>NC_056625.2:232566389-232915973 GCF_002870075.4 Lactuca sativa | reverse complement strand
AATTTATGTTATATTTTATAATTTACGAAGGAATCATGCTAAATATAAAATCGGATTATTACTAATATCGTACGCCTTTGGATGTCACTAGAACATCGAAAATACAGTTAATGTACTACTTTGAGTGCCACCAGAGCTTCGAAATTTACGTCTAATATTATACGCCTTTAGATGTCACTAAAGCTTCGAAAATACAGTTAATGTAGTTCTTTGAGTGCCACTAGAGCTTCGAAATTTACGTCTAATATTATACGCCTTTAGATGTCACTAGAGCTTCGAAAATACAGTTAATGTACTTCTTAAAGTGCCACTAGAGCTTCGAAATTTACGTCTAATATACGCCTCTGGATGTCAGTGGAGCTTCGAAAATACAGCCAAATGTACGTCTTTGAGTGTCACCAGAGCTTCGAAAATTCATCTAATACCCGCCTCTGAGTAAAACCAGTGTTTCGAAATTACGTCTATTAATATGTCCCTCTGAGCAAAATTAGAGTTTCAAAAATAAAATTCTTGTTAAGTATAGTAGATATTCGTGTAATGTTAACGAATCATAAACACTTTAAGTATGGTAGATACTTGTACACTACATCCCGAATTGATAACCAACTACAAACTTTAAGGAAAATAAGGGTTTTTTTTCTTGGGATAACTGAACTGTTCATGACCAGATTGTGTAACAAACGGATAACTAAACCTTACTTATAGGAAAATATGGGATTTTCTTGGATAAAAACTTTTTCAAAAAACCAAAGGAAACTTGTTCATTTTTCAGAATCAAACCGCTTATGAACTCACCAGCTTTATGCTGATATTTTCAAAACTGCTTGTATTCTCAGGTCCACGTTAGACAGGTACCCCGCGATCTTCTGGAAAAGATGGAGCGTATAGAAGTCTCGTCTTTACATTTGTTCATTTTGGTGGTATATATCTATAATCGTGTGTAACTTACTTTCAAACAAATGTAAATACTTCTATGTAATATAATGGTTGTGTTTACTACGCTGACTATATACATTGGTTATGATACTTTACATGACGTCCTCCGCCTCGGAACGTTTCCGCCATCGGTTTCGGGTTGTGACATGATTTGGCGGCGGTCATTTCGGAGAAGACAAAAGGGTTGGTGGTTGTTAGGTGGAGGATTAACTAAAGAAAATGATGAATATGAGGGGGTGGATTGGATATAGATCTGACAATTTGTGTATTCTTGTCATAAAAACATATCAGCCACGATTTTTACATGATACAATTACACGATGAGAAATAAGCTTTATTTAAATGTTCAAGATGTATTCGTGTCGTGTCATGTCTCTCACAGATTCGTATATTCATGTCTAGAATTATCATGTCTAATTGGATAGAGGAGGAGGTGGACCCACTTGTCTAGTTTATCATTTTTAATAATAATAATAATAATAATAATAATAATAATTATTATTATTATTATTATTATTATTATTATTATTATTATTATATAAATACCGAAAATAAAAAACTATTATTAAAAATGCTTTAAAATATAAAAAAAAAAATATAGTACAAAACAATCTTTTAAAGAATGGTAGGGACCAAAGAGACAATAAAACCAAACAATATGGATCATTCAAGTTAAAGAAAAAAAAACCTAGGGACCAATATGCAAATTACCCCAAACCCAAAGGACCATTTGTGTAATTTACCATGTTATATACTATATTTTTATATATTCTAAGAACCTTCCACTTAGATGCTACATGTTTGAAAAGGTATTATTATTTGAACTTATTTTTGTTAAGATCAATCTGGTACATCTTATCTTATGCATGAATATATAAGTAAGTTCGCTTTGATACATGTATCTAATGAAGGACTAAACCACCGGGCCTATCCAAACCGATGCGAGGGCCCGAGCAATAGTAAATGAAGGCAGCATCTTAGGTTGGAGACTCCATAGTTATGGAAGGAAAAAAATATATTACATGTTTGAAAAGATATTACAAATTTTTTAGGCACTTCTATTTATTTTAATTTTATTTTTAAGAACATCTAGTCCATCTTGTGCATAACTATATAACGAATTCCATTTTGATCATATATTTAAAAAATTACTAAACTTCGATGCAGGGCCCGAGCAAAAATAAAAAGAAATAGGCCCTTGACGATAACAAAAGATTTAGTAAATGAAAACGGCACCTCGGGAAATTTTCCTTAAATAAAATAGATATTACAATAGCATGTTGGAGACTCTCTACCTATGAAAACGAAAATGAGCTAGAGGCCCAAGCCCCAAGAGTCCATGAGAAAAAATCAAGTAAATGAAACACAAACACTTAGTTGTGAACTTGTGATATCGAATCGTTTTCCAACAACAAGGGTAAGGATGTATGAATCATTTTATTGGGTCCACAATAGTGATTAAGACCATGTGATGTTGAAGTTTCAAGTTATCTATTAAAAATTAGAATGAAAACAAATAAATTAACTTTTTATAAGAAAAATAACATCAAAAAATTGATGAATAATAATGAAATCTTATAATTTCCACGAACCATATTAAAACAAATGAGAAATCATATTAACATGAATCAGAAATCATAATTAGTGAGGCTTCCTGAAATACATTAACACAAATAGAAGATCGATTTTCTTGATGGTTATGTGAAAAAATCATAAGAAAGCATTTGAAATCTGAAATAAAAAGGTTGCGAGAAGAAATATATGTCACAACTAGGAATTTTGATGTTTGTAACAGCAACAATGACAACCTTTGTGAACCAAAAATGTGAAAGCATGTATGATGCTTATTCAATAACAACAAATTGTCCATCAAACACTTTATGCAAGCACTTCAAATAGTCAACAAAAAATTGAAAACCCAAGAAATACCGGTTTAAGTCCATTATGGACTAGGATTTCCTTATTGGGCCTAATGGGCCAATAAGCTTCTAATTTGACTATTTTGGGCTTGAAACTCTTAAATGGGCTCTAATTGGACCCGCTTCCATTATTTTAACATTTTGGGCCATATTGGGACTAGAATGAAATAAAATACCCTAATGGACCATATTGGGCCATAACTAACCTAATTAGCTTTAATGGGCTATGAAACCCATTATTTTTGCCAAATTGGGCCGTAATTCATCATAGGAGCCCAATGGGCCAAAAATCATCAAAAATGGGCCCAGAAGATGGAATTAAGCACCTAAGGCCCAAAACTCTCTTTTTTCTTCCCTTTTCTCGGCCCAAAAAGAAAACAAAAAAGTAAATAAATAAGAGAAGGGTTGACTTTAGGAGGTGCCACCTCCTTATTACACACCATGCACCCATGCATGGACCAACATGTATCTAGACTAGTCATCTCCCCCTCTCTCTTTTCCTTCGGCCGAAGACAACAAACAAACACATACACACCTCACAAATTCTCTCTAAACCACTCTCAATATCATCCTCTTCTTCTTTGAAGATCTTGAAAATTTGGCTAGAAATCTAAGGATTTTCATTAAGTAGTTCACATCCTTAGTAAGTTATTGCTTTGATTTCTAACATATCTTCTTCATTTCATCAATAATCCCCCTTATGTCATACAAAATTCGTGATCTTGCCTCTTAGAACACATCTAAGTAAAAAATCCTCCAAGAAGCTTGCTAGGCCGAGAATAGCATCAAACTTCATCTATTCTTCATCAAAACCGAAACCACAAACTCAAGGTGAGTTCATACCCCTCTTTTTCGGTTTTTACAAGTTTTATGGGGGAGAATACAAGTAAAATGTGTAGATCTATATGTATGTGTGTGCTATGTATGATTTTATGCATGTATGTGTGATTGTATGTGTTTATGTGGTAAATATACAACAAAAAGAGTAGAAGTATCAAGATCTATTGCATAAGAAGTAAAACAAATTTGATCTAAGTTATACCACACTAATCAAGTCAAGAAAAATACCCTCTAAGATTTAAAATAGACATGTTGTAACTTAAAACAAAATTTTGGGGCTTAAATTGTCAAATAAACAAAAGTTGGTGGAAAGGCTGCTATTCACGGTTTTCTTGAGGGGAAAAAGAGTCAAAACAGTTAAAATAGATGTTTTTGTGACAATTATGCTCTTCAAACGACTTGAAATGTAAATAATAGCTCAATGGGCCAATTTTTGGGCTTTTCGGCCCATTGAGCCCAAGGTTGCGAAAAATCTGATTTTCAAAGGGCTAAAATGAAACATTTCTTAAAACAGGGGATAAAAAGGGTAAAAAAAATCATTTCAGGGCTTAGAATGCTTTTCTTTACCAAAAAGGATCAAAAATGTAAAGTTTTTGGATTTTGGGCCAAAATTGTAAAAGTTTTAAAAAGTTTGGACTTTAGCCGTAAGATCCTTTCTGGAAGGGATGAAACTGATAAAAGTAAATTTGGTGCTAAAACCACCACATAAACAAAGTCTATGGGTCAAAAATGGTAAGAAAATCGTTTTAGGGCTTAAAATGTCTTTATATATATATATATATATATATATATATATATATATATATATATATATATATATATATATATATATATATATATATATATATATATATATATAAAGGCTAAAATTGTCATTTTTATCCAAGAATGGCTAAAATGGTCAAACAAATATTTGAGTCAATTATTTTATTATTTAAGATATTTGGGTCAAAAATACCAAACCACAACTTATGACAAATGGCAAGATGAATATACATAAATTCTGAATATCGGACTCGTATCGATAAAAATTTAACAATTGTTCAATTAAACATTCCGACGACTGTACTATACCGACATCAAGTAAAAATTAAATTCTTTGGGATTGAAAGTTTCATACATGTTTATTGGGCCTTTGTGACCCATTAACATGATTTTGGATCTAAGGGGTAATTATAAATGTTATTGGGCCTTCTATGACCCAATTTCATATTTAAGGGACTCTCAATGGCTTTTAAGTGCTATTAGGCCTTAGTGGTCCATTAGCATTGCTAGTAAGGTCCAAGTAATCAAATACGAAATGGGCCAACGTGTCCTTCGTATACCCAACAGCCTAAAATAACTCACAAAGGTAGCAGGGCTTTGTATTTCTTCTTCTCCTCGTTTGTTAGGCTTACGCGTGACCAAAGTAAACAATTACAGGTCGATAATCAATAGTAATCAATGTCAATTGGGATTTAGTGAGTAATAATGGGTGGCACCAACGTGTGTTGGTCGTAGTCTGTAGTTATACTCAAAGTATCCTGGAGGGAGAGCGAGAGTTTGTGTACAGATCTATACAGGGGTGACTCCCCCACACCTCAGTTGTTCGCTATAGTTAGACTCAGCTAGTCTAGGGTGACAAAATCTTAAGATCAATTATGGCATTCACCAGAGTGTAAAGACAGACGAACTAGTCATTATCATGCATGGTTATAACGACTCACCTAAATAAATCCAATGTAAACCAAGTAAACAATGTAATTCAAAATCATTCACGTAATGAGTAACCATTCAAACCGTTATATGATATTTTTATTTTGTAAAACATCGGGTTTTCCGAGGAAGTTAAACATTTTCACTTGTACGTTTAATACTAAGTTTTTCAATTATACATGTTTTGAAATCATCATTCATATATTTACGGATTTTCACACCTTTTTATAAATAATGGACTTCTCAGAAAATATCAGCTTTTCTGGGTTGGTTTCGTTCAAATTACACAAAACATTTCATATCAAACCTGCTTATGAACTCACCAACATTCTATATGTTGACCCGTTTTCAAAGTAACTTGTATTCTCAGGTAACAGGTAAGCTGGGGAATAAGTATCAAGTATGTTAGTGTGTTTTACTTTTGAAAACTATCAACCAATTTATGTATGGATTTGTAACGTTAAAACAATGTACTTGATGTGAACAATGTCAGTTGTAATATATTGATGCATGGTGATGTTTATGTTATGATTCATATATTCAGTGTGATGATATTCAATTTAAGTCACACGAGCCCTCGGACGTTTCCGCCGTCTGGTTCGATGGTGTGATAGGTTGGTATCAGAGCTCTGTTTATAGTGAACTAGCATATCTAACCACACATTGATATGCAACTATAAACCAAAGAGGAAAAAACAACTCTGAACAAAAAAAACAATTAAACACAACGATAAAACACCCTTACTCGTAAGACACAGGAAAAATAACATAATACCAAATCAAACAAGATAATGCTAGCATCTCGGTTAAGTCGGGACTGTTCATAGTCGTATTAAGGAGTGAATGTAGCCTGATCAACTACATTTCCTCTGAGGCACAACTATCACATGTCCCGAGGAAATCGCGATGGTAGGTTAACCTAAGAACATACCCTTTATCACCAAGAAGAGAACATCAACTCAATTTATGCAATAGTTAAAATGTCTTAGGAATAATATTAGCATATTTATACGCTCTCGTAGACAGCATGGCCGGTTTCCATCACCCCGAATATCCTTATTTCCCTAATCAGGGGAATAATGGATGGTTGGAAGAATCCGAAGAGGAACCTGAAGAGGACCCCGAGGAGGAGTCTGAAGAGGAACCCGAGGAAGACCCCGAGGAGGAATCCGAAGGGGAACCTGAGGCGGAAGCCGAGGGATAGACCTACTGAGCCAGTGGTGGACCAGGAAGAAGAGGAAGCCGAAGGAGGTCTTGAGGGGGAACCCAACGATGACGAAGATGGTGATTCGGACGCGGAGTCTGAAGTCATCGACCCCCCTTATCCGATTAGGGTGCCTGCTTATCGAATGAGCCCCACTGGTCCCACACCCCCTGGGGTATCGAACTTTGGAGGTGGAGCAGATAGCAGGGACAGCGACCCCTGTTCGGCATGTCACGCGCGTTCTATGACTTGAGGGAGGGAGGACCGGCTGATCGTGCGCTTCCAGTCATGGTGAGGCGGTTGCGGAACACTGGTGATCTAGCTCATAGCACTACCGATCAGATGCACCAGATGCGGACTAGGGTCGAGCGGGCAGAGCAGGAGACACGAGAGGTTATCCAAGAGTTCCACATGAGGTAGGTAAGGTGGGAGGCTCGACTCCGAGACATGGAACGACAGGTGGCTGACCTTCAGGGAGCGTCCACTTCCTCGGCACCACCCCTAGCACATCCCACCATGACTAGGACTAGTGGTATCTGTGTTTAGTATTATGTTACTATGATCTATGCTATGTACCATCGACTCTATGTTTAAGTGATTACACTACTCATAGAGTCGTTACGCTGCCAAACTTGCACCACTTATGTATGCTCTTTTGAGCAAATTTTCATATATCAAAGTGCGGATAATATTAATGGAAAATTTTATGTGTTCTACTATGATATTGTAATTTTCTATGTGTTATATATCCATGATTGTATGCTAATTTTTGAAATTACTTAAGTTCATGCCACACACCTAGTTTATAGGACCACAATCTCACAAAAACCATAAGCACTCAACATCTTTTCGTTCCATGACAGAAATATGCCTCAACGACCAACACGTGGAAACCCTGGGCCAACCCCACCCGAAGTCAACTCAGCTGCATTCCAAGCAGCTGTATCTGCTATGGTTACTGCAGCCATGGCGCAAATCCACCAACGGAATAATGGTGGAGTCAATGAACAAGGGGCTGGAAGCTCAAACAATGGGATAAATTAAGTACCCACCAAGACATGCTCCTACAAAGATTTCACCAACGCCAAGCCACGAACCTTTAATGGCACTGGGGGAATGTTAAGTCTAAAAAGATGGATCGAGAAGATGGAATCAGTGTTTGAGACATGTGAATGCCCTGAGGAAATGAAGGTGAAGTTTGCCGCATGCACTTTCGTTGATCAAGCTCTCACTTGGTGGAACGGACACATAGAAGCCATGACTCTCCCCGTAGCCAACTCTATGTTGTGGGCGGAGATGAAAGAAATGCTAATGGCCGAGTACTGACCACGAACCGAAATTCAGAAGATGGACCAAGAGTTGTGGAATCTCACCGTCCGAAATTCGGACATTGAGACATACATATCAAGGTTTAGCGAACTGACTCTGTTGTGCCCTGGCATAATTACTTCGGAAGGAAAGAAAATCGAATGATTCATGTAGGGATTAACCTCCCCAATCCAAGGAAATGTGATAGCAACAAATCCCGAAACCTTCGACAGTGCCAAGAGATTGGCTAACAAACTGTACGACCACAACAACAAAAAGAGTGAGAAGTCGGTGGAGGCTGAAGGCAAGAAGGAGAGTGACAACAAGAAGGGAAATAGTAACAAGAGGAAGGGACGTCAAGGCTCGGAATTGTCCAAGAAGCAACAAATAGTGATAGTTAATGTTGCAACCACCCAAGTTCCCTCTGCGCCACATGCTCCAGCCTCAGCTGCTCCAAGTGCTCTTAGGCAGTATTGTGGAATTCTTCCAAAGTGCAACAAGTGCAGCCTCCATCATAATGGAGAATGCAGAGAGATGCATTGCACCAGCTGGAATCGAAAGGGTCACACGACAAAATATTGCAGGACCTATCCTCCCCAGAATCAACAACAAGGAAACAACAACAGCAACAACCGCAAAAACAACAATGGGCAGGACCGAGCCACACCTGCTATGGATGTGGAAAAGCTGGGCATTTTCGTCGCAACTGCCCAACAACAACAACCCTGGGAATGGAGGAACAGGAAGAGTGCTAACCATGGGTCAGGGAGAAGCGGTTCAGGATCCCGCTGTTGTCACCAGTATGTTTCTCCTAAACCACACTTATGCATGCATCCTATTTGATACCGGGGCAGAACGAAGCTTTGTGAGCAATAAATTTAAACACTTGTTAAAACAACAACCCCAGAAGCCTAATGAAACCTTTATGGTGGAAATGGCCAATGGGAAAACAGAAGCCACTGGGGAACTCTATATAGGATGTACCATAGCCTTAAACCAACTGTTTCCATTAGGAGTTTTTATGTGACTATTGGCATGGATTGGTTAAGCCCCCACCATGCTGAAATTATGTGTCATGAGAAGGTCGTTCGCCTTCACCTTCCAAATCGCGAAACCCTAATTATATACGGAGACAAACCCAGCACGAACCTTCGCCTTAACTTGTGCATTAAGGCACAAAAGTATCTGCGAAAGAAGGACTTGACGTTTCTGGCTCACATAGTGGATAAATCCAAGGAAGAGGTCAACATTCAAGACATTCCAGTAGTTTGTGAGTTCCCAGATGTCTTTCCTGAAGATCTTCCGGGGATACCCCCAGAAAGACAAGTCGAGTTTCGAATTGACCTTGTGCCAGGAGCTACTCCCACTGCCAAATCGTCTTGCCGATTGGCTCCTACGGAGATGCAAGAATTGTCCAGCCAACTCAGTGAAGTTTTGGACAGAGGATTCATCTGACCCAGTTTCTCACCATGGGGAGCTCCAGTTCTCTTTGTTAAGAAGAAAGACGGATCTTTTAGGATGTGCATCGACTATAGGGAACTAAATAAGCTCACTGTAAAAAATCGCTATCCACTCCCGCGAATCGACAATCTATTTGATCAACTTCAGGGTGCAAGCAACTTCTCTAACATAGATATGCGATCTGGGTACCATCAACTCAAGGTCCGGGAAGAGGATATCCCCAAAACCGCTTTCCGAACTCGTTATGGACATTATGAATTTGTCGTAATGCCCTTCGGTCTAACGAATGCCCCTGCCGCATTCATGGACCTAATGAATCGAATCTGTCGACCATTTTTCGACAAATTTGTCATCGTCTTCATTGATGACATTCTAGTTGACTCTCAAAGTGAAGAAGAGCATGGCCAACATCTCCGACAAATCCTGGAAACTCTACGAACCGAGAAGCTATACGGAAAACTCTATAAGTGTGAGTTCTTGATCCGTAGTGTGAACTTTTTGGGTCATGTTGTTAGTCAAGAAGGAATACACGTGGATCCTTATAAGGTCAAAGCCATTGAAGGATGGGTAGCCCCAACAACACCCACAGAAGTTCGCCAATTTTTAGGTCTCGCAGGCTATTACAGAAGGTTCATCCAGAACTTCTCTAAGACAGCCAATCCACTCACCATGCTTACACAAAAAGGCGTACTCTTTGAATGGACAGATAAGCAAGAAGATGCATTGCGAACTCTGAAGAAAGCACTCTGCAGTGCATCGGTACTATCGCTAGCAGAGGGAACAGAAGACTTCGTAGTTTACTGCAACGCATCGAATCAGGGTTTAGGCTGTGTGCTCATGCAGTGTGGCAAGGTGATAGTTTATGCTTCCCGACAACTAAAGCCACATGAAGTGAATTATACAACCCACGATCTGGAATTGGGAGTGGTGGTCTTTGCCTTGAAAATCTGGAGGCACTTCCTTTACAGTACAAAGTGCACCATTTTCACGGACCACAAGAGCCTCCAACATATCCTAAATCAAAAAGAGTCGAACATGAGGCAACGAAGGTGGGTTGAGTTACTAAACGATTATGAGTGTGAAATCAAGTACTACCCAGACAAGGCTAACGTGGTAGCTGATGCCTTGAGTTGGAAAGAATACTCGAATCGTCATGTGAAAACTCTCTTGATAACCATCCAATCCCACCTGAACTTGCAAATCAGAACAGCCCAGTCAGATGCCATGAAGACAGAAAACAGAATGAGCGAAGCATTACGTGGAATGGAAAAGAATCTCGAAGTGAAAGAGGGCGAAGCATATTATTTCATGAACCGCATTTGGGTCCCTAAACTTGGGGGATTCAGAGAAGTAGTCATGAATAAAGCCTTACAAGACACGATACTCTATCCATCCGGGTTCAAACATAATGTACTTGGATATTAAGCAACACTATTGGTGGCCCAACATGAAGGCGAAGATTGCCACCTATGTTAGCAAATGCCTTACTTGTGCTAAGGTAAAGGTGGAATATCAGAAGCCCTCGGGATTATTACAGCAACCAGTAATTCCCGATTGGAAATAGGAAAGGATTACTATGGACTTTGTGACCAAACTACCCAAGTCAACAGATGGATTGGACACCATATGGGTAATAGTCGACAGATTGACGAAATCTGCTTATTTCCTGCCAATAAAAGAATCCTACAAGATAGAGAGGTTGATGAGGATATACATCAAGGAAATCGTAAGACTCCATGGAGTGCTACTGTCTATCATCTCAGATAGAGATAGTAGATTCACTTCACGATTTTGGCAATCACTTCAGAAAGCACTGGGAACACATCTCGACATGAGCACTGCTTATCATCCACAAACGGATGGTCAAAGAATACAAACCATTCAGACACTTGAATACATGATGCGTGCATGTGTGATAGACTTTGGGAAGTCATGGGATACCCACTTACACTTAATCGAATTCTCCTACAGCAACAGTTACCACACGAGCATCAAAGTTGCTCATTTCGAGGCGTTGTATGGACGCAAATGTAGATCACCATTGTGTTGGGCTGAAGTAGGTGATGCCCAGCTAGCAAGAGGACAGACACCAGGTGATGCATTAACGGGACCGGAGATGATTCGCGAAACAACAGAGAAAATAGTTCAAATCAGGGCTCGACTACAAGCATCACGCGACCGACAGAAGAACCACGCTGATAAACGGCGAAAGCCCTTGGATTTCCACGTCAGGGATCGGGTGTTGTTAAAAGTCTCTCCCTGGAAAGGGGTTATTTGTTTTCAAAAATAGGGAAAGCTGAATCCATGATACATTAGACCTTTCGAGATTCTTGCCCGAATCGGTCCAGTGGCGTATAGACTACAACTGCCCGCTGAGCTCAGCAGTGTGCACCCTGTATTCCATGTTTCAAACTTGAAAAAGTGCTTATCCAATGAAACCCTTGTCATTCCCCTTGAAGAAATAGAAATCAACGAGAATCTCCTATTCGTCGAGGAACCGGTCGAAATCACGGACAAGGAGGTGAAGTGTACTAAGCAAAGTCGCATTCCGATTGTGAAGGTACGGTGAAACGCGAAGCGTGGGCAAGAATTCACATGGGAACACAAAGACCAAATGAAGCAGCAGTACCCTCACCTATTCTCAAATTCTTGAACCCATCTTTAGAAAGAATTTCAGGAAGAAATTCCCTATAACGGGGGATGATATCACAACTAGGAATTTTGATGCTTGTAACAACAACAATGACAACCTTTGTGAACCAAAAATGTGAAAGCATGTATGATGCTTACTTAATAACAAGAAATTGTCCATCAAATACTCTGTGCAAGCACTTCAAATAGTCAACAAAGAATTGGAAACCCTAGAAATCCCGGTTTAAGTCCATTATGGACTAGGATTTCCTTATTGGGCCTAATGGGCCAATAAGCTTCCAATTTGACTATTTTGGGCTTAAAACTCTTAAATGGGCTATAATTGGACCCACTTCCATTTATTTTAACATTTTGGGCCATATTGGGCCTAGAATGAAATAAAATACCCTAATGGACCATATTGGGCCATAACTAACCTCATTAGCTTGAATGGGCTTTGAAACCCATTAATTTTGCCAAATTGGGTCACAATTCATCAGAGGATCCCAATGGGCCAAAAAATCATCAAAAATGGGCCCATAAGATGGAATTAAACACCTAAGGCCCAAAACTCTCTTCTTTCTTCCCTTTTCTCAGCCCAAAAAGAAAACAAAAAAAAATAAGAGAAGGGTTGACTTTAGGAGGTGCCACCTCCTTATTACACACCATGAACCCATGCATGGACCAACATGTATCTAGACTAGTCATCTCACCCTCTCTCTTTTCCTTCGGCCGAAGACACCAAACAAACACACACACACACACCTTACAAATTCTCTCTAAACCAGTCTAAAGATCATCCTCTTCTTCTTTGAAGATCTCGAAAATTTGGCTAGAAATCTAAGGATTTTCATCAAGTAGTTCACATCTTTGGTAACTTATTGCTTTGATTCCTAACATATCTTCTTCATTTCATCAACAATCCCCCTTATCTCATACAAATTTCATGATCTTGCCTCTTAGAACACATCTAAGTCAAAAATCCTCCAAGAAGCTTTCTAGGCCGAGAATAGCATCAAATTTCCTCTATTCTTCATCAAAACTGAAACCAGAAACTCAAGGTGAGTTCATACCCCTCTTTTTCGGTTTTTACTAGTTTTATTGTAACATCCCAAAATACGAACCAAAAATTTCTTGTAAAACATTACTAAAACCATATTTGTAAAGACCGTATCATAAGTCATAACATAGTTTCTGAGTACTAATTCAAAACATAATATTATTATCATAGTAAAACATTCCCAGGATAACTAACTATGGTTTGTGCACTGCAACCTCTCCGAGCTCTTCTTTTGAAAACTGAGTACCTGAAACCAAAAACTGAAAAATGTAAGCATGAAGCTTTGTGAGCTCCCCCAACTACCACATACCATACAAACATATAAAGCACATGTTGGGCCTTGCCCACTACCTCAGACCGAGGTTCGGACTAACTGGGGCCTTGCCCCTGCATCAGACCGATGTCTAGAGCTGACTGGGACCTTGTCCCCTGCATCGGACCAAAGCCCGGACTAACTGGGGCCTTGCCCCCTGCATCGGACCGAAGTCCAGAAACTGACTGGGACCTTGTACCCTGCATAGGACCGAAGTCCGGACTAACTGGATATAGCATAACATAAACATATCAACTAGCATGAACACACATATATTGCCTACTGTATCGGACCGAAGCCCGGAACACATAACACATAAATCCTGTCTAAGCCACGAAGGCATCAAACATACTAACTACTGCATCGGACCGAAGTCCGGAAACTACCGCTAGCTAAACGGGCTGGCATTGTGGCCTTAGACCCATTCCTAATGGAAGGAAACTCACCCAAACTGCTGAGCTCTGCTGATAACCCTCTAGCTACTAACCGACCACCTTCTGAGCCGTTGCTCCTCGAGTTCTCTGAACTACCAATATCAAAATGATACTTAGTCAACCAGTCCTCCAAAAGTCAACTAAGTCAACTCTGGTCAAAGCCACATTTCTGGTCACAGTCAACCTTCCAGGTTGACCCTAATCGCCAAGTCAGCCTACTAACTCGCCGAGTTCATAAGCTCTGAAATCCCTTTCATTCGCGACTCGACTCGCCGAGTCAGACCATGACTCGCCAAGTCTACTGATTTCCGAGTCCTGACCTGTCCAACTCACTGAGTCCCCACTCAATTCACTGATCCGAGTCTTAACTCGAAGGGTTTGGGGTTTCGCGACTTGACTCACCGAGTCCAAGAACAGACTCTCCGAGTCCAAAGAAATCTTCAACAGACTCGCCAAGTTGTTCTTTCAACTTGTCGAGTTCCTGTCTATCTTCATCCAACTTGCCGAGTCCACCCATGTGACTCGTCGAGTTACTACGCGATTTAAGTCTGGTATCTAGCTCGACTCGCCGAGTCCTCACCCGGACTCGTCGAGTTCCTACGTGTATTCTCATAATCTCGAGTCACAGAGCTATCCTTTGCTCCAAGCAATAGATCTGGGTTCCTAGAGTCCATTAGCAACATAAAGTTGCTACCTTTACGTGCTTCTTGTCTCATAATACCAAAACCAAGCTAGAAAGGAACTTAACTCATGGGAAAAGGCTTTTGCATAGCAACTAACAGGGCTTTCTGCATCTTTGATCCAAATAGAGCTCATATCTGGAGTTTCAACTCCAGATCTAACTTGTGCCCCAATTTGTCATCACATACTCTCAAAGAAACCCTAAAACTCCATGAAAGATGGATCTAGAAAGGAGAAAGCCAAGGATAACGACTCATTACCTTCAAATGCTCTAAAAGGTTCCACCAACTCTGGATCTAAGGCCTCCTCTTGCACCACTATGAATCTATTCTCTTCCAAGCTTCAATTTACTTCACCAAGGGTAGATCTTGCTCCAAAAATGGTTATGGTGGCTAGGGTTTGGGGTTTTGGACTATAAGGGCCGCAAATGAGGCCTAGGGAAGAGAATAAGATGCATAAATAGGGTACCAAGTCTCGGAATTAGGGTTTCCCAACCCAGACCAGACTCGTCGAGTCCACTTGCTGACTCGCCGAGTCGGCCACTTTACACCCGGATCCCGCTCCGACTCGCCGAGTTCCTCCCTGGACTCGACGAGTCGAACCTCTTTATCTTATGGTTTTCCTTTCCTTTCTTGACCTTTCTGATTTCAGGTGATACAACTCTCCCCCACTTAAACTAAATTTCATCCTCGAAGTTCGCTATGGTCAACTGACTTGCAATCTGGCTCCAACACCCTTCCTGGTGACTCTAACCCTTCTGTCCATCACTCCAGCCACTCTCAGTGCTGGTCACTACTGCTGGTACATACTAAATGCTTCTTATTTCCATAACTTACTTCTAAGCACCCGTCCCAGCGAATGGATCAGACAATCCTTCGAGTGAAAGATTCATCCTTGCAACGGTTAAGACTCATATGAGAGTTGCGCAACAAGGTCAAACCCTCCCCTCTCAGATTATCCAACCCTGCTGCGAGGGGCGTAGCACCCTCTGTCAACTTGTTTCCACTTACCATACTTCCCTTATCGTTACCGCCTCTGACTAAAAATTATGACGCCTCTTATCCGCCTACCGGATGCACTGAGACCACCCTGCTCCAACTAATCTGCCGATATCTGGGTTACTGGACTCCCACTGGTCACTACACCCCATCACAATCTCCCAGTCGCTTCCAGCGACTTCTGAAGATACTTCGACTATCTATAACTGTTCTATCCACTCTGCCGCCCATACTGAATCGATGCTGCTGGAACCAGCTTGCTTATCTCTCATTTGACTATTCAACTTCCAATAACTCAAATCTTCCATCCTGAAAGAAAGGCCACCTGCCCAATCATCCTTGCAGATCACTTATACTTAGCAGAAGACTCAACTGATCTTGCTGAGAGGGATTTGCCATTTCGAAATCAATCAACTATACCTTCATCACTTGCATTCCAACACAAATACTAATATTGTCCAAGAAACTCAAACCATCCGAAACACTGAACTGCCTGAAACACTAAACTTCCTGAAACATTGAACTGCCCATAAGGCTGCTTCCCAAAATATCTCAAGACCTTCATGGTCTCCAATCATTCATCGGTTATCTGCAACATCAAGTTCCACCTCAACTGTGGAGTCCCAGGACTCCTCACTTAGTCGCTCCCACGGCTTCTGAACGAAATCATTCTCTGGAACTAGTTTCCACTAGTTATCTTGTCACTATGGCTCTAACAACCTCCCGATCCACCGATCAGGTCCAGACATCACATCCTAACATCATCATATCCAAGACTAAAAATGACGGCTCCCACACTAACGGTAGCCCTTAACATACACGAACCCAAGTGCACCACTGCTTCCCTGATCTTATAACTGTGGTGACGATCCAACTGCCGAATTGCCGGTTTAACCATAATTGAACCATTTGGGAAATCCAAAATCCAACCCGTGGATTCCCATATCCTTATTGCTACACCCGAACTGGTGGGTACTACTGCTTCCCCCACGTCCAAACAACACGCTCATGCTGACTACTATCCTGACGAATGCTATGGCTACATCCGCAGACTTACAACTCCCTAATACTATCTGGCTACTAGTGAATGCTATGGCTACCTCTGCAGACTTACAACACTCTACTACTATCTGAATGCTAGTGAATGCTATGGCTACCCCCGCAGACTTACAACACTCTACTATTATCTGACTACTAGTGAATGCTACGGCTATCCCCGCAGACTTACAACACTCTACTACTATCTGACTACTAGTGAATGCTACGGCTACCCCCGCAGACTTACAACACTCTACTACTATCTAGATACTAGTGAATGCTACGGCTACCCCCCGCAGACTTACAACACTCTACTACTAACTGACTGCTAGTGAATGCTACAGCTACCCCCTGCAGACTTACAACACTCTACTACTATCTGGCTGATGCTGGAAAAATGTTGCGGCTCTCCCGCCGCTCTACCATGCTCTGTATGCTATCTCTGCTACTGACTACTAACACAGAAGCATCTCTTGCTAACCGTTCTCAAGATCCTCATTCTGACTCACTAGAGTCCTACAGGCGGTCCTCCAACCTGGATTCCCAACCAGCTACTAACCATCTCGATTACATGAACTAACTATTGGGAAGTTCCTCAAACTCCCAATCCTGAACTCCTCAATCCATCAATCGTTGTGATACTATCTTTTCTTCTCAGAGGCCACGTACTCATTCTGAGTCTGCGTGCTCTTATCCTCGTATACTCGGAGGATTCTCCCCCACTTGGATCCGGCTAACTTTTTACTGCTCACTGCTCGAAAGGATTCCCCATCCTTCCTTCCATGAAAAGGGGCGATCTGTTGCCCGCCCATGTTTACCTCTGTTGGCGCTCCGACTAATCCTTACCAGATCCGAACCATTCCCGGTAACTAACCAAGCACTCTTCAATCCTTCACTAAATTTGCTTTAGTGACTGCATCCCGAGAACTTGCGTTCAGGGTAAACATCTCTAACTCATTTCCCTACTATCCGCTTGCTACTTCACTAGAAGCTTTAAATCGTCACTACTGAGGATATAACTAATCAATACCCGAATGACATCTTCGAAAGTAGTGAGGCATTATTGAATCTTACACATACATGCTACAATCACAGCACCTGAAGTAACCTGATCTAGAGGGGACGAGCTCCAATTCACCATTCTAATTCCAAGGTATGCAAATGGCATATAACTCAATCACAAGCAGGTAATATAATACTCACAGATACATGCTTACTAACATCGATGTAGTACCATAACAATAGAGTCACTACAAAAAGGAAGAATTCAAACTACATACCTGCGATCTAGTGCGGCTCGATCTTGACTTTCTGCGGAACGATGGGCACCTGACGCTGAACTGTCTCCACCACCAAGACGGGACATCGAGATTTGAAATGACCCGGCTGGTGACAATGAAAACATTTCTGATCCTGCTTACAGTCCCGATACACATGCCCCCTTTCCCCGCACTTGAAACACCTGAACTTGTGAAAAGTAAACCCATGAGTCCCTCCACACTTAGCACACACCTCTAGGTCCTTCTAACCTCCAGCACCCAAGTCAGCTGAGTAGGACTCCACATTTCTTCCCAATCTCCCTGCAACATGTGCCCACTTCTTTTTTCCAAGTTGCCCATCCAAACCAATCTCCTATTCTCGAGTGACCCCAACTACTCAATCAATTGTATGAACAGTAGCTAGCTGTCCCTGGAACTTAATGGTCAACCGACCATTGACCCGCTCAATGATGTTGGGTAACTCCTCGCGAATGACTAGTGAAACCTCATTAACTACCCAATCATGCAAGGGTCTCTCCTGTAGACAGGGTGCCCCACTCACACCTGTCCCCTGATGGTAAGAGTTAAAAATGGGAACTCCGTCCCTGATGGATCCCTGAACTCCATAAGCATCGGGCTCTAGACGAGCCCCAAACTGTCCTAAAACTATCCCGGCCCTAAAGGCCTCAAGATGACTGTCCATAAGCTCCACGATGGCCTCTCTAACCGAGTCGAAAATCACTGGATTCTGATCAACGATGTTGTGCATAATCTATGTGGAAATGAAATCCCTAATCCGATCATCAAGCTGCCCGGCTCTAGGACCTGAGCCAAATTCCTCCCTGGTACCTGAACTGCTAATTACTATCTCATGCAACGTCACCATGCTGGAAACGTAACACATTACTGATCAATACACACCGCTACTGAGGGATCTCTCACACACTCTACTAGTTCCCTGGTTTTGCCTCGGCCCGTCTTGAATCGAGTACGAATCCTCTACTTTCAATAGTACGGGCCCATACCACCTTCCACATCTATCCGTACTTTCCTCAAGAGTTACCTCAACTCCACCAAGTCCCTTTTCTCTACTGCTAATCTTCGCTACTCTCATCCTAGGATTGCCCTAGGGAACCTATGACTCCACCCAAACAATCCTCAGCTACTGAAGGCCTCCTCGTAATTCCAATTAGCCACCACCTGAATACCATCACATGTGACGAGGCTCAGATAATCCTTCGAGTAAAAAACTCGTCCCCACAACGGTTAGACTCGGACAAGAGCTGCGCAATAGGGCCAAATATAGCACTCTGAGATTATTCAACCCTGATCACATGTGATGTGACGTATTCACCTAATGGCTAACTCCCATCACTCAGAGTCCAACTAAGCACAGAGCAAGCAACATTCGGATAAAGGAAACATACTAATGCAAACTACTCTCATAATCAAGAAACTGTACTAGCATACAATGTTGAACTCATACTATCAGGCATAACCTAAACAGGCTATCCTACTGCTATCTACTCAATACTAGCATGCAATTCTCATAAAGCTAAAACACATAAGCAGGAACATCAGGCATCCTGCTAGATCCTTAGTCCTATACTAGCATGTTGTTCTACTGAAACTGAAACTGGAACTAAAAATGAAACTGAAACTAATAATCATAAATGGTATGGGTAATTTTGCAGTACTTACTTGAGCTCGGCTAATTGCATGCACCACACCCTTTTTCTCTTTTCAATTTATTTTCTTTCTAAATATTCCTTTCACTTTTTCTAAAACTCTTTTCTTTTCTCAACTACTTTTTACCAAAATTCTTTTCAAAAATGTTCTTCTTTTGAAAACCTTTTATCATTTCCTCAGTTTGAGTTCAAACACACTCGAAAGCATGCCTAAATCCCTCAAACCAAGGCTCTGATACCAACTTGTAACATCCCAAAATACGACCCAAAAATTTCTTTTAAAACATTACTAAAACCATATTTATAAAGACCATATCATAAGTCATAACATAGTTTCCGAGTATTAATTCAAAACATAACCTTATTATTAGAGTAAAATTTTCCCAAGCTAACTGACTATGGTGTGTGCACTGCAAGCTCTCCGAGCTCCTCTTTTGAAAACTGAGTACCTGAAACCAAAAACTGAAAACCGTAAGCACGAAGCTTAGTGAGCTCCCCCACCTACCACATACCATACAAACATATAAAGCACATACTGGGCCTTGCCCACTGCATTAGACCGAGGTCCAGACTAACTGGGGCCTTGCCCCCTACATCGGACCGAAGTCTGGAACTGACTGGAACCTTGTTCCCTACATTGGACCGAAGCCCGAACTAACCGGGGCCTTGCCCCATGCATTGGACTGAAGTCCGGAAACTGACTGGGACCTTGTCCCCTACATCGGACTGAAGTCCGGACGAACTGGACATAGCATAACATAAAGATATCAACTAGCATGAACACACATATACTGCATATTGCATCGCACCGAAGCCCGGAACACATAACACATAAATCTTGTCTAGGTCACGAAGGCATCAAACATACTAACTACTGCATCGAACCGAAGTCCGGAAACTACTGCTAGCTAAACGGGCCGACATTGTGGCCTTAGACCCGTTCCTACTGGAAGGAAACACACCTGAACTGCTGAGCTTTGTTGATAACCTTCTGGCTGCTAACCGACCACCTTCTGAGTCGCTGTTCCTCTAGCTCTCTGAACTGCCAATATCAAAATGATACTTAGTCTGACAGTCCTCCAAAAGTCAACTAAGTCAACTTTGGTCAAAGTCATAGTTCTGGTCACAGTCAACCTTCTAGGTTGACCCTACTCGCCGAGTTAGCCTACTGACTCGCCGAGTTCATAACCTCTGAAATCCCTATCATTCGCGACTCGACTCGCCGAGTCAGACCATGACTCGCGGAGTCTACTGATTTCCGAGTCCTGACCTGTCCAACTTACTAAGTCCGCACTTAACTCACTGATCTGAGTCTTAACTCAAAGGGTTTGGGGTTTCGCGACTTGACTCGCTGAGTCCAAGAACAGACTCACCGAGTCCAAAGAAGTCTTTAACAGACTCGTCGAGTTGTTCTTTCAACTCGTCGAGTTCCTGTGTATCTTCATCCAACTCGCCGAGTCCACCCATGTGACTCGCAGAGTTACTATGCGATTTAACTCTGGTATCTAGCCCAACTCGCCGAATCCTCTCCCTGACTCATCGAGTCCATACATGTATTCTCATAATCTTGAGTCATAGAGCTACTCCTTTGCTCTAATCAATAGATCTGGGTTCCTAGAGTCCATTAGCAACATAAAGTTGCTACCTTTACGTGCTTCTTGTCTCATAATACCAAAACCAAGCTAGAAAGGAACTTAACTCATGGGGAAAGGCTTTTTCATAGCAACTAACAGGGCTTTCTGCATCTTTGATCCAAATAGAGCTCAGATCTGGAGTTTCAACTCCAGATCTAACTTGTGCCCCATTATCTCATCACATACTCTCAAAGAAACTCTAAAACTCCATGAAAGATGGATCTAGAAAGGAGAAAGCCAATGATAATGACTCATTACCTTCAAATGCTCTAAAAAGTTCCACCATGTCTGGATCTAAAGCCTCCTCTTGCACCACTATGAATCTCTTCTCTTCCAAGCTTCAATTTACTTCACCAAGGGTAGATCTTGCTCCGAAGACGGTTATGGTGGCTAGGGTTTGGGGTTTTGGACTATAGGGGCCGCAAATGAGCCCTAAGGAAGAGAATAAGATGCTCAAATAGGGTACCAATTCCCGGAATTAGGGTTTCCTAACCCAGAACAAACTCGCCAAGTCCACTTGCTGACTCGCTGAGTCGGTCACTTACTTTACACCCGGATCCCGCTCCCACTCGCCGAGTTCCTCCCTGGACTCGACAAGTCGACCCTCTTTAACTTATGGTTTTCCTTTCCTTTCTTGACCTTTCTGATTTTGGGTGTTACATTTATGGGGGAGAATACAAGTAAAAATGTGTAGATCTATGTGTATGTGTGTGCTCTATATGAGTTTATGCATCTATGTGTTTATGTGGTAAATATGCAACAAAAAGAGTAGAAATCTCGACATCTATGGCATAAGAAGTAAAACAAACTTGATCTAAGTTATACCACATTAAACAAGTCAAGAAAAATACCCTCTAAGATTTAAAATAGACACATTGTAACATAAAACAAACTTTTCGGGCTTAAATTGTCAAATAAACAAAAGTTGGTGGAAAGGCTACTATTCACGGTTTTCTTGTGGGGCAAAAGAATTTATTTTGAAGAATATAATAAGACAATGATTGAATATAAAACACATAATACATATTGATTCCCATTAAACCAAGTTATTATCTAGAATAACGCGCACATGAGTAGTATGCTCATGCACACCTTATAGGTTAAACTGCTACCTGTTGTTTTAGATAACATTAAATCAATTATTGTGTGTTTTATAGAATTTTTTTCATCTCTAATATTCGCCTCCTTATCGAAAACTTTACCACTCCATGGTAGTTACATCAAGACCGATTGATCGGATATGGGTCAATGAATCAATCTACCAATCCTATATATAGTGTTGATACATTGGAAAACCCTACAAAGTATTACTATATATTATGGACATAGTTAATCCTGAAAATCCTTTTCCAGTGATCCCTTATTCCTTACACGCACACACACCTCTGATGATTACTCAGAAGATCACACGAAGAAAATGCGCTCCCCTATGAAACTTATCCTACAAGTGTTGATCCTTGGCAGATGATAATTGAATCCTTACTGAGAGCTAACCAAACTCTATAAAATTGGATGTATACGTTGAGTGGTTCATCCTTTTTTCTAGTAGCTCCCTACAGTGAACTACTCACATAGTAAATTCCTTGTCCAGCAGCTCCTATGCTGTGAGGAAAAGTCCTACATCCTTGAAGGCATGAACCTCTATTGTTCTTTTAACCAAGCGATGTGTACTAGGGAATTAGGTCAATTTCTAAATAATATGTGACACATGGAAGGAATGTCTGGAAACTCCTTGAGAAGCACATCCATAAAACTTATAGCTTAAGGGTATTCTAGCAAAAGACTTCTTTCTCTTCTCATCCGCATAACAATAACCATGAACTAATAATCCTACATATTTGTACTTCAAACTCTTCTGGACCTTGACGTCAAAAAGGAAAGTTGAGCTACCCATAATTGATCAAAGCTTGAGCTGGTTCTAATTATGTGATTTATAGTTCCATGTCGACTTGAAGAAACTTCTGATTATCATATAAGTGACTTGATGCTTCCAAAGTAACATTCCTTCTCGTTCCCACAACAATCAATCTTTTCGTACAACTTATCCAAAAACCGAACAAGATCCTGACAAACACGAAGTTCTCTAGAGACGCACCAACACACACCCACATAAGAAAATGGTATAAAAGAAAATTAATAACATAATGGAAATTACTTATAAATAACAATGATTATTGGATTTAATACCATCCTTACCGTTGCTTTAGGACAATTAGCCTTGATATGCCTTGATTGATCCTTCTACTTGCTATCCCGGCTGACTACATCTGAAACACTCGGATACTAATGCACAAAAAACATCGTCATGCATCTTCCCATACACTCCACCAAAACTGCAACTTATATGACCTTTTGTGCGAGTATAAAAATTTTGCACTTCTTAGCTATCGGTGGTGCTTACATTTACACTTTTTCTTTAAACTCTATTGGACTTCCTTTCCTAACTCTCGAGTCACATGCTTAACCTTCATCGGAGACATCAGCTACTTCCTAAATTAGATGATATACTCATCCCATCATATGTTTGTTGAGTTTTTTATGAAACTATACACTACATTAAGGGAACATAAGCATTTAATAAACATCGTAAGTATACATGCACCGTAGGATCTAATTTTTACTATTATAGCAACGTACTTTGAAAACTAACCTAACAAGTTAAAAGAGAAAGGATTGAACTAACCTTTCAAAAAAATTGATTTTTCCTTGAAGCTTGATTCATTGATCTCTTGTTGCACATCACATACATCAATATACACATCTATCAACTTTTGTTTTTCTAAGACAACTTTAGATGACAAAAGATGCATGAAACCTTTGTCACATAAAAAAATAACAATTATAAAGTTGTCATAGAAAATATATATGAACTTATTTTTATAAACAAAAAGAGTTACCCATATTCTCCAAAAACTAAGATTTCCAAAAATCAAAAGATCTAACCAAACAAGCAAAATGGATGTGATACCAATTGTTGGGTTATAGTTAAAAAATAGTTTCATAAACTTGAAAATATGGCAACGGACGACTTTAATTTTTGAAATAACATAAACATTTTATACCCACCAAGAATCTTCTTGCAATTTACAGAAAGATTAAAACACCAACCAAAGAAGAGGTAAAGAAATAACAACCTTTGTAGTTCTTTGGGTCCTCTCGAGAGGCTTGAAATTTGATGAAGAATGTGGAACCTTTGAAACACCAACAATGACTCAACTTGGTATAGATGCTAGTCCAAAACTCTTAAACCCTTAAGCTTTAAGTTGATAACCAGTATGAACTTAAAGAGGGCTTGAAGATGCTGGCTTTCTTCAAGTTTTCTAACCAAAACTAGAGATAAAGGCAGAGGGAAGAGAGGATTTGGATTTTGCATCAAGGAATGAATGAGCAAATAATCCAAGTGCAATCTCTCTTATTTATATGCATAAAGTGAAGTTATTAACCATTAGTTCTTAGCATTTCAAGCAAACTTGTCCCCATTATCATAAGCATGTCTCCCATGCCTTTAAAGCATGATCAGACAGGTCATACACTTTTTCTTTTTATGCATATCTAGAAAATTGCATAAAGAAGAAGAAAGAATGTCAAACTTTTATAAATTCATTTATAAAATATAAACATTGTCTTTTAGGAAAAGGACAAAATGATTTAACTGGTCTAAAAGTTTGTACATGACTTATAAATCATACCATATGATATATATATTAAGTTACTTACTAATGGAGTTTATTATTTCCATGAAATAAATAATTTCCAATTTAATTATAAGAGTTTTATTGAATATTTATTAAAATCAATTTCTAATAAAGAATCAATTGTATCAAGTTGTTGTTAGTGTGACCCATGAATATCATATGTTATTTAGTAATATCACTTTAATATGAGTCTTAAGCATACTAGGCCTTTCACCAAGAAGCTTAGAAACTAAAGAGAGAGATATGAGAGAGAGAGAGAGATATCAGATTTTTGCAGCCCTCCAGGAGGTAAGTATGGATGAAGTAACACTTCGATTACTACCTACGAATTCGATACATCACAACATCTTTGACTCTACAATCTCCTCCTTTGTAATGAATATCGAATCTTCAAATACCAGGAAAAATAGTTACAACATCAATCAATACTCTTCGAATCTTCATATGCCAACATATTGTTGGATATATATACTTATGTATCATTACTGAGTGATATTGTTAATGACATATGATCATATAGGGTCACACCTTAATCAAGTTAGTACTTATTAAATATTTATTAAGTAATTGATTATTAATAAATAAATTCAACTATTGTATTTAATTAATGAAAAAGTTAATGTTTTATGAAAATAATTAAAGAAAAAAAGAAACAACAAAGTAGTCATTATATCATATATTATGATATAAAAAGTCATATATAAAGTTTTGGACACTTTGGTTAACCATGGTTAGTTAGTTAACTGATTTTTGGTTGAAATAACTAGTTATGAAATTTTGTCTTCTTCTTTTGACCTATATGGCCAAAAGTTTGTAGGAGACATAGAGGTTGCTTGTCAACCTCCATGACTTGCTTCCATGCTTTTTGCACCTTACCTTTATGCTTTATAACACGTTAGAGTATTATAATCAGAAGGCTTTAGCTTACATGCGATATAAAAGGAGACTTTTTGCATGAAAAACAAGCTAAGTTTTTGGCCTCTTTTCTTCTATTTTCTTATACAAAAGTCATGGATTTCTAAGGCTCCAAGAAGCTCTCTCTTTTGAAGTTTAGTTCTTGCTTTTGGTGCTTTACTTTTTGTATTCCTTTAGTGATTAATTGTTTAAGCTCTTAAGGCTTACATACCAAATTTATGCAAGAAGAAAACTAGCATTTTGGGTATCTTATCTTGTTGGTGGATTGCTTGTAGAGAATATCAATCTTCTTGTTTTTGCCATCGACTTCAACACCCCTAATTCAAAAGGGTTCAAAGGCTTCAAAGTTTGTTATCCTAACACACCCTATGGTTGTTTTAATATCATTCTAATCTCTTTAAAATGATCATTTATTGTTTGGTTTTGTTATATACTTGAAATTTGTAAGAAAATTTTAGTGCTTGCATTGCCGGCTTTTATGAAAAACTCTCTAATTTATGTATCAAAACCCATAACATACAATTTTCCTTATCTCTTTTTTGTATTCATTTGTCACACCCCCGGCCGCTGGTGGAAACGCTGATGTGCACAACGTAAATCAGTACTCACAGTTATTAAACATACATTGAACAGTACAAATATAATCTTCTATTATAACCAAAATATAAATTACATTGATAATAACTATTGCTAAATCGTGACACATGCCTAACAATTCGGCGTTTACAAATGTATAATACTATTAATGGAGAGTATTCTGAGCGAATACTTTCACCTGTTAAATAACCTGAGAATATATATATTTAAAATACGTCAACAAAATTATTGGTGAGTTCTACAGGTTTTGACATGTAATATTTTTATAACAAAAAGTGTTTTGTAAAATTTCTCTGGTTAGCCAGCTTTTGTAAATGCGTACCTTTCTATAAAGAGTATAAGGTATTCGAGTTATAAAAATGTATTTGTTCTCATATGGAAACATCATGCGTTCCAAATCCAAAAGTAGAAAATTTGGTAAATTACTGTAACAATCCGTCATTTTCAAGTCAATAAAATCAAACCCTCTAAATAAAAATTAAGTTTTATTTATTCTGTTAAGTTCATAAGGGTTAAATATTGATTTAAAAGATAGAAATAATGGTTTTATATAAATCTTCAAATCTTCAAAATTCATCAGGGTCAAACCCTCTAAACCGTTATCACCCCCTTTTGCTCTCAAAATTCATCAGAAAATCTTCAAACGAAATCTTTCAAATCTTCATAAGAACCTCAAGAACATTCATCCCATCTTCAAATCTTCATAATTTCACCAAGAACACATCGAAAACACCATTACACCGACCCCCCCCCCCCCCCCCCCCAAAAAAAAAAAAAAAAAAAAAACCCATCGAAAACGCTTAGCACGCCTGCAAATAATTCGCAATAATTTTTTTAAGTATTCCTTACATAATTAAGTGTTGTCTAACACTTAATTTATTATTTAATTTATTTAAATTAATATTTTATTAATTTAAAAGTGATTACGTGTCTAAATATTATTAGGATAATGCTATTTTCACGTACGCTAGCCTGAGGATCGTATCTTTAGTTTCGCTATCCGAACACGAACATGCATTAGAGGTGAGTTCATACCTGTAACGACCCAAATTTCACGTCCAAAAGTCTTTTTTTTTTTAAATCAATACTTTAGAAAACATTTGTAAATAAAACATTGTCTGATCAAACCATTTCATAACATACATCGTGTCTGAACACCAAAATATGAAAACAATCAAATATCAGAGTACAAAATCCCAAAATGACTCATGGTGCGGAAAACAATGTGCGTATATGATGTGCCGCTACCGCGTCAGCTCCTTCCCCTTTACTGAAGAGGTACCTAAAAACAAAACTGTAAACCGTAAGTATGAAGCTTAGTGAGTTCCCCCACCGTACCACATACCAAATAACCACACAACATACATATATTGTTAGGCATATCTGGGTGCCCAACCTACCCCTTCGGTCATCTCGACTGGATACTGACTAGTATATCTGGGTGCTGGTCTCCCCTTTGGTCTTCTTGACTGGATGTTGACTAGCATACCTGGATTCTGGTCTCCCCTTCGGTCCTCTCGACCGGATGTTGGGGACTATTTCACCCCCTACCACTACCACATAACACATATCACATAATCTATCTAGCATAGCTGGGCATGACTGCCCCTTCGGTCCTATCGACCGGTAATCTGGGGACTATCTCCCCTACTGTCACTAGCACATAGCATCATATCATACTCGCACATAAACATAACACAGGTAGTAGAAACGATAGATGAATATCACAGAGACAATCATCTAATCATACAACTCCTACTAGTGGGCCGACATTGTGGCCTTTGACCCACTGCTACTGGAAGGTAACTCACCTCGAGAAGTAGCTGTTGAAAGTCTGCTTGCTAAGCGCCTAAATGCGGAATCGGTAATCCTCCGACTATAAATCATAAACATAGATTAGCCACTCATAAACACCTTTAGTTCAGAAGACTTACCCACCCCTAGTCAAAGGTCAACTCCTTGGTCAAATTCAACTTCCAATTGACTGCACTCGCCGAGTCATGGCACAGACTCGCCGAGTCCTTCTCCTACTAACCCGGTCCTACTCGACAAGTCCCTATTCCCACTCACTGAGTCACCCTTAAGTCACTACTTGGGACGATAGAACCGACTCGTGATCCGACTCGCCGAGTCCAAGAACAACTCGCCGAGTCCACACAAGCAAATCTCTTACTTGCTTCCAAATCCTCACCAGAGCATCCTTTATGAGGATTTGGGTTTCTGGGACTATTGCTACATGTTAAATTGCTATTTCCGCGTGTAGATACGAAGGGTTGGACCTTTAACACCTAAACCCCTCTTACTCAGTAACTGTTCATATGACTCACCGAGTTTGAAGAACAACTCGTCGAGTTCCAGGAAATCTTCATAGGACTCGCCAAGTTGTTCATCCAACTCGCCGAGTCTAAAACCATCTTCATAGAACTCGCCGAGTCTAAGACCATCTTCATAGAACTCGCCGAGTTTCACTTTGGGACACGCCGAGTCCCTTCGACCCACTTCCCATACAGACCAATTTTGAGACATGCAATGCTTCCAAACTATAGATCTATGTTCCTAGGGCATGCTTATCACGTAAAGTTGCAAACTTTACGTGCATGCATGGCCCTATGTGCTCAAAAAGGCAATTCCATGCTCTTTATGAGGTCATACACTCAATAAGGAACTTAATCACTTCAACCATAGAGACTTTACACTTCTAAGATGTCCATAAGGTCTAGATCTGAAGTCCTTTCGGATCATAGAGCACAAACACATGGAGTTTGGAGTTTTAGGGCTTGAAATCCACCGATTAGGGACAAAAGGGGGATCTAATGAAATAGTGATCAAGGTAGGGAATTTTCTACCTGAATGGAAGCCTCTTGCAAGGTAGATGTCAGATCTACTTCTCCTCCTTGCACTCTTCCACCTCCTTCTTCTTCTCTTATGCTTCAAACATCCTTCACAAGGCCAAAATCACTCACAAGGACAAAAAGGGGTTAGGGTTTCGCTCTACAGCTCTTCTGGAAGTGTTAGGGACAAGGGAGGCTGAGTTAGAGTGCTTAAATAGGGTCCAAACACCCGGGTTAGGGTTTTTGTCCAAACAGGGCCTACTAGCCGAGTCCGAGGCTCAGACCCCACGTCTCATCCCGCTTTTACTCGACGAGTTGGTCCTTCAACTCGCCGTGTCCAAGGAAAATTGCATTAATTAAGAAATATTAATTACAAGGAATACGTACCAGGAACCAGGTGCTACGAATCTCCCCCACTTATTTTAGACTTCGTCCTCAAAGTCTGCTGCTTGATCCTGAAATAGCTTGGGGTAGTGCTCCATCATCTCTTCCAGCAGCTCCCAAGTCCACTCTTATCCCTTTTGGTGATGCCATTGCACCTTCACGAGTTCCACCCTCTTGTTCCTCTGATCCTTCGACTTCCTGTCGAGGATTGCCACAGGCCGCTCGATGTAATTCAGGCTGTCATCGACCTAAATATCCTCCAAAGGCACCACTACCGAGTCGTCCACCAAACACTTCCATAATTGAGAGACGTGGAAAGTGTTGTGGATCTGTCCGAGTTCGGCTGGCAGATCCAACTTATATGCCACCTTGCCCACTCGGGCTACAACCTTGAATGGCCTGATGTACCTTGGGCCCAAATTGCCTTGTTTTTTGAATCGGATGACGCCTTTCTATGGCGACACTTTCAGAAGAACCATATCCCCGACTTTGAATTCCAAGTCTAAACGACACTTGTCGGCATAACTTTTCTGTCGACTCTGTGCAGTCTGAAGCCTGTTTCGAACTTGCTGAATCTTCTCGATCGTCTTGAGCACAACTTCGATGCTCCCCATGACCCTCTGGCCAACCTCACCCCAACATATCGGGGTCCAACACCTCTTTCCGTACAACATTTCGAAGGGAGGTCGATCAATACTCGCGTGGTAGTTGTTGTTGTACGAGAACTCAGCTAGAGGAAGATAGGTATCCTAACTACCACCAAAGTCTAGCACACATGCCCACAACATATCCTCAAGAGTCTGGATGGTCCGCTCACTCTGACCATCTGTCTGCGGGTAAAAAGCGGTGCTAAAATGCAGACGAGTGCCCAACTCGTCATGAAATTTCTTCCAAAACCTGGAAGTCAAACGCACATCCCTATCTGAAATCACGGATACTGGTACCCCGTGCCGCGCCACTATCTCCATGATATAGATGTCGGCCAACTTTTCGGCCGATATGCTCTCCTGAATTGGAATAAAATGGGCGCTCTTGGTCAATCGATCCACGATGAACTATATCGAATCCATTCCTCGCGTGGTCCTGGGAAGCTTCATGATAAAATCCATCGTAATATCTACCCATTTCCATAACGGGATGTCCAATGCTGCATCTTTCTGTGCGGTCTCTGATGCTCGACCTTGACCTTCCTGCAGGTCAAACACCACTCAACGTACCAAGCCACATCCCGCTTCATGCAGGGCCACCAATAGTCAAGACGAAGATCCCTATACATCTTTGTCGCCCCGAGATGAATAGAGAACTGGGATTAGTGCGCCTCCTCCATCAGAACCTGACACACGCCTCGATGATAAGGGACCCACACCCTACGGTGAAGAGTCAATAACCCTCGGCTATCCTAGTCGAAGGAGGAAACCTGTCCCACAATCCGCTCACTCTTCCGATGTTCCTCCTTCATAGCTTCCTGCTAAGCCTCCCGAATCCGCTCCAACAGCGGAGTCACTACTGTCATCCGTAGGCAGAGATCTCAGATCGGTGCTGCCTTACGGCTAAGCGCGTCGGCCACCACATTGGCCTTCCCTGGGTGATAAAGGATCTCGCAATCGTAATCCTTTACCACATCCAACCACCGACGCTGCCTCTTGTTTAGATTCGGCTGATCCATGAGGTACCTCAAACTCTTATAGTCCGTGTAAATGGTACAGCCAACCCCATAAAGGTAATGACGCCAAATCTTAAGGGCGAACATAACCACCCCCAGCTCCAAGTCATGCGTCGGGTAATTCGCCTCGTGAGGCTTCAGCTGCCTCGACGCGTAGGCGATGACATGCACTCTCTGCATCAATACTGCGCCCAAACCTGAGATGGACGCATCACAGTACACAACAAAATCCTCCATGCACTCTGGCAAGGCTAAGATTGGCGCCTTGCATAATCTTTGTCTCAGTGTCTCGAACATTGCCTGCTGCTCAGGCCCCCAACAAAAGACCACGAACTTCCTTGTTAGTCTGGTCAATGGTACGACTATCTTGGAGAAATCCTGGATGAATCTCCGATAATAGCCCGCTAAACCCAGGAAACTCCGAATCTTGGATGGAGACTTCGGAACCTCCCATCTCATCACGGCCTCCACCTTGGCCGGGTCTACTGAAATCACGTCCTGGTTGACAAAGTGCCCAAGAAACTGCACCTCGCGGAACCAGAACTCACACTTGGAGAACTTAGCATATAAGCTCTCTCTCCTCAGGGTCTGCAAGACCTCTCGGAGATGCCCCACGTGCTCCTCATGCATCTTGGAATAAACCAAGATGTCATCAATGAAAACTATCACAGACCAATCCAACATTGGTCTGCACACGCAGTTCATGAGGTCCATGAACGCGACAGGAGCATTGGTGAACCCAAACGGCATCACCACGAACTCATAATGGCCATAGCGCGTCCAGAACGCGGTCTTCCGCACATCCTCCTGTCTAACCCTCATCTGATGATAACCTGAACGCAAATCAATCTTGGAGAACTAAGATACTCCCTGTAACGGGTCAAAGAGATCATCCATCCTCGGGAGTGGGTAATGATTCTTCACTGTTACCTTGTTCAGCTCCCGAATACACATCTGATGCGACCCGTCCTTCTTCTTCACAAACATAATCGGGGCTCCCCAGGGTGAACTGCTCGGTCTAATGAATCCCTTGTCTAACAGCTCATGTAGTTGTGTAGACAACTCCTGCATCTCGGGAGGAGCCAACCGATACGGCGCCTTGGCTATCGAAGCCGCACCAGGGACTAGGTCGATCCTGAACTCCACTTGCCCCTCCGGACGTATCCCAGGCAACTGCTCGGGGAATACATCTACGAACTCTTGAACCACGGGCACGTCGCCCACTGTCGCCTTACCCGCCTCCCAGGAGTCTATGACATAAGCGGCATATACTACGCAACCCTGCTGAAGGTAACGCCTTGCCCTCGCTGCCAAGCATAAGGCTAGCCCTCGCTATGGTCTCTCAACCTAAATCACTAACTCTCCCCCACTTGGGGCTCTGACTCGCACTAGCTGTTGCCCGCAGTCTATCACTGCTCCATTGGGGCTCAGCCAATCCATACCAATAATGACCTTGTTTCGCCGCAACGGAATGGGAACCAGGTCAACCATATACCGCTCCTCAAACAATCTCAATACACAATCCCGGAAAACCTCTGCTGCTCGAACCGACCGGTCGTCCGCAATCTTCACCTCTAAAGGGCAATCCAACCTGCCCGAAGACTCAGGAAACTTCTTGCTAAGCGCAAGATAAACAAGTGATCAAGTAGCCCTTGAATCGAACAACACCTGAACTGGGATACCGTTCACACGGAACGATCCTAAACAGAGCACATACATATAACATATCGAAATTACAGCAACACAACATAAAAGCATAAATAAAGAATCATACCCATCACCACATCGGGTGTGGTGTGTGCCTCCTCTATAGTCAGCTGAAGGGCCCGGATCCTCACCACTGGAGCCTCCGACTTGCCCTACCGGCCATCTATTATCCGCAGGGTCACTGGAGCTGGCGCCTTCACTGGCGTTGATGCTGCTATCAACTGGGGGCAGTTGGCCTTCTTGTGGCCCCTCTGGTTGCAGTGGAAGCACAACAACTCAGACGTCGAGAATACAGGTGCAGGGGCGGTACAATCACTGCTAAAATGCTATCACACCACCAAACCAAGGATGACAGAAATGTCCGGGGGTGGAGGACTTCATGTAGTATCACAACAACGAGTATAATAGTGTTCAAAGTAAATACAACCATCATAAATATAATTGAAAAAGTTACACCAATGTATATGTTTACATGTTTCAAATCAATTACATTATGATGACAAAATGAACTGTTTGAGGATTCAACGTCCCATCCTCAAAATGCTGTTGGTTTTTCCTGTTTCACTGATTTCCTAAGAATAAAAGTTGTTTGAAAAAGTTTCAACACAAAGGTTGGTGAGTTCATAAGTGTTTGAGATAGAGAGTTTGGAAACCGTTCTTTGTAATGTGTTGTGTGCAGCAAGAAAAATCCAATATTTTACTTCATAAAGTTATGTGGTCCTAAATCCCAGAACCAAGAATAAACAAGTATTTTCCATACTTAATGATATAACCGTGGTTTTAAATTGGCATAAAACCCTTTTTGTTTTGAGGGAAACATCCCGTAATGAATGATGTGTAGTCTTAAATACCAAGACCGAAAGTGTACAATAATGTCCGTACCTATTGAGATAGGAAGTGATTTTAAATTGTCATAAAACCCCTTTTGATTATGAAAATTCCCGTAAACTTTATGAGTTGTGAACTTCTTATGTGAGTCGCTATAGCCATACTATGACTGAATGAGCCTGCCACGACGTTTCTCAGGCGTCGCGAAACTGACATACATTTGTCACCACAGACCTGTCGGTCTAGCTATTGCATGCAGCTCAGGTGTGGGGTGTCTAACCTAATATAGATCTATACACAACTATCACTTTCTCCCTACAAGAGACTCTGGATATAGCTACCAGGAATTTGGATCCCGTACTCGGACGTACGGAGAGAGAATGTCTCACAATTTAAGTTAACAAGTTTACGTGTCGTGTGAGTGAATGTAAAACCTTTTCGTATAAATGTACCCTTTTTTTTAGTGTGTTATGTGATGTATCATAAACTATACCTATTATAGTTTATCAAAACAAGGATAAAAGTGATAATGTACATAAACTATACTTAAAATAGTTTATTCAAATGTTTGTATGTAATTGATGTACTTTGATTATAACAATTTGTTATTTCTATGCTTTGTCTAGAAAAACCCATTTGCTAACTGATGTATGTCTACATACTAAGACAATATTGTCATATATTGCAATAACATATAATCACATAAAGATATACACCTTACTCAACATGTTAGAAGGTGAAATGAAATTGATAGTATTTTTCTGTTGATAACATTTACTATCCCTATTCATAGAAAATTTGTAGAAAAATCATCAAAGGTCTAAATCAGAATCCAAAAATTCTAAGAGTTTGGAAAATGCGTCTAATTTCTCCATAATTTTTCTCACGATTTTTAATGACCTCTAACTTGTGTGAACAAGTCCATAATCATAGACTGGTCCGAATTGATGTTTGAAATGATGGGCAGTTTTGTAAAAATCACCATAAATTTTAGGAAACTCGTATGGAGATGTGCAAGTAGTCATTTTAAAGCTAAGATCTGGAGCTACTTGCACCTAAAACATTTTTGAAAAATAAAATGTTTATGTTTCCCAAAACAGTCCGTGAATGGAGTCCAACTTTTCTGTTGAAGGCTGTTGGAAAAGTTTGTTGTTGTTCTTGATGTTTTAACTTGTATTCCCCCCTAAAAACTTAAGAAAACATGAAAATATAGAGGTATTAACTCACCTTGATTGGTTTCAGTAGATGAGTGTTGAAGAAGAGAAGTGTTCAACTCAAGAACACTTGAACGATCACTTGAAGATTTGGAGATCTAACATGAATGTGATGATGTTTGTGTAAGCAGTCTATGATTTTGAGTAAAGGGAAGTGTAATTAACACAAGGAGGATGAATTATAGTTACCAAGAGTGTAAGAAAACTTGATGATCAGCCTTAAATCTCGAATTTGAGTGAGAGGATTTGAGAGAAAAGGTGTTTGTTCCTTGGGTGGAAATGAGAGAGAAATGAGAGAAATGAAGAGTGAAAGAGGATTTCCGAGCTCTTTAAACATGGGTTTGCTGGGAAATGAGTAGGAAGGTACCATGAGGTTTCTAGGTGTGGTGGGGAGTACAATGGCTGGTCAAAGGAATGGGCATGGGGTGGTTGTTGTGTCAAATATTATAGTAAGATTCACACTCCACCTCATGATTTCCTTTAATGGATTTTATTCTTAAATAAATATTTTAATAAAAATATGTCTAAATTATTAATATTTGGGGTCTTAGATGTTAAAATATGATTTTTGGAGAAAATCTCACATTAAAATAGTTAAAAAGGGGCTTAAAATGTTAAAAATGTCGAAAACCGGGTAGAAAGTGCTGAAATCCGAAGTTCAGGGCCACAGGTGCTAAGGCTCGGTCATCAGCAGCCTTGGAATCTGGAGGGAGGTCTTGGTCACAGAGGCGGATCCGAAGGAAAGAGGGAGTTGCGGTCCGAAGTCAGGAGATAGGGGAGGCTGCGGTTTGCTTGCTGCGGCTCGCTGGCTGCGGTCGGGGCTGCGTCTCGCCTGCTGTGGCTCGCATGCTGTGGTCTGGTCCAAGAGGGTCCGGTCTCTTAGAGGCTTCGGCCCTAGGGGGAGGTTTCGGGTCCTTTGGGGCATTTCACTCGTTCTAACCTCGATTTAAGCGATTTTTGACCCAATCAAGGGTCGGGATGACTCGAATGATTCCAAAAAGTTATGGGAACTTTTGAGAGAGATTTGGGAGAGATTTCACATTCTTGGAGAGATTTCTCATACGGAGAGAGATTTGGGAGAGATTCCACATAAAGAGAGATAGAGTGAAAACGATTGAGAGAGGTTTCGTGTGTGACATTTGTGAGTGTTTGGCTCCGCAACGTAAGGTCCGTAAGCCCCATTAAGTCATGTTTAAGGATCTTACACACTCCGAATGAGTATGCAACAATGTTTTATCGGTTTGGTTCGTTACTTACCACAGTTTTAGGTTAAGGAAATCTAGATGTACGAACTTTTGAATTTATGATATCTCATTAGAATAGCGAGTTGTATAGTAATTACCAAACATAAGCCCTAGTACCCACGGGCTAATTGAGTCGACCGGTTTCACTTGTTGACTTTGACTTGACCGGAAATTGAAGGTTATCACATCATCCCCCCGTTAGAGGGAATTTCGTCCCGAAATTAGCACTTTGACCGGGACTTCATGAAATTGAAGAAAAGATGGGGAAAACTTCTCGTAGTACAAGAAATTGATATGGAGGGTACCAATCCGCCTGATATTAAATGACACCTTGGAATTTCTTATTGTAACTTGAGCTAAGTCAATTTAAAGGAGTTATTGTTTTGAAATGATAATGTATTCTATGTGTGCCGTTATGCTCCCCGCTACAAAGTTAAGACTCTCTTTCATTTTGATTTTGGCAAGTGGTAAGTGGGAACACCCACGTTTTACTGAAATTAATCACCCATGCTATTAACATGTCGCCCAAGTTTTGAACAATCCCTTTTGTTCTGCCTGTTGGTTTGCTGTTTGTAGGCCATGCTCAAGTCTAACCTAGTTCCCTGCAAGGGTCGCCAGGGTCATGAAAAGAATCTACTATCTCTGATAGGGATAACAAATATTAGTAGACCCTATGGTCGCATAATCTCTTTGATGTACGTTTTAGTCGATTCCTCCATCTTGTCGGTTTCTTTGATTAGTAGGGAGGGTGCATTTTCGGCCAGTCTGTCGACGGTTCCCCAAATGGTAACGAGACCATCTATTGCCTTGGATAGCTTGGTTATGAAGCCCATGGTTAGCCGCTCCCACTTCCTTTCAGGTATCACTGGTTTTTGTAGGAGACGTGAAGGCTTCCTTTATTCTCTCTTCACAGTGGCACAAGTCCGATACTTGCCAACATGTGTAACGATGTCTGCTTTCCTATTCGCCCACTGAGGGCACTTTTTGAGGTCCCGACACATTTTGTCCGAGCCTGGATGAAGGGGAGTAGCGATTTTTTGTGTGCTTCGTTCGTGACATTATTTCGGAATCTATCAACCTCGGTGTCCAGATCCGGTTCATGGGATAACATGCCCTGCCGTCCGTGCCTTCTAGGTTCTTATGATCGGTGAAGATTGCATGCTTTGTTTCGTGGAGATAATGCCTCCCGACCTCTAGGTCGTACACTACCGCTCATAGTTCAAGGTCATGCGTGACCTAGCTGACCTCGTACGTCTTTAGCTGGCTTAAGCCATAAGTAATGACTTGTCCTCGGAGCGCTACATAGGGCCTGCTGTAGCGTCTACCGTTCGATTAGATCGGTTAGGAACTTATGGGTTCGGATTACACGACTAGACTTATTCGGATGATAGGGCGTTCACTTTCACTCCTGGGTAACCTTGTCCGAAGTTCATGGCAGGACTCGTACCTGGTCTATTTATCATTAACTTATGCATAAAGGTCGTATGTACTTAAGGTTGGCAAGACAGTTGGATGGGTGACTTTGGCCCAAGTCCACAACCAGACATGGAACATGAAATAGGGAGGAAGCACACATCCAATGTCTGTAGTATCTTAATTATACATTATCCTCGCGTATACACGTAGTAGTGGTAGACTAACCGTATCTGTCCCAAGCTTCTATGTTTGAACCTTGTCTGCTGTATGCGTGAAATTCCCGAAAGGTCTCCTGGAAATACTTGTGATAAGGTTTCGGGAAGTATAACACTCCTCTGGTGCGTGTTTTGGGGTTTCACAGCGAGAGATGACCCAGAGGTCCGTGTTGGATGTGTTTATGGGAGACAAAGGTTTCGATATTCGGTGGGTTAGGTGAAGGGTCCTTTCATAGTCGTTAAACCAGGAAGATGAGGACTATACCAATCAAAATTGAATGGTGACAACAGTATCACTTTTAGGTAAAACATGTGCTAAGTTGTATTCGTAAGAAGTGCTCACTAGAGTGAAAGAGTATCTTGTGTTTCTTTTCTGTGTGTTCCGTTTTGTTCGGTATTTTTCTTATTGTAGATTATTCATACCACAGTGTCTAGCACTGGTAGTAGGTGTGTTTTGGTAGATAGTAATGATACTTGATATCATGATCCCTGACAGGTCATTTTGTGATCGAGCGGTATATGAACGTCGTATGTAATTAAGATTGAAAAGGTAATTGAATAAATGATTCTTCTTTAAGCTCACATCCCAACGAGGATAAGAAGTAAAAGGGGAATCAGTAATTCTAAACCTGTAGAACCTTGGTTATATACTGCCCTTTGTGTATACATTCTTCAGTGATAGATTAACCGTACGGGTCTTTGGATTGAACTTGACGTACTGCCCGAGTGGTACTTCGGGGAGGTTTGTTGAGGTTTCTTCGGAAAAGGATAAGAAACCTGAGGTACTCTACGCATGAGTACTTTGGAGTTCTGGAATGACGGCTTCGCTAGAAAGATGATTTCGGGGGAAGAGAATTACGCATGAAACTGGTATTGTGAGGATTGGATGGAATCCAGTCGTATGATAAAAATCGAAGTCACTTTAAATAAAGGCACTAGATTTGATCATAAAGGCGTTACAGACAAAACACAACTGTGCAACTTTTAACAGAGTTATAGTACTATAGATTTACTACAAGACTATTCCTGCGAACTAGGTATACTACAAAAGACAAGCATACGCAGCACGAGGGTCCCTTTACTGACGGAGTCTCGCAAAAGATAAGACTCTAGTTGCACTAGTTTTAAGCATTTTATGAGTCTGTTACAACGAATGCCTTATATATTTTTAACGACGTCCGAAGTAGTTTCTCCTACGGCAGTGATCCTTAGTATCTTCCCGTTTGCGTCGGAGTTCTTTATTATTGGACAGTCCTTTTTGAGGTGTCCTATCTTGCCGCATTGGTGACATATATGGCTCGTACTAACATTGGTGGTGGAAGTGAGGTGTTTAGTCAGAGTTACATGGACACGGGTGCCTTACTCGTTCATCCACTTCGAAAATTTCCTTTTATGGGGTTCGGTTTTACCACCATGTTTGTGTTCAGGGTTGGTCACGATGCCAGGGATTTGAGGAATGGGTCATGTTGGTGTTGAAGGGGCAGGAGTTGCCACTTGCTGTTATTACATGGCAAGTCTTCGGGATCGTTGGCGCTCCTTTTGAGCTCGACGATTTCGTGTCCTCCTCTCGGTTTTACAACTTTGTAAGCCCGTGACTGTTGCCCTGGTGGCTTCCTAGATCAATACATCGATCGGAATTTTTAATTCCTTCGCTAGTCGTGATTGCTTTGCCAGCATTGAGGTTTGCAAGGTCAGCTGTTACGGCTGTTGTTACTATGGCTTGGAATGTGGTGGCATTGATATGAAGGATAGGGGCTTCGTTGATCGGCTGACTATTTCTAGATAATGACATGATTCTGCAACACGAACGACAAGGAGTTCGTGAGTGACCAAGGTTGACTCTATATTATTTTGAGTCTGACTAAGAGATGAGTCATTATACATGAAAACTTAACTTATACACATTATGATATAACCAAGACTGGGCGGATAGTGAAATGTGTGATTCTACTTTAGTTTCACATCCCAACGAGGAAAAGAAACTAAGTTAGAAATCTCACATTCTATTGTCTACCAGGTCTTTGATATATATAACTGTGGAATGTATAAGTGAGGAAGTCATATTAATAACATTCTTATTGATCCCTCTTAATGAACTAGAATTCCTAGCAAAAGCCATCATTGAACTTAGATGTATTTCAACCCTTCACCTATAGAGTAGTAGTATGTTCTTGAAGGTTTGACCTACATCCCTATGATGCAATCCTATTACAGAGTAGAAATGAGTTCGTAGAATGGTCTCATGACGTTTGTCGTTCAAACCGGGTCCCATTGGTTGGTGCATAACATGATCCAACCTTTGAAAGAGAATTAGGAACGATCCCGGAGCTAAATTACCCTAGTACAACAACTTGACTAGAGTGGGTTCTAGATAGACTCCTATGATAGCATGATGGAAGTATTTGAACAAGGAGTGACACAGAATTTAGCTGACTGACAATGTCATTGATGTTTAAGATGTAACAATTTAGGGAAAATTGACCTTGTAGAGGGTCTTACATCACATCTGCAGTAGGAGAGTTTTGGCCGCCTAAAGGCCTAACTAAAAGTACCCACAGTACAAGATAGTTTCATAGAAAATACCACATACGACATAGATAGGAAAACAATTTCTTTTTAGCGGGGAAAGAAAGTAAGGCATGTACTAATAGTGGCATTCATCCCTCTGGTGTACCCACAGTTCAGCCAGTTGCCGCTCCATATATAGCATGTGCCTTTCATACACCCTCTGGCGTACTCGGAGTTCTATGACTTTGGCTCGTGTTTCATGATGAAAATGACTTCATGAGTGGGGATAATTATCTCAAATGCATTCTTACGATTCATATTCATATATATAAATTTTGCACATTGTTGTACTATTCTTAGTGTTTCTGCTAACGTTCCTGAGACAAAGTTATGGTAGTGGGTAGGAGTAGGTTTCATACGGGCGTTAAGCCTTACTCATCTTAGAATCATGTTTGTCCAAACACACTTGATTGAGGAGTTTTGATGGGATCCGGTGCATTAGTGTTGGTATGATCGCACCCCATAGGTCTACGAAGAAGGAACCTGTCACCCAAAATGTTTAAAGGTAAGACGGAAATGAGTCTTCAGAATGGCTATATGTCGCGAGTTTTCTAACTAAATTTATCTTATATCAATTTGTAATGTAATTCGGTTGTTAAGGGTGTTCTGTAAACAGTTCATAACGAGAGTCTTTATATGATACACTTATGTGTGTTAGTAGTTCTGTATCCAAGTGAAACCTTGTAATTTGACCCAAACTAGGTCCTAAGCCCATCTTGTTAATATGATTCTAGTAATTATGGTTTCAACGAACATTTTTGACCTCGATGCAGGTCGGTCTCACCTCCATGCAAGGAAAAGTTTTGATAACAACTAAATCTCTCGATTAGTATGACCACTTAAATTGCAGTGTCGTGCTTTCACCTATAATAGAGTAGCACCAACGTATACTCATGAACCTAATTTACAAGGTCTTGTGAGCGGTATGAACTCTACTCACGACGATCCATCCCTTGTGATGCCTGAGGCAAAGTCGATGCATATTGTAGCTTTGCCAATCGACGCTTGGCTGCAATCATCCTCTCTTTGAATGTCGTGTGTTTACCGTGTTACTCTCTTTCCTCTTCACGAGCGGCGATATGGTCCCAAAAAGGGAGTTGGTCCTGGAAATAGGAGTCTAATTCAGAGTCTCGGGTGCATGAGACGGTAGGGTCTGTAGTAGCGCGCAGTTTCTGAACTCGGGTGGTAGTCATCTTATTTTAATCCCTGATGTTTGTGATCTGTTGGGTCTTCGCCGGGAGGGCTCTGTCAGACGGTCCCCCGTGGTTGAGGTCATAGCACCCTCGTTGGTCTCCACATGGTGGTTGCTGTCATTGTTGTCGACTTCAACCCTCGATCATGGTTGCCCAACGGGGCACAGGTTCATTGTAGTCGAAACGGTTCGCGGGAACCCTTGCTATGCATGGAGGGTTGATTACCTACGGTTCCGCTTCTGATTCTTCTCATAACCATCCACCATTTCTCTGGTTGGAAAAGTAGGGGTTGTCTGGTAAGTAGGATTTTGCTATGTTGTACGTGCGAGAATAGGAGTGGAAGAGATAACTACTAGGCGTCTAACTCTATAATTAATTACTTATAGGGTCTTTAGTTTTCACATAAGTTTATAGTATTACAAAATACTCCTATAGTATTTTAATGTTTGATTTGTGCTTTTCAATGTTTGTTTGTAGGTAGAATTGGTAAGTTTTTAGACTTGTTGCAACACCACAACCATTCTCGAGCATATGCTAATCACTTCTAGGTTTGACATAGTTGGTCAGGCTATGTCCTTCCCAGACCTGACTATACATCCCCAAGCCTACTTGTGCCATTCAACAATCATTGCTTTTGTTTCGTTCTAGCATGATGCTGACCGTAGTATGTATGCATGCATGTATACATTTAATAAGAAACTACTTATTTCTAAAATTATAGTTATTTGGAAAATGTTAAATCAGAGACCTTAGTCCCAATGCATTTATAGTTTGTATATCTTATGTGGTTCGATATACTTAGTTCACTATAAACCTGGCACTGATACCAATCTGTCACACCCCCAGACCAAGGATGGCATAAACGTCCGGGGGTGGAGGACTTCATGTAGTATCACAACAACGAGTATAATAGTGCTCAAAGTAAATACAACCATCATAAATATAATTGAAAAAGTTACACCAATGTATATGTTTACATGTTTCAAATCAATTACATTATGATGACAAAATGAACTGTTTAAGGATTCAACGTCCCATCCTCAAAATGCTGTTGGTTTTTCCTGTTTCACTGATTTCCTAAGAATAAAAGTTGTTTGAAAAAGTTTCAACACAAAGGTTGGTGAGTTCATAAGTGTTTGAGATAGAGAGTTTGGAAACCGTTCTTTGTAATGTGCTGTGTGCAGCAAGAAAAATCCAATATTTTACTTCATAAAGTTATGTGGTCCTAAATCCCAGAACCAAGAATAAACTAGTATTTTCCATACTTAATGATATAACCGTGGTTTTAAATTGGCATAAAACCCTTTTTGTTTTAAGGGAAACATCCCGTAATGAATGATGTGTAGTCTTAAATACCAAGACCGAAAGTGTACAATAATATCCGTACTTATTGAGATAGAAAGTGATTTAAATTGTCATAAAACCCCTTTTGATTATGAAAATTCCCATAAACTTTATGAGTTGTTAAATTCTTATGTGAGTCGCTGTAACCATACTATGACTAAATGAACCTGCCACGACGTTTCTCAGGTGTCGCGAAACTGACATACATTTGTCACCACAGACCTGTCGGTCTAGCTGTTGCATGCAGCTCAGGTGTGGGGTGTCTATCCCAATATAGATCTATACAAAACTATCACTTTCTCTCTACAAGAGACTCTGGATATAGCTACCAGGAATTTGGATCCCATACTCGGACGTACGGGGAGAGAATGTCTCACAATTTAAGTTAACAAGTTTACGTGTGGTGTGCGTGAATGTAAAACCTTTTTGTATAAATGTACCCTTTTTTATGAGTGTGTTATGTGATGTATCATAAACTATACCTATTATAGTTTATCAAAACAAGGATAAAAGTGGTAATGTACATAAACTGTACTTAACATAGTTTATTCAAATGTTTGTATGTAATAGATGTACTTTGATTATAACAATTTGTTATTTCTATGCTTTGTCTAGAAAAACCCATTTGCTAACTGATGTATGTCTACATACTAAGACAATATTGTCATATATTGCAATAACATATAATCACATAAAGACATACACCTTGCTCAACATGTTAGAAGGTGAAATGAAATTGATAGTATTTTTCTGTTGATAACATTTTCTATCCCTATTTTTGAAAATTTGTAGAAAAATAATCAAAGGTCCAAATCAGAGTCCAAAAATTCTGAGAGTATGGAAAATGAGTTTAGTTTCTCCATAATTTTTCTCATGGTTTTTAATGACCTCTAACTTGTGTGAACAAGTCCATAATCACAGACTGGTCCGGATTGATGTTTGAAATGATAGGCAGTTTTGTAAAAATCACCATAAATTGTAGGAAAATCTTATGGAGATGTGCAATTAGTCATTTTAATGCTAAGATCTGGAACTACTTGCACCTAAAACATTTTTGAAAAATAAAATGTTTAAGTTTCCCAAAACAGTCCGTGAATGGAGTCCAACTTTTCTGTTGAAGGCTGTTGGAAAAGTTTGTTGTTGTTCTTGATGTTTTAACTTGTATTCCCCCCTAAAAACTTAAGAAAACATTAAAATATAGAGGTATGAACTCACCTTGAGTGGTTTCAGTAGATGAGTGTTGAAGAAGAGAAGTGTTCAACTCAAGAACACTTGAACGATCACTTGAAGATTTGAAGATCTAACATGAATGTGATGATGTTTGTGTAAGCAGTCTATGATTTTGAGTAAAGGGAAGTGTAATTAACACAAGGAGGATGAATTATAGTTACCAAGAGTGTAAGAAAACTTGATGATCAGCCTTAAATCTCGAATTTGAGTGAGAGGATTTGAGAGAAAAGGTGTTTGTTCCTTGGGTGGAAATGAGAGAGAAATGAGAGAAATGAAGAGTGAAAGAGGATTTCTGAGCTCTTTAAACATGGCTTTGCTGGGAAATGAGTAAGAAGGTACCATGAGGTGACTAGGTGTGGTGGGGAGTACAATGGCTGCTCAAAGGAATGGGCATGGGGTGGTTGTTGTGTCAAATATTATAGTAAGATTCACACTCCACCTTATGATTTCCTTTAATGGATTTTATTCTTAAATAAATATTTTAATAAAAATATGTCTAAATTATTAATATTTAGGGTCTAAGATGTTAAAATATGATTTTTGGAAAAAATCTCACATTAAAATAGTTAAAAACGGGCTTAAAATGTTAAAAATGTCGAAAACCGGGTAGAAAGTGCTGAAATCCGAAGTTCAGGGCCGCAGGTGCTATGGCTCGGTCATCAGCAGCCGTGGAATCTGGAGGGAGGTCTTGGTCACGAAGGCGGATTCGAAGGAAAGAGGGAGCTGGAGTCCGAAGTCAGGTGATAGGGGAGGCTGCGGTTGGCTTGCTGCGGTTCGCTGGCTGCGGTCGGGGCTGCGGTTCGCCTGCTGCGGCTCGCATGCTGTGGTCCGGTCCAAGAGGGTCCGGTCTCTAAGAGGCTTCGGCCCTAGAGGGAGGTTTCGGGTCCTTTGGGGCATTTCACTCGTTCTAACCTAGATTTAAGCGATTTTTGACCCAATCAAGGGTCGGGATGACCCGAATGATTCCAAAAAGTTACGGGAACTTTTGAGAGAGATTTGGGAGAGATTTCACATTCTTGGAGAGATTTCTCATACGGAGAGAGATTTGGGAGAAATTCCACATAAAGAGAGATAGAGTGAAAACGATTGAGAGAGGTTTCGTGTGTGCCATTTGTGAGTGTTTGGCTCCGCAAGGCAAGGTCCGTAAGCCCAATTAAGTCATGTCTAAGGATCTTACACACTCCGAATGAGTATGCAACAATGTTTTATCCGTTTGGTTCGTTACTTACCACATTTTTAGGTTAAGTAAATCTAGATGTACGAACTTTTCATTTTAAGATCTCTCATTAGAATAGCGAGTTGTATAATAATTACCAAACGTAAGCCCTAGTACTCATGGGCTAATTGTGTCGACCGGTTTGACTTGTTGACTTTAGTTGACTTTGACTTGACCGGAAATTGACGGTTGTCACAAATGCCCTAACTAGCCGCACTTATAGCAGCCCGATGATCCCAACTTGCACGCTCCCTCATGCGTCTTGCTGCATTTCCTACAGCGGCCTCGCCTCTGTTGGCCTTTTGGCCCAGCATCTGATCCCTTGGGCTTCTTCCCCAAAGCCCTTGTAACCTATCTCTCCTCTGCCTTCCTCTTCCGGATATGCTCTAGATCAATCTCCCTCTCCCTAGCCATGGCAATCATGGAATCCATGGTAGGGCAAGCTGAAAAACTGACATGCTCCCAGATGTCAGCTCTTAGCATGTCATGGTAGCGGGTCCTCCTCATATCCTTATCACCTGCATACTGGGGCACTAACAGCGCCCTCTCTCGGAACATGGCGGTGATCTACGCCACAGTCTCTGTCGTCTGCCTCATATCTAAAAACTCCTTGGCCAACAGCTGAAGCTCGACAGCCAGCGCAAACTATGCCCTGAATCTGGTCACAAAGTCTGACTAGGTCATAGCCTCGACAGCCGAGGCTCCCAATAAGTCACCGACGGACTCCCACCAATCTCTAGCTTGGTCTTGTAAACATCTTGTTGCAAACCTCACCTTCGACCCCTCAGGGAAGAAGCTAGTAAACTGTGCAGACTCGATGTCTGCAATCCACCGCCTGGCAGCTATGGGGTCCTTTGCCCCGTGAAAATCCAGCGCACCACTGCCCCTGAAGTCCTTAAAGGACAGTGTGCGAGATCCCGACTGGCCAGATGCCAAGTCGCTTCTGAATGCCCTAAGGCGATCCTCCATCAACTCAACTATCCCTACCTTGATCGACCCAAAGATAATGGGAGTCGACTCAAGGATGCCCCTGGTGATCTCTGACGCGATGAACTTGCATACCCTCTCATCCCCTAGCTCGGAACCTGATCCTGAACCTGATCCCTCTCCTGAACTTCCAACTGCTGGCCTCGATCGTAGTACCACCATTCTGCAATATATAAACAACATCTGTTAGCGATACTGATACCTCTCGAGGAACCACATCCACTACAGGCTCCCTGGTCTTATCTCGGCCTTCCTCGGTTCGGGTACGGATCCTCTGCTTTCAGTAGTACGGGCCCATACTACCTTCCACATCTATCTGTACCTTCTTCAAGGACTGCCTTGACTCCACCAGATCCCTTTTTACCATTGCTGATCACTGCTATCTTTATCCTAGGCTTTCCCTAGGAAAATCCCTGACTCCACTTAAACCAATCCTCAGCTGCTGAAGGCCTCCTTGTAATTCCAATTAGCCATCACCTGAACACCATCACATGTGAGGAGGCTCGGATAATCCTTCGAGTAAAAGACTCGTCCCTACAACGGTTGGACTCAAACGAGAGCTGCACAGCCGGGCCAAATCCAACACTCTTATATTATCCAACCCTGATCCCATGTGATGTGACGTATTCATCTAATGGCTAAATCCCATCACTTAGAGTCCCACAAAGCACAAAGCAAGCAGCATTCAGATACAGGAACTACTCAAGAAAATCTATTCTCATAACGAGAAACTGCACTAGTATACAATGCTCAACTCATACTATCAGGCATAACCTAAACAGGCTATTGTACTGCTGTCTACTCAATTTCTAGCATGGAATTCTCGTAAGGCTGGAACACATAAAGCAGGCATGTAAGGCATCCTCCTAGATCCTTAGTCCTATTCTAGCATGCTGTTCTACTGAAACTGATAAACATAGTATAAAATGGTATGGGTACTTTGGGGAATACTTACTTGAGCTCGGCCGATCGCGCACATCACACACTTCGTTTTTTCTTAAAACTCTTTACTTAATCTTTTAGAAAGTTTTTCTTTTTCGAAATTCTTTAATCCCTTGGTTTGAGTTCAGACACTCCGGAAGATGTGTTCGAATCCCTCAAACTAGGGCTCTGATACCAACTTGTAACGACCCAAATTTCACGTCCAAAAATTTTGTTTTTAAATCAATCCTTTAGAAAACATTTGTAAATAAAACATTGTCTGATCAAACCATTTCATAACATACATCGTGTCTGAAAACCGAAATATGAAAACAATCAAATATCAGAGTACAAAATCCCAGAATGAGTCATGGTGCGGAAAACAATGTGCGTGTATGATGTGCCGTTACCATGCCAGCTCCTTCCCTTTCGCTAAAGAGGTACCTGAAAACAAAACTATAAACCGTAATCACGAATCTCAGTGAGTTCCCCCATCGTACCAGATACCAAATAACCACACAACATACATATATTGTCAGGCATATCTGGGTGCCCGACCTACCCCTTCGGTCCTCTAGACCGGATACTGACTAGCATATCCGGGTGCTGGTCTCCCCTTCGGTCCTGTCACAACTAGAAATTTTGAGTCTTGTAATCACTACACTCAAGTATAATGTAGAATCAAAAACTTAAGAGCATGTATGATGCTTACTCTATGACAACAAAACTTCAATCCAATACACCATACAAGTACTACAAATAGTCAACAAGCAATTAGAAACCCTAGAAGTTCTTCTTAGGTCCATTTTGGGCTAGGACTTCCTTATTGGACTCAATGGACCAATAAGCTTCCAATTTGACCATCATGGGATTAGAACCTTTAAATGGGCTCTAATTGGATCCACATTCATTTATTTCAACATTTTGGGCCATATTGGGCCTAGAATGAAATAAATTAAATATTATGAACCATAATTAACCTAAACTAGCCCAACAAAGTATAAAAATCACACTTATAATTTATAGGACCAACAATCATTCAACTTAACTCCTATATGGGCTTAGGGGTAATAAAGCCCAAAAATCTCTTCTCCCCTCTCCAATCTCGGCCCAAGCCCAAAGAAAAGGAAGAGTTGACCTTTGTTGCCACCTCACAATTATTCAAGGGTCTTCCATGCATCTTGTCCCATATATCCATGCATACATCACTTCAAGATCTCTCTTCTTCTCCCTCTCTCTCATTCTCGGCCGAACACACACACATACACTCACAAAAATTCATTTCATCCTCTCTAAGTTTTGAAGAATATCTCCTCCCTCCTTCCTCTAAATTTTCGAGATTTAAGGTCATTCCAAGGAGATTTTTCACAAGGACTACCATCCAAGGTAAGTTTATACTTAAATCTATGATCTAGGTTCCTTGATTTATCAAACATCTCATCTTAGCTCATAAAAATTTATGGTCTAACTCCCTAGAACCATCTAAGTCCGAAAATCTCCTCAAGAAGTTGCTAGGGCCGAAAACAACATCAAACTTCTTCCATTCTCCTCCAAAACCGAAACCACACCCAAAGGTGAGCTTCATACCCCTTATTTTTCGGTTTTTATAAGTTTTGTGGGGGGGGGGGGAATACAAGAAAATGTGTAGATCTATGAGTATATGTATGCTTTGTATGATTTCTATGTTTGTTTACATGTTCTTATGTGATTGTGGTGTTGAAACTAGTCAAAAAGTCCTTAAAATAGAGATTTGCATTAGGATGTATGAAACAAGTGTTAAACATATTATTACACACAAATCATTTCTAGAAAAATAACCAAGTTGGTTAATATGAACTCATTGGGCTAAAAATCCCATTTTTGGGACTCAAAATGTTAAAAATATAAGGTTAAAGGGCCCAAAATGACAAAATACAAATTCTGATAGATGAAATGAGTCAAAACAGTTTCAATAAGGTATTTTTCTGGAAATATTCTCTTTGAAGGATTAAATATGAAATTTTTAAGCATAATGGGCCAAAAATGAATTTTTCGGCCCAATAAAGCCCAATATGCGAGATTTTCAAATTAGAGGGGCTGAAACTGTGATTTTCTGTCAAACAGGGGACTACTAGTGCTCCAAGTCCATTTCAAGGGTTAAAAATGCTTTTCATATTTAAAAGGGACCAAAAATGCAAAAAATTTTCTATTTTGGGCCAAAAGTGTAAAAACTGCGAACATAAGGGTTTCAGCCGAGAAAAATTTCATTTGGTGGACTAAAACTGTTTTTCAAATAACTTTGGGCTGGAAAATAATTTTTCTACAAGTTTTGATACTAAAGTGTCAAGAAAAATGGTTTGAGGACTAAAATAGAAACTTATTTCATACAAAGGGTTAAATGTGTAAATTATCCAATAAGAAAGGGGCTGCAATATTGAAACATCCTAATTTTTTAGACAATAAATCCGACATGATGAAATACTAGCACCACGACTATCGGCGAATTATAATACACCTTCAACACCAAAAATCGTTATCAAACAAATTGATTCGGTCTCGAATCGATAAAGAATTCGAAATTACTAACACGACGAAACTTCAATACACACGCGGAAAATTCAGGAAGTCAATACACACGTGAGAATACACCAGACGTCGATACACCGTCTTTGGGCCCAAAAGTTTCAAATCGTGTTTGTTGGGCCTAGCTAGCCCAATGACATGATCTTTAGGCCCGAAGGAAACTCGCTTACATGTAGTTGGGTCTTATATGACCTAATTTCGTGTAAAAGGACTTTTACAGGCTTTGTGTTGTTGGACCCCAAGGGCCCTCTGGTGCTGCTAGTAAAGTCGAGATTTCACCAAATGCGAGTCGGGCTAAGGGCCCTTCGCATTCACAATAGCCTTGAACGACTTACGGAAAATATCGGGGCTTCGCACCCTCTTTTCCTCCTCGGTTGTGGGGCTACATGAAGTCCGGGTGTTTGGATTAAGTGAATAGTGCGAGCGATGCCTAAGGGATCGTTTGTATGGTTGTAAACTAGTCATTTTCATTAATGTGTGTTTATAACAATTCACAATCCATAATTAATACAACGTCAACCGGACTCAACGAATACACCTGTCGTAACGAAATAACAAGACATAAATCATTTGATGCAAAGTATTAGGAAAACATCGGGTTTTCCTAGGGTTTTCAATTAATACACCTACGAGTTACATACCGAGTTTTACAAATTGTACTTTTACATTTATAGAAACAAACAAGCATACTTACGAATCTTCACACTTTTTATACTAAGTTCTTTTAAGAAAATATCGGATTTTCTGGTGATTTTCAAAACAATACAAACCACTATATTTCAAACATTACTTATGAACTCACCAACATTTCATATGTTGACGTTTTTTTCAAAATACTTGTATTCTCAGGTAACAGGTAAATGTAAAAGGAAAAATGTACTCAGTAACGTCTTGCTGTCGTTTTAATTAGTACTGAACAATTTACTTTTGCGCATGTAATATTATGGATCAATGTACTGAATGTAAACGCTACCAGTTGTAATATTCCAATGCTTGGTATTGCATGATGTTATGTTTCATGTATATTCATTGTGATGGTATTCAATTGAGTCACAATAGCCCTTGGACGTTTCCGCCGTCTGGTTCGGGGGTGTGACAGGTTGGTATCAGAGCCAGGTTTATAGTGAACTAGCATATCTAACCATACATTGATATGCAACTATAAACCAAAAGAGGGACTAACATAACTCTGAACAAAACAAGTAAAACACAACAATAAAACACCCTTGCTTGCATTAGGAATAAGAAACATAACGCCGAACCAAACAAGATAATGCTAGTATCTCGGTTAATTCAGGACTGTTCTTAGTAGTACCAAGGAGTGGATGTAGCCTGATCAACTACATTCTCTCCAAAGTATAACTAACATATGTTCCGATGAGATCGCGATAGCTAGGGAACCTAAAAACAAACCTCTTTATCACCAAAAAGAGAACATCTGTTTAGTCTGCAATAGTGGAAGAGGCATAGGATAATATTAGTGAACTTTTACGTGTTTGTTATGTGTTGCGAATCTAGGATTGTATGTTAAATGATAGAAGTACTTAAGTTCGTGCCATACACCTAGTCAGTAGGACCACAACCCCACGGAAACCACGTACACTCAACACCTTTCCGTTTCGTGACAAGAAGATGCCTCACCGACCTACTCGCAGAAACCCTGGACCAACCCCACCCGAAGTTGACTCCACTACATTCCAGGCGGCCGTGTCTGCTGCGGTCACCGTAGCTATGGCACAAACTCACCAAGGGAACTACGAAGGAGGCAACGGGAAAGGGGTCGGGAGTTCGAACAACGGGATGAGTCAAGGACCCACCAAAACATTTACCTACAAGGACTTCACAAACGCCAAACTATGAACTTTTAACGGCACTAGAGGAGTGATCACTCTGAAGCGATGGATCGAGAAGGTGGAATCGGTATTTGAGATATGCGATTGTCCTGAGCAGATGAAAGTGAAGTCCGCGGCCTGCACTTTTGTCGATCAAGCGCTCACCTGGTGGAACGGACATGTGGAAGCCATGACACTCCCTGTAGCCAACTCCATGCTGTGGGCGGAGATGAAACAAATGTTGATGGTTGAATACTGCCCACGAGGTGAGATTCAGAAAATGGAGCAGGAGCTGTGGAACCTCATTGTGCAGAATGCGAATATCGATACCTACATATCGAGATTTAGTGAACTATCTCTGTTGTGCCTGGGTATGATCACCTCGGAAGGAAAGAAGATTGAGCGATTCATCTGGGGACTAACATCACCAATCCAAGGAAATGTGATAGCTGCAAACCCCGAAACATTTGACGGTGCAAAAAGATTGGCGAAGAAGCTGTATGACCATAACAACAAGAAGGGTGAGAAGCCAGCAGAGGCTGAAGGAAAGAAGGAAGGTGATGGCAAGAAAGGGAAGAACAACAAGAGGAAGGGGCGTCAGGGCCCCGAGACCTCTAAAAAGCAGCAGACAGTGGCAATTAATGCTGTCACCGCACCGGTTCCAGCCACACCACATGCTCCAGCCTCAGCTGCTTCAAATGCTCCCAGACCTTATTCCGGTAATCTTCCCAAGTGCAACAAGTGCGGTTTCCATCACAATGGAGAATGCAAGGAGTTGTAGTGCACCAGTTGTAACCGAAGGGGACACACGACGAAGTACTGCAGGACCTACCCTCCCCAGAACCAACAACAGGGAAACAGCAACAACAACAGCAATCGCAACAACAACAACAACAACAACACTACTGGTGGCCACAATGCAGGGCCTAGCCACACCTGTTATGGGTGTGGGAGGACCGGGCATTTCCGCCGAGACTGCCCTAACAACAACAATCCAGGAAACGGAGGAACAGGAAGGATGCTGACCATGGGTCAGGGAGAGGTGATTCAGGACCCCGCTGTTGTTACCGGTACGTTTCCCCTAAACCACACTTATGCATGCATCCTATTTGACACCGGAGCGGAGCGAAGTTTCGTAAGCAATAAGTTTAAACATTTATTAAAACAACAGCCCCAGAAGCTAAATGAAACCTTTACGGTGGAAATGGCCAATGGGAAAACCAAATCCACTGGGGAAATCTACATCGGATGTACCCTAACCCTCAATCAACACGTCTTTTGAATAGACTTAATGCCTGTAACAATTAGGAGTTTCGATGTGATTATTGGCATGGACTGGTTAAGCCCCCACCATGCTGAAATTATGTGTCACGAGAAGGTCGTTCGCCTTCGCCTTCCTAATCACGAAACCCTAGTAATTTACGGAGACAAACCTAGCATGAACCTTCACCTCGTCTCGTGCATCAAGGCACAAAAACGTCTACGAAAGAGCAATTTGGTGTTCCTGGCTCACATAGTGGATAAAATCAAGGAAGAGGTTAACGTTCAAGACATTCCCATAGCATGTGAGTTCCCAGACGTGTTTCCTGAAGATCTTCCAGGAGTACCCCCAGAGAGACAAGTGGAGTTCCGAATTGACCTCGTTCCAGAAGCAACTCCTCTCGCTAAATCACCCTATCGGCTAGCTCCTGCTGAAATGCAGGAATTGTCCAGCCAACTCAGTGAACTCTTGGACAAGGGATTCATCTGCCCTAGTTACTCGCCATGGGCAGCTCCAGTCCTCTTTGTCAAAAAGAAGGACGGATCTTTTAGAATGTGCATCGATTACAGAGAGTTAAATAAACTCATTGTTAAAAATCGCTACCCACTCCCACGAACCGATGATCTATTTGACCAGCTCTAAGGAGCTAGTTATTTTTCTAAAATAGATCTACGGTCCGGATACCACCAATTCAAAGTCCAGGAAGAGGAAATTCCAAAAACCACTTTCCGAACTCGCTACGGACATTATGAATTTGTCATAATGCCCTTCGGTCTAACAAATACCCCTGTCACATTTATGGACCTGATGAACCGGATCTGTCGACCATTCCTCGACAACTTTGTCATCGTCTTCATTGATGACATTCTCGTCTATTCCCGAAGCGAAGAAGAGCATGGCCAACATCTCCGACAAATCCTAGAAACTATGCGATCGGGAAAGCTATACGCAAAACTCTCCAAGTGTGAGTTCTGGCTCCGGAGTGTGAACTTCCTAGGTCATGTAGTTAGCCAAGATGGAATTCATGTGGATCCCTCTAAGGTCAAAGCTATTGAAGGATGGGCAATCCCCACAACACCCATGGAAATCCGTCAATTCTTGGGTCTAGCAGGCTACTATAGGAGATTCATTCAAAACTTCTCTAAGATCGCCAAGCCACCTACCTCGCTTACACAAAAGGGCATACCATTCAAATGGACGGACAAACAAGAAGTCGCATTCCGAACCCTGAAACAAGCTCTCTGTAGTGCCCCGGTACTATCGCTACCGGAGGGAACGGAAGATTTCGTGGTCTACTGTGACGCGTCAAATCAGGGCTTAGGTTGCGTTCTCATGCAGCGTGGAAGGGTGATAGCTTACGCATCCCGCCAACTAAAGACGCACGAAGTAAATTATACGACCCATGACCTAGAATTAGGAGTCGTGGTCTTTGCCCTAAAAATTTGGAGGCATTACCTTTACGGTACGAAGTGCACCATCTTCACGGACCACAAGAGTCTCCAGCACATCTTGAACCAGAAGGAGTTGAACATGAGGCAACGGAGATGGGTTGAATTACTAAACGATTATGAGTGTGAGATCAAGTACCACCCAGGCAAGGCCAACGTGGTAGCTGACGCATTAAGTCGGAAGGAGTACTCTAATCGTCGTACGAAAACTCTCTCAATAACCATTCAATCTCACCTAGCCACTCAAATTGTAGTAGCCCAGTCAGAGGCCATGAAGACGGAAAATAGAGCAAGCGAAGCATTGCGCGGAATGGAGAAGAACCTAGAAGCAAAGGAGAATGGAGTATGCTATTTCATGAACCGTCTTTGGGTCCCTAAACTCAGACGATTTAGGGAGGTAGTTATGAAGGAAGCCCATAAGACGCGCTACTCCGTTCATCCCGGCTCAAACAAGATGTATTTGGATATTAAACAACACTATTGGTGGCCCAACATGAAGGCGGAAATTGCCACCTATGTTAGTAAGTGCCTTACGTGTGCCAAGGTAAAGGTGGAGTACCAGAAGCCCTCAGGGTTATTACAGCAACCGGTAATCCCTGAGTGGAAATGGGAGGGGATTTCTATGGATTTCATGACCAAGCTACCCAAGACGTCGGATGGACTAGACACCATATGGGTAATAGTCGACCGACTGACGAAATCTGCCCATTTCCTGCTCATAAAGGAATCCTACAAGATGGAAAGATTGACACGTTTATACATTCGATAAATCGTGAGACTGTTGGATAAGGTGTCTAAGTCCATAACTTATTTGGTACATACTTGACCCGACCCGGCATGGTCCATTTGGGTTGCATTTCATCCAAAGTATTTATGGATAATTTTATGAGAGTTATACACATATGTTTATTAATATATTATAAGTTATAACATATTAATATGAAGTCATGTTATCTAATTAGTCTTAGTCTTAAATTAATTATGAATTAATTTAGAGATTAAAAGGAAGACTAATTAGATTATGGGCTATTGGTTTTATATAGTGTGGGCTAACACTCATTTGTTAATGGGCTAGGCTTGTATGGAAGTCCATGGATGATCCATGGAGCTTTTAACCCATGGATCCTTGGAAAAGGAAAGGTCATGGGTTATTAGGGTTTCACCCTAATCATGTACACTATATAAGCATGCTTATGTTGCATGAAATAGCCACTAGTGGCACTAGTTGTGTGAGATTTTGTGTGTGGCCGATTTTATAAGTGTGTATACACTCTCTCAAAGTTTTCCAAGAGTTTGTGGTGATTTGTGATTCCATTTGAGGCATTCACACTATTGGTGCTTGGCCCTCAAACTCCTTAGGAATCAAACTCATCATCAAAAGGTATGTAATCTCATCTAATTCTTTTATGTTTAAAAGTACCCCATGCCATGTTAGATAGGTTATGAACCTTGGAAAATTATTATTTTTCATGTATTTAGACAAACATAGATCCAAGGTTTATTAGGGTTGCATGCACACTTAGGAAGTGTTAGATTGCTCAAAACCCAACAGTGGTATCAGAGCCTAAGCTTGCTTGTTTGATACTTGATGCAAAATAGTGAAAAAAGTTGAAATTGTTGCTGTGGCTGATGGACTCACCGAGTCCATGGGGGGACTCGCCGAGTACAAGGCAAAATTCATCCTACTCGCCGAGTAGGTTCGTGCACTCGGCGAGTAGAATGATCAGAATGCAGAATTTCGACTTTTGCTGCTGGAAATGGACTAGAAACATTACCCTAAACTGTTTTGGTGTTTTAAAACTTTTTTTAGTTGGTGTAATGGTTGTTCTAATCCATTTACAATAGCATATATCAAAATTCCATGATTTTATGTGTTCATATAATTCTTGAAATTGTTAATGTGGATGTTCATGTTCATATGAGTTTTGTTAGATCATAGGAATTATTTGCAAATTGTTTGTTAGTTAATTCTTGATCTTAATGTTTTTTAATGGAATTCTTAATTTGTCCTCAAGTTATGGAATTCCAAGAGGTTTTCTTTTAAATGTTTTTTTAAGAAGTTGTAGGTTACATTTTCTTGAAGAGTTTTTCCCATAAATGTTTTATGGACTCCATAACTTGTCCTCAAGTTATGGATTTCCAAGAGACTCTTCATTAAAAGCTTTAAAACACTTAATTAAAACTCATAAGTTATGAATATCCAAAAGTTTATGAATTGTTCAAAACTTGCCCTCAAGTTTTGGAATTTTTAAAGTCTCACACAAACTTTAATTCCAACCCTTAGAGTTTTAATAGTTAAAATTCAACACTTATACTATTTATAACATTAATGGTTAATTATTATATATATATATATATATATATATATATATATATATATATATATATATATATATATATGTATAAGAACAAGTCGTTTTACCGTTAGTAGGCCTCATTCACGAAGCCGGTCTATAAGGTGGGTATAAGGTGGGTATAAGGTTGTTGCCTATAAAATGGCGACTTAATGGGTGTCCACTCTCACCCACCGCTTGCTTGATCGGTGGAGGGTCGTTAGCCGAACGGGTAGGACAATGACTTTAAATTCTCATTAAAAGTATAATGATTATTATAAAGTAACTAAATGTTTTATTTAATTCCCAATCTTAGTTACTTTAGGAAAAATGTGAATTTGGTTCTAGCCCATGGAATTCACACTTTGTACCTTACCAAGTCGTTGGTGGAGCGTGTGTGGTTAACCGGCACACTAACTTGGACTAGTAAGGATCACGAAGGGTGACTTAATGTTTGTCATAGATCAATGAAGCGTGTGTGGTTAACCGGCATATTGATTAGGTGATAATATTAAGGGTACCAAGTGAATTGGTATGGTTATTCACACCTTGTTTTGTGATCCTCGGCATCCCAGTCACAAAATTTGAGAGGGCACACTCGAGATTGAAACATGTCATTGAAAAGTTCAATGAATCTCAAAAGATCTAGGAATTTCAAATCCAATTAAAACCTAATAAATTATTTCGTTTTTCATGGTGGAAATTGGTGAATCGTCATTCGCCTACCTTCAAATATTTTATAGCTTGGATTACGGCATCCCTCTTCCAAATTGTTATAGCTTGGATTACGGCATCCCTCAACATCATGCTTCACTTCCTCCACCTCCTCCAATTATTCTCCCTTACCCACAAGTTCTTGAAAAGTTTAAAGTCACTCAATCCCTATTGGCAAGCATAGTCTATGTGTGCTCACATCTTGGAGATAAAGTCACATATTGACAAGTTGGGAGAGTTGGGTGTCAAAGTCTCATGAAAGTTGGATGTTCAATCACTTTCTTAGTAACATAGTGAGTCTCTTTAGGACTACTATGAGACAGACTATGACATGACCCTTAATGATGTTATCTATTTGGTTGGTGTTGTGGAATCAGCAATGATTTAGAACACCAGTAAAGCAAATTTGATTAAAAGAACAACTTCCCAAGTCTTAAATGGACATTGACAATGGTAGCATTGGATATCTAGAATAGCATTTCTCTTCCCAATGGAAAGGGATCGACCAATAGTCAACTCGGTTGACCAAATGGTAAAGAGAAAGGCTAAGTCTGAGATAGTCTCATGTACCATTACCAAAGGGTCCATGCGTTTTGTTGGCAAAGGAAGGGGCATTGGTTGCGAAGCTGCCATATTCACCTGAAAGGTCATAAGATTGATCAAGTCAAAAAGTTTGAGTCTACTTCAGTTAAAGTACACTGACTAACTCTATTAAGTTCCTATTTGGAGATTCTTATTAAATAATGTGAATGGGTCGCATGCTGATGTTTTTAAGAATCAAAGAAAAGATAGGAAGCTTAAAGTAAGTATCTGTTGATTCTGATTGCGAAGGTGGGTTTCAATCGCATGGTTCGGTAATCAGAATTTTGAGATGTTGCTTAAGAGTTATAATATATTGATTATGAATAGATAACAACAAGGTTTTCATGTGGATTGTAAGGATAAGTTTTTCCGCAAAGTTTTAAAATAAAAGAAGAAAAAAGGGTTTTAATTTTATTTATTTTAAAAATATCCTTACAATGGCATCTGTGGAAAATTGTTGCTTATATGTTTCTAGTAATAGCGATATTGGAAAGTGGATTTGATTCTTTCATTTGTGGTAGTGTCTGAATTTACCAAATGAAGAAAGTTTTTCATCACCCAAGTTTCAATTGGACAGAAACTTGGAATCATACAAGTTGTATTGTATGATGAATGAGAATTTTCATCTTTGAAAATTAAGACTAATTCTTTGATCACATGTATATGTGAGTCAATTGAAGGACTAAGGAATTAGGTACACTGGGTGTGTGCTGGTCAACGTCCACCACAAAGATTGATTTGTCATGATTTACTAAAGATTAGTAAATATGATTATACTTATGAGGTTAAGTATAATTCTGTAAAATTGAAAAGGTTACAATGTATGACAAAACAAATGAAAAGAATCAAATTAGGCAGAAAGATAAAAGTTTCTCAAATCTGAAAGGATGGGAGAGTACTTTAGTATCATATTTCATGATCATCTTAATGATTATGAAACCATATCATAAATTCATACCCTAAGGACGTCTTAGTGTATTGTTATGGCTAAGAAGAGAGGTCGTGAATTGTTGGATTGGTTAAGATCAAGAAGATGAGTCATACTTCGTTCCAAAACAATTCTTAGAGTCATATGTGACATCCCCAAAATCTCGGCCAGAAAAGACCGATTTTCATTTATGCTTTTAAATATTTTCAGAGTAAATCCTTTTGATTTGAAAGAGTTGCGGAATTTGTTCCCAAAAACAAAGCATGATAAAACAATGTTTACCAAAGCATTTCATAAAAGAAATGTATTTTCATTATAATCAAAACTCGGGGTGTCATGTTCCGATACAGACCAATAAGCATAAACGAATACATTACAAGTCATATAACAAATATAAACATATGCAGACTTGTACACAAAACAACTTGATGGTTCATCCATCTCATGCCCTTCCGCCACTTCCTAAAATACAATTTAAAACTGAGTGGGTCAGGCTTGGGAGCCTGGTGAGCATATAGGGTTTTCAACCCACAATAAATATCATATTTAATTTTCACCAACCAACAATAACCCAATTACCCATTCCCGTTATTCTCACTTTAATGTCCCTAAAACAACTAACATAAGGGACCTAGTCTAAGAATATTTCATCGGGGCGACAACACATGCTTCGGGGGTACCTCAACAATATAAGTCAAATAAGGCAACCATGAGGGGGATGGAGTACAGCGAATGAACACCCAAGTTCATTAACACCTACAGGTGGCGAACCTGCTAATGTTTCCACAAGACTGTCTAGAATAGCCAGTGGTCGTCATCTAAACTCCGCTAGATGACTCAATCAAACAACAATGAGGCCTCTCATCTGTTTATTACACACCAACTGTCTACCCATGTTCTACCCAACATATTAGTAGATAAAAATATACATTTGCATACATAGTTTAAAAACCTGTATAACATGCTTTAGTCAACACATATATCACATAACAGATGAGGCACACACACACATAACACATATCTCATAGAGAAATAATCAGATCTATAAGATAGAAGAGAGTGAATACACATTCACACATAATACAACCAAATATATACACATAGCACGTATTTTATATAAAATACTTCGTATTATTGTATTTGGAAGGAAATAACTACACACTCACTTAATCAGAAGATGATCGGACAGCACTACGACTTGCAGAAGTAGTAATCCTCAGCAGATCTGGAAGATCTCCTCGAAAATCGAACTTCTAGCGGGCAGAGCTTCGACTCGGGAACCGCACTTCTCGGGATCTTTGGGATCTCGGGACTTGCTTCGGGACTCGGGAACAATACCGGGGCTTCGGAATATTTCTGGCACGCAAAACGATGCAAAACGGGAGAGAGAAGAGAAGAAATGAACAAACCTCTCGGCTGCCTTCAGATCCCTTTTATAGAGGCTGGAGCCTCGGAGTACGCGGGGCGTACTGCAATACGCAGCGCATACTGCTTCCGAAATCGTCACTGCATGCGTCATCCGAAGTGTCGACACTATGCTGAGTACGCGGTAGCGTACCCTCGTACGCGGGGCGTACTCCGGATCACACCAGTGACTCGTCTTCGGATAATACCTCTGAATTTTGATTTAAATTTAAATACAAAATGATTAATAAACTTCGGAAATTCATAACTTCTTCATACGAACTCCGTTTTCGATGTTCTTTATATCCACGGAAAGGTGAGACCATGCTCTACGACTTTCGTTTAGACTCGGTCGGCTAATTTTGATATTATTTTTATTAATTATTTTTAATAGGCCGGGACAGAAACTTTCGTTATAAATTCATAACTTCTTCGTTTGACGTCCGTTCTCGCCTAACTTTTTATCGCTTCAATACCGACAATGAGATCTTCGATTCTCATTTAGATTGCTTCGGCTAAAAACCGCTCGATCTCAAATCGAGTATTTCAGGCTGCATACCGCTAAGCCGGAACTTCAATAAATCATAACTTCCTCATACGAAGTCAGATTTGGGCGTTCTATATATATTCGGAAACCTCGTTTCAATTACTACAACATTAACCAAAGATATTAAGTTTATTTTACACTTAAATTTTGACGCTTATTTTTATTCTTAATTAATCAAACCACATAATTAAGCAATTAAGCACAAAACACATAATACTCAAATAATACAATCTTATTATTTCAAAACGGGTTACAAAGGTTAACCTAGACCATTACATTGCTAAAAATGGCAAGCCCAGAAACACAGGAGTTACAATTCTCTCCACCTTAGAATGATTCCATCGCCGGAATCACACATCGACAAACAAATGCGGATAGCGACTCAACATGTCACTCTCCGTCTCCCAGGTGAGATTCGGCCCATTCGTGTGTTTCCATCGGACAAGCACTAACCCAACCATTTTGCGTCGCAACTTCTTAGTCTTTCGGTCAACAATTGCCTCTGGTTCTTCAATCAACCTTTTGTTCTCATCAATTCTCAATTCAGAAATTGGAATTATATCGGGAACTTCTCCCGTGAACTTCCTCAAATAACACACATGAAAGGTGTTGTGAATTCCATTCAGTTCTTCGGGTAATTCGAGCTTGTAAGCTTGGTTCCCAATCCTCTGAAGGACTTTAAATGGTCCAATAAACCTTGGACTCAACTTTCCCCTTTTACCAAATCTTATAAGTCCCTTCCACGGCGAGACTTTAAGCAAAACCGAATCTCCAACCTCAAAAGTCATCGGTCTTCGCTTCTTGTCAGCATAACTCTTTTGACGATCTTGAGCTGCTAACATTCTTTCCCTAATTATTTTCAACTTTTCAGCAGTTTGATGAACCATCTCCGGTCCCATAAACTGCTTTTCCCCAGCCTCAAGCCAACAAGACGGCGTACGACACTTCTGTCCATACAAAGCTTGATAAGGTGCCATCTTAATATTCGAGTGAAAACTATTATTATAGGAAAATTCTACCAACTGTAAATGTTCATCCCAATTACCTAGGAATTCCAAGGTACATGCTCTCAGCATATCTTCAAGTGTTTGTATTGTTCTTTCACTCTGACCATCAGTCTGCGGATGGTAAGCTGTGCTTAAACATAACTTGGTACCCATTTCCTCTTGTAGACTTTTCCAAAACCTTGAGGTGAAACGGCTATCACGATCCGATACAATCGTTAACGGAACACCGTGAAGCCTCACAATTTCCTTCACGTAAGAATTCGCAAGCTTTTCCATAGACCATTTCTCCCTGGCCGCTATGAAATGCGCACTCTTAGTGAATCGATCAACGACGACCCAAATCATGTCGTGACCCTTCTTTGTTCTGGGCAGTTTAGTGACAAAATCCATAGCAATGTCTTCCCACTTACCCATAGGCACAAGCAATGGTTCTAAACTCCCGTAAGGTTTCTGATGTTGTGTCTTGACTCTCGCACAAGTCACACACTCGGCCACATACTTTGCAACATCAAGCTTCATCGTCGGCCACCAGTAGTAGGGTTTCAGGTCCCTATACATTTTAGTGCTACCCGGATGAATTGAGTACATGGTTTTGTGAGCTTCTTCCATCAGAAGATCCCTAATTCCTCCTGACTTAGGTACCCAAATACGATCTTGGAATACCTTCAGTCCATGACCGTTAGTACCAAACACCAACGTTTTACCCAAACGTTCTCCTTTCGGTCATTTTTCTCAGAAGCTTCCCCTTGAGCTTTCTTTATACTCTCCACAATTGTCGATACAACTTCAATTCTCAACGCTCTTGGCCTTTTCCTTTCAAGATTGACCTTTCGACTGAGAGCATCAGCAACAATATTAGCTTTACCGGGGTGGTAAAGTATCTTGCAGTCGTAGTCTTTAAGTAATTCTAGCCAGCGTCGTTGCCTCATATTCAATTCTTTCTGACTAAAGAGATATTGGAGACTCTTATGATCAGTAAAAAGTTTGCACTTCGTGCCATAGAGGTAATGCCTCCATATTTTCAGAGCGAAAACTACCACTGCCAACTCCAAATCATGAGTCGGGTAATTCTTTTCATGCTTCTTCAGCTGTCGAGACGCATATGCTATCACCTTTTCTCTTTGGGTCAAAACACAACCCAATCCAACCATAGACGCATCGCTATAAACAGCAAAGTCTTCAACTCCATCGGGTAGAGAAAGTATCGGTGCCTCGCATAGCTTCTTCTTTAACTTCTCGAATGCTTCTTTATGCTTCTCACTCCAAGCATAAGTAGCTCCTTTGTGGGTCAAAGCTGTCAATGGGGTAGCAATCGAAGAAAAGCCTTGGATAAACCTGCGGTAATATCTGGCTAATCCCGAAAAGCTTCGAATCTCCGTGGGACTTTTCAGTTGTTCCCACTTCGTCACAGCTTCGATCTTCGCTGGATCAACCATTATCCCTTCTTGGTTGACCACGTGACCCAAGAATTGGACTTCACGAATCCAAAAATCACATTTGGAGAACTTCGCATAAAGCTTCTCCTTCTTCAAAACTTCTAACACTTCTCGCAAGTGCCTGCCATGCTCCTCCTGGCTTTTCGAGTAAATCAGAATGTCGTCTATGAACACTATCACAGATTTATCAAGGAACGGGTTACAAACCCTATTCATCAAATCCATGAACGCTGCTGGAGCATTGGTTAGTCCAAACGACATAACCAAGAACTCGTAGTGTCCATATCTAGTTCTGAATGCAGTCTTCTCGATATCTTGCTCTCTTACTTTCAGCTGATGATATCCTGACCTAAGATCGATCTTCGAGAAATAGCTCGAACCTTGCAATTGATCAAACAGGTCATCAATCCTCGGCAACGGATATCTATTCTTTATTGTTGCCTTGTTCAGCTCTCTGTAATCGATGCACATTCTCATACTTCCATCCTTCTTCTTTACAAATAACACCGGAGCTCCCCAGGGCGATGAACTAGGTCTAATGAAACCTTTGTCCAATAACTCCTGAAGTTGCATCATCAGCTCCTTCATCTCCGTCGGTGCTAATCGATAAGGTGCTTTTGCTATTGACGTGGTTCCTGGTAACAAGTCTATTCTGAACTCCACTTGTCTATCAGGTGGTAATCCAGGAAGATCCTCGGGGAACACTTCCGGAAAATCACACACCACTGGAATGCTCTGCATCACCTTCTTTTCCTTCTTAGCATCAATCACAAATGCTAAATATGATGTACATCCCTTGGTCAAACACTTTCTGGCTTTCATTAGAGAAATGATCCCAGAATTCACTCGCCGTTTGTCCCCCATACACCATAAACGAATCTTTTCCAGGCGGGTTTACTTTAACTATCTTTTTCTTGCATAAAATTTCGGCATCATTGGCGCTAAGCCAATCCATTCCCAAGACGATGTCGAAACGATTAAGTTCGATAGGCAATAACGCCTCGTAAAACTTATTCCCATTAAGGTCGATTAAGATGTTTTTCATACGATGGCTAATAGGTACAAACTTGCCACTAGCTACTTCGACTAATAAAGCATTATCTAGTCTATCAATAGGCAAAGCTAGCTTTCTACCAAACTCATGCGAAATAAAGGAGTAGTTGGCTCCAGAATCAAACAATATATGAGCAAGTAATTCGTTTACGAGAAAGGTACCTGAAGCGACATCAGCTTCATCTTTCGCAGCCTCAAGTGTCATCTGGAAGGCCCTCGCCTTCGGCTTTGGTGGAATGTTGGGCTTTGCTGCCTCCTTCTTCTTCGGACAGTCCTTCAAAATGTGCCCCTCTTCATTACACCCAAAACACATCCTTTTGTTGTTCGGACATTCATTGGCAAAATGTCCAACCTTTCCACACTTGTAGCAAGTCACATCCTCGCTACATTTCCCAAAGTGCTTTTTCTTACACTTATCACACCACTTTGCTTCGCCTCCTTTTCCTCCAAACTTTTTCGAATCAGATTTCGAAAATTTTCCTTTCTTACCGGAACCAGATGTTCCATCAAACTTTCTTTTCTCACCAACATCAGCCTTGTCGGTGGTTCTCCCCTTGATCATGTTCTCCACAGACTTGGCAGCCCAAATAGCTGCCTCTAGAGTAAGTGCCTGACGTACTGGCACCTCGTACTCCCATGGAAGTCCCTTCGCATACTGATCCACCTTTGTCAGCTCATCTGGAACGATACGCAAGGCAAACTCCATCTTATCGGTGAAGTTGTTGGTGTACTCATCCACTGACATGCTACCCTTTGTCAATGTCAAAAACTTATTCTCCAATTCCAACAGATTTTGAGCCGAGCAGAACTTGCGCTAAAACTGCACCAAGAACTCTGCCCATGACAATTACAGTGGCTCATTAGGGCTTAAGGTCTTCCCTAGAGTGTTCCACCAACGAACGGCTCCACCTCGGAACTGACGCATTGCATAGATAGTCTGCAACTTACCTCTGCAGCCACAAGTCATGAAGGCTAGCTCCATTTCAGAGATCCAATCCATAACCCCAATCGGATCCTCCTTTCCATTGAAGGTCGATGGTTTGCAAGTCAAAAAGTCCTTGTACTTACATCCCATTCCATCATTCCTTCCATCACGATTATCTTGCCTAACTATCGGTGGGTTGGCTGGACCAACAGACCCACTGAAGTTTCCACCTTCCGAGTGCCCTTCATTTAATTCAGGCTCTTCCACACGAATCAACAGTTCTTCACGATTTTGTTGAAGCAACCGTCTAGTTTCATCCATATGACGATCCAACATCGTCTGAATCATCAATTGCACACCAGCCATGGTTATTGGCTTAAGTGCTGCTGCTACGACAGGTATTGGCTTAATCACTGGTGGTTGATTCCTGTTTTCGTCAGCATTTCCAGCTCCACTTCTTGTTCTCATCATTTTGATCTACACACCGAATAAGGTGAAATTAGATCCTCGATCATGATAGATAATCAAATCATCCTTATCACTCTGAAACGTTTACATGCTAGTTCTAATATCGTAGACGTACGCTTAGAATCCTACACACATAAGGTTTCTAGATCCGGTCGGCAACAGACCATAGATCCGAACAAATAATATCATATATGGCAACATGTATCATTTAGCACATAAAGCATTTTAGGCAATTTTCCTAAAATAAACTAGTGCTTGTGTCTAAATCACAACAGACACACATCTCAAAATTTCACTTAGCATTCTCAGTTTAAGTCTAGAAATCCTACAAATTCCTAGTTCGCTTAAACTAATGCTTTGATACCAACTGTGACATCCCCAAAATCTCGGCCAGAAAAGACCGATTTTCATTTATGCTTTTAAATATTTTCAGAGTAAATCCTTTTGATTTGAAAGAGTTGCGGAATTTGTTCCCAAAAACAAAGCATGATAAAACAATGTTTACCAAAGCATTTCATAAAAGAAATGTATTTTCATTATAATAAAAACTCGGGGTGTCATGTTCCGATACAGACCAATAAGCATAAACGAATACATTACAAGTCATATAATAAATATAAACATATGCAAACTTGTACACAAAACAACTTGATGGTTCATCCATCTCATGCCCTTCCGCCACTTCCTGTAATACAATTTAAAACTGAGTGGGTCAGGCTTGGGAGCCTGGTGAGCATATAGGGTTTTCAACCCACAATAAATATCATATTTAATTTTCACCAACCAACAATAACCCAATTACCCATTCCCGTTATTCTCACTTTAATGTCCCTAAAACAACTAACATAAGGGACCTAGTCTAAGAATATTTCATCGAGGCGACAACACATGCTTCGGGGGTACCTCAGCAATATAAGTCAAATAAGGCAACCATGAGGGGGATGGAGTACAGCGAATGAACACCCAAGTTCATTAACACCTACAGGTGGCGAACCTGCTAATGTTTCCACAAGACTATCTAGAATAGCCAGTGGTCGTCATCTAAACTCCGCTAGATGACTAAATCAAACAACAACGAGGCCTCTCATTTGTTTATTACACACCAACTGTCTACCCATGTTCTACCCAACATATTAGTAGATAAAAATATACATTTGCATACATAGTTTAAAAACCTGTATAGCATGCTATAGTCAACACATATATCACATAACAGATGAGGCACACACACACATAAAAAATATCTCATAGAGAAATAATCAGATCTATAAGATAGAAGAGAGTGAATACACATTCACACATAACACAACCAAATATATACACATAGCACGTATTTTATATAAAATACTTCGTATTATTGTATTTGGAAGGAAATAACTACACACTCACTTGATCAGAAGATGATCGGACAGCACTACGACTTGCAGAAGTAGTAATCCTCAGTAGATCTGGAAGATCTCCTCGGAAATCGAACTTCTCGCGGGCAGAGCTTCGACTCGGGAACCGCACTTCTCGGGATCTTCGGGATCTCGGGACTTGCTTCGGGACTCGGGAACAATATCGGGGCTTCGGGATATTTCTGGCACGCAAAACGATGCAAAACGGGAGAGATAAGAGAAGAAATGAACAAAACTCTCGGCTGCCTTCGGATCCATTTTATAGAGGCTGGAGCCTCGGAGTACGCGGGGCGTACTGCAATACGCAGCGCATACTGCTTCCGAAATCGTCACTGCATGCGTCATCCGAAGTGTCGACACTATGCTGAGTACGCGGTAGCGTACCCTCGTACGCGAGGCGTACTCCGGATCACACCGGTGACTCGTCTTCGGATAATACCTCCGAATTTTGATTTAAATTTAAATACAAAATGATTAATAAAATTCGGAAATTCATAACTTCTTCATAAGAACTCCGTTTTCGACGTTCTTTATATCCACGGAAAGGTGAGACCACGCTCTACGACTTTCATTAGACTCCGTCGGCTAATTTTTATTTTATTTTTATTAATTATTTTTAATAGGCCGGGACAGAAACTTTCGTTATAAATTCATAACTTCTTCGTGTGACCTCCGTTCTTGCCTAACTTTTTATTGCTTCGATACCAACAATGAGATCTTCGATTCTCATTTAGATTGCTTCGGCTAAAAACCGCTCGATCTCAAATCGAGTATTTCAGGCTGCATACCGCTAAGCCGGAACTTCGATAAATCATAACTTACTCATACGAAGTAAGATTTGGGCGTTCTATATATATTCGGAAACCTCGTTTCAATTACTACAACATTAACCAAAGATATTAAGTTTATTTTACACTTAAATTTTGACGCTTATTTTTATTCTTAATTAATCAAACCACATAATTAAGCACTTAAGCACAAAACACATAATACTCAAATAATACAATCTTATTATTTCAAAACGGGTTACAAAAGTTAACCTAGACCATTACATTGCTAAAAATGGCAAGCCCGGAAACACAGGAGTTACATCATACTCTAAGATTGTAACTTTGAGTGACATAAAGGAAGATTTATTAACATTCGTCAAATGTAAGAGTAAAATGTTTTCTATTCTTGTATATTTGAGATTGGTAAGTTGTGATGTCTTGGATGAGACAAAGACCAACTAAGACCAATTGTGTGAAGTGTTAGTCTTGATAAGAATCCGCATTGTCCCTTGAATATTTGTTTTGTCAAGAAATGGTTCTTGACTGGGGAAACTTATATGTCAAGGGGACAGTGGGAGCCTTAAAGATCCTGAAAGAGTTTCAAGATTTAATCAAGAGTAAAACCTGTAATTTATCACTAGCACACGACTTAAGGTTTGCAACCTATCGTGTTGACATAATTCTTATTTTTGTACCTACTTCAAATAAGTTGAATTTGCATATGAGTTATAAGAGTTCAACTTGGAAGCATTGGTGGGCCTTGTGCTACCAAGGTGACAAGAAACTAAGATTGAACAAGTTTAATCCATGTAAGGCTGAATTTGTCACTAATCTTATCTTGTGATTATGGTTTTGACAAATTCACATGGATAGAAACTCATACACTATAAAATCTAAGTGTCATAAGGTTTCTCTCTGATTCATGAAAATGATGGTGAGGAAACGCTTTCACTAAGTAGATTTTACGTAGATATCAATTGTGTTATTTGCATTTTCAAAAGTTGTTAGTGGAGCGCGTGTGGTTCACCGGCACACTAACATGGATTTGTGAGAAATGGCAACCGTCTAAGCAATTGAGACTATGATTACGGCATCCCTTTTCATAGTCCTGAAAGTTGTTTAGACACACATGTGAGCTATCTAAGAAAGGGTGTATGAATCTAAATTTCAGAAGTCCAGCAAATTTCTGGAAATATTTCAGAGCTAGTGGGAGCATAAGTGTTATATTGATAATCATCATGTTAGTGGGAGCATGATTATTACGTTTAGTGTTGCAAGTTAGCAATGTTAATTATAGAAAACAAAGTTTCAATTCGTGAAGTTGCAGGGGTTGAAAAGTTGTTTTGCTATAATTAAGGGAGAGAAAATTATACTTCATTTCAATTCTAAAGCTTAGATTGATATTTTAATCATCTTTAGTCAAGAATATATATATATATATATATATATATATATATATATATATATATATATATATATATATATATATATGAATTTTATGTTGGAATGGTTCAACTTGAAGAAATTCTATATATATTGCATTTTCAAAATTCGATTATGATTACGGCATCCCTCTTCATAGTTAAATTTTGAAAACATGGCAAATAAAAAATATTGTAGCAAAAGACTTGTCTAGTATCATGTCTTTATGTCAAACATCATGAATCGTGTCCCATATGCTTCGGATATAGGATCGATTGCATGTGCTATAATATTCATCTTTTCTAAATTTTCCAAATGTTTAAGGCATTGAGAAGGGAAAAGTCTAGAACTGGATATGACTAAAGTGATTAAGCAATTGTCGAGGACAAATCTGAGGTTCGCCAAAGATTGGTTGCTCAGGGAAAGTTGGAAGTATGATGTAAGTTGTCGGAAAGGACCATATTGATATATTCTGAAAAGAAGTAACTCTTGTTCGGAAGTAATAGTCAAAATGGGACTATGGAAATGTCTCCATAGGTGGAAGTTATTCAATCTATGTAAGATTAGAAAACCTTAATGCAAGAAGGATGTTCAAAGCAATGTACTTTGAATATGAGACTTCCGTTCCATAGAGGTTGACCTTCTTTGGAATACTCTGTAATGACTGGTGACAAGGTTTTGGTGACTTTGTGCATAATCATTACAAGAGGAACATTGCATAAAAGTTTAAAATCTAACAGATTTTTTAGTAAATGATAGGAATCGGGGATTCTCACATTTACAATAAGGATTTGGGATTGTGAAATGAGTATCAATGGAATCATGTTCAATTGATCTACATCACAATGTAAGGATCATAGACAAACATAGTGTGCATACTTGGAGTATGGCATAACTATTGTTTAGAAAACAAAGTGTACATGCTAGGAGCATGGGACAACTGTTGTTTTATTCAAGTATTAAGTTGATTATTTGAAACATTGTACAATGAATAATGTGTAATCAATATGGTGATAAATAAAAGGTGGTTCTATTTATATTCAAAAGGGTTCTGAGACCATTTGGATTCGATTATTATTGTGTTTCACTTTGCATGTTTTGACTTCCAAAATAGCTAGGTTATTCTTTCCGAATGACTATGTTATTTAAACACTCCACGGTCATTCATATGTTGGAAGTAGGTATGAATCAAGACTGTCATGAATTGAGTTTGTAGATGGCTAAATGGGTTTAGACATAGCAATGGTTGCTACAACATTCATGAGTGCTCATAAGTTATGAGTATTGGAATAAACCCACGCTCACTTGTATCACTTCATGGAATTTATCTCGAGTGATCGTGAGACGGTAATATCATATAAATCTTCAAACCTAGAGATATGAGTTGTTACCTATGAGTTGGTTGTGCATTGATTGCACGTAAACGCATCAGTAACTTGATGTTCTAAAACGTGCCTTTGTGTACAATTCAACAAGTAGTAGAACAAGCATATGTGTCGAAGTTTATCTGTTCCTTCTAGAAATAGAAGTGATATCTGGGCCCCTCGATGATTTTGTTGTGACCTATGTACCGGCCGGTCAGAACTAAATTGATGTGTTCGATTAAGTTCTTTGTCAAACAAATCGAAAATTGGGAAACAAACTGCTGGACAATAAGTACGACGTTGTTCCATGTATTTGTCCGGCTGATATCATTAGAACAGAGGATTATATGATCACTTATCTAAAATGGCGCTTCATAGTTCAACAGAGTTTTCGAGAGCTACGATTGCTGGTTGGTTCCTGAAGTAACATATGCAAATATAGTTATTAGACTTATCCAAGTGGGAGTCTGTTGGATAAGGTGTCTAAGTCCATAACTTATTTGGTACATACTTGACCCGACCCGGCATGGTCCATTTGGGTTGCATTTCATCCAAACTATTTATGGATAATTTTATGAGAGTTATACACATATGTTTATTAATATATTATAAGTTATAACATATTAATATGAAGTCATGTTATTTAATTAGTCTTAGTCTTAAATTAATTATGAATTAATTTAGAGATTAAAAGGAAGACTAATTAGATTATGGGCTATTGGTTTTATATAGTGTGGGCTAACACTCATTTGTTAATGGGCTAGGCTTGTATGGAAGTCCATGGATGATCCATGGAGCTTTTAACCCATGGATCCTTGGAAAAGGAAAGGTCATGGGTTATTAGGGTTTCACCCTAATCATGTACACTATATAAGCATGCTTATGTTGCATGAAATAGCCACTAGTGGCACTAGTTGTGTGAGATTTTGTGTGTGGCTGATTTTATAAGTGTCTATACACTCTCTCAAAGTTTTCCAAGAGTTTGTGGTGATTTGTGATTCCATTTGAGGCATTCACACAATTGGTGATTGGCCCTCAAACTCCTTAGGAATCAAACTCATCATCAAAATGTATGTAATCTCATCTAATTCTTTTATGTTTAAAAGTACCCCATGCCATGTTAGATAGGTTATGAACATTGGAAAATTATTATTTTGCATGTATTTAGACAAACATAGATCCAAGGTTTATTAGGGTTGCATGCACACATAGGAAGTGTTAGATTGCTCAAAACCCAATAGAGACTCCACGGAGTACCAGTGTCTATTATCTCGGATAGGGACAGTAGGTTCACTTCACGTTTTTGGCAATCTCTCCAGAAGGCACTGGGAACTCATCTCGACATGAGCACCGCTTATCATCCAAAAACGGATGGTCAAAGTGAACGAACCATTCAAACGCTCGAAGACATGCTCCGCGCATGTGTGATAGACTTTGGGAAGTCTTGGGATACCCACTTACCCTTAGTCGAATTCTCATATAACAACAGTTACCATTCGAGCATCAAGGTCGCTCCTTTCGAAGCACTATACAGGCGTAAGTGTAGATCACCGTTATGTTGGGCTGAGGTGGGTGATACCCAACTAGCAAAAACACATACATCGGACAAGGCACTAACGGGACCAGAGATCATTCGTGAAACCATATAAAAGATTTTTCAAATCAGAACTCGATTACAAGCATCGCGCGACCGACAAAAGAGCTACGCCGATAAACGGCGAAAGCCCTTAGAATTTCAGGTCGGGGATCGAGTACTGTTGAAAGTCTCACCCTGGAAAGGAGTTATTCGTTTCGGAAAATGGGGAAAACTGAACCCACGATACATTGGACCTTTCGAGATCGTCGCCCGAATAGGTCTAGTGGCGTATAAACTGCAGCTACCCGCAGAACTAAACAGTGTACACCCCGTGTTCCATGTCTCTAATCTAAAGAAGTGTCTATCGGATGAAACACTCGTCATTCCCCTTGACGAGATCGAAATCATCGAGAATCTACTGTTCGTTGAAGAACCGGTTGAAATCATGGACAGGGAGGTGAAGCGTACTAAGCAAAGTCGCATCCCGATCGTGAAAGTACGGTGGAACGTGAAGCGTGGGCCAGAATTCACATGGGAACGCGAAGACCAAATGAAGCAAAAGTACCCTCACCTATTCTAACATTCTCAAATCTAGCTTTCAAACAAAATTTCAGGACGAAATTCCCTCTAACGGGGGGATGATGTCACAACTAGAAATTTTGTGTCTTGTAATCACTACACTCAAGTAAAATGTAGAATCAAAAACTTAAGAGCATGTATGATGCTTACTTTATGACAACAAAACTTCAATCCAATACACCATACAAGTACTACAAATAGTCAACAAGCAATTGGAAACCCTAGAAGTTCTTGTTAGGTCCATTTTGGGCTAGGACTTCCTTATTGGACTCAATGGACCAATAAGCTTCCAATTTGACTATCATGGGATTAGAACCTTTAAATGGGCTCTAATTGGATCCACATTCATTTATTTCAACATTTTGGGCCATATTGGGCCTAGAATGAAATAAATTAAATATTTTGAACCATAATTAACCTAAACTAGCCCAACAAAGTATAAAAATCACACTTATATTCTATAGGCCCAACAATCATTCAACTGAACACCTATATGGGCTTAGGGGCAATAAAGCCTAAAAATCTCTTCTCCCCTCTCCAATCTCGGCCCAAGCCCAAAGAAAAGGAAGAGTTGACCTTTGTTGCCACCTCACAATTATTCAAGGGTCTTCCATGCATCTTGTCCCATATATCCATGCATACATCACTTCAAAATCTCTCTTCTTCTCCCTCTCTCTCATTCTCGGCCGAACACACACACATACACTCACAAAAATTCATTTCATCCTCTCTAAGTTTTGAAGAACATCTCCTCCCTCCTTCCTCTAAATTTTCAAGATTTAAGGTCATTCCAAGGAGATTTTTCACAAGGACTACCATCCAAGGTAATTTTATACTTAAATCTATGATCTAGGTTCCTTGATTTATCAAACATCTCATCTTAGCTCATAAAAAATTATGGTCTAACTCCCTAGAACCATCTAAGTCCGAAAATCTCCTCAAGAAGTTGCTAGGGCCGAAAACAACATCAAACTTCTTCCATTCTCCTCCAAAACCAAAACCACACCCAAAGGTGAGCTTCATACCCCCTATTTTTCGGTTTTTATAAGTTTTGTGGGGGGGGGGAATACAAGAAAATGTGTAGATCTATGAGTATATGTATGCTTTGTATGATTTCTATGTTTGTTTACATGTTCTTATGTGATTATGGTTTTGAAACTAGTCAAAAAGTCCTTAAAATCGAGATTTGCATTAGGATGTATGAAACAAGTGTTAAACATATTATTACACACAAATCATTTCTAGAAAAATAACTAAGTTGGTTAACATGAACTCATTGGGCTAAAAATCCCATTTTTGGGACTCAAAATGTTAAAAATATAAGGTTAAAGGGCCCAAAATGACAAAATACAAATTCTGATAGATGAAATGAGTCAAAACAGTTTCAATAAGGTATTTTTCTGGAAATATACTCTTTGAAGGATTAAATGTGAAATTTTTAAGCATAATGGGCCAAAAATGAATTTTTCGGCCGAATAAAGCCCAATATGCGAGATTTTCAAATTAGAGGGGCTGAAACTGTGATTTTCTGTAAAACAGGGGACTACTAGTGCTCCAAGTCCATTTCAAGGGTTAAAAATGCTTTTCATATTTAAAAGGGACCAAAAATGCAAAAAATTTCTATTTTGGGCCAAAAGTGTAAAAACTGCGAACATAAGGGTTTCAGCCGAGAAAAATTTCATTTGGTGGACTAAAACTGTTTTTCAAATAACTTTGGGCTGAAAAATAATTTTTCTACAAGTTTTGATACTAAAGTGTCAAGAAAAATGGTTTGAGGACTAAAATAGAAACTTATTTCATACAAAGGGTTAAATGTGTAAATTATCCAATAAGAAAGGGGCTGCAATAATGAAACATCCTAATGTTTTAGACAATAAATCCGACATGATGAAATACTAGCACCACGACTATCGGCGAATTATAATACACCTTCAACACCAAAAATCGTTATCAAACGAATTGATTCAGTCTCGAATCAATAATGAATCCGAAATTACTAACACGACGAAACTTCAATACACACGCGGAAAATTCGGGAAGTCAATACACACGTGAGAATACACCAGACGTCGATACACCGTCTTTGGGCCCAAAAGTTTCAAATCGTGTTTGTTGGGCCTAGCTAGCCCAATGACATGATCTTTAGGCCCGAAGGAAACTCGCTTACATGTAGTTGGGTCTTATATGACCTAATTTCGTGTAAAAGGACTTTTACAGGCTTTGTGCTGTTGGACCCCAAGGGCCCTCTGGTGCTGCTAGTAAAGTCGAGAATTCACCAAATGCGAGTCGGGCTAAGGGCCCTTCGCATTCACAATAGCCTTGAACGACTTACGGAAAATATCGGGGCTTCGCACCCTCTTTTCCTCCTCGGTTGTGGGGCTACATGAAGTCCGGGTGTTTGGATTAAGTGAATAGTGCGAGCGACGCCTAAGGGATCGTTTGTATGGTTGTAAACTAGTCATTTTCATTAATGTGTGTTTATAACAATTCACAATCCATAATTAATACAACGTCACCGGGACTCAACGAATACACCTGTCGTAACGAAATAACAAGACATAAATCATTTGATGCAAAGTATTAGGAAAACATCGGGTTTTCCTAGGGTTTTCAATTAATACACCTACGAGTTACATACCGAGTTTTACAAATTGTACTTTTACATTTATAGAAACAAACAAGCATACTTACGAATCTTCACACTTTTTATACTAAGTTCTTTTAAGAAAATATCGGATTTTCTGGTGATTTTCAAAACAATACAAACCACTATATTTCGAACATTACTTATGAACTCACCAACATTTCATATGTTGACGTTTTTTTCAAAATACTTGTATTCTCAGGTAACAGGTAAATGTAAAAGGAAAAATGTACTCAGTAACGTCTTGCTGTCGTTTTAATTAGTACTGAACAATTTACTTTTGCGCATGTAATATTATGGATCAATGTACTGAATGTAAACGCTACCAGTTGTAATATTCCAATGCTTGGTATTGCATGATGTTATGTTTCATGTATATTCATTGTGATGGTATTCAATTGAGTCACAATAGCCCTTGGACGTTTCCGCCGTCTGGTTCGGGGGTGTGACAGGTTGGTATCAGAGCCAGGTTTATAGTGAACTAGCATATCTAACCATACATTGATATGCAACTATAAACCAAAAGAGGGACTAACATAACTCTGAACAAAACAAGTAAAACACAACAATAAAACACCCTTGCTTGCATTAGGAATAAGAAACATAACGCCGAACCAAACAAGATAATGCTAGTATCTCGGTTAATTCAGGACTGTTCTTAGTAGTACCAAGGAGTGGATGTAGCCTGATCAACTACATTCTCTCCAAAGTATAACTAACATATGTTCCGATGAGATCGCGATAGCTAGGGAACCTAAAAACAAACCTCTTTATCACCAAAAAGAGAACATCTGTTTAGTCTGCAATAGTGGAAGAGGCATAGGATAATATTAGTGAACTTTTACGTGTTTGTTATGTGTTGCGAATCTAGGATTGTATGTTAAATGATAGAAGTACTTAAGTTCGTGCCATACACCTAGTCAGTAGGACCACAACCCCACGGAAACCACATACACTCAACACCTTTCCGTTTCGTGACAAGAAGATGCCTCACCGACCTACTCGCAGAAACCCTGGACCAACCCCACCCGAAGTTGACTCCACTACATTCCAGGCGGCCGTGTCTGCTGCGGTCACCGTAGCTATGGCACAAACTCACCAAGGGAACTACGAAGGAGGCAACGGGCAAGGGGTCGGGAGTTCGAACAACGGGATGAGTCAAGGACCCACCAAAACATTTACCTACAAGGACTTCACAAACGCCAAACTATGAACTTTTAACGGCACTAGAGGAGTGATCACTCTGAAGCGATGGATCGAGAAGGTGGAATCGGTATTTGAGATATGCGATTGTCCTGAGCAGATGAAAGTGAAGTCCGCGGCCTGCACTTTTGTCGATCAAGCGCTCACCTGGTGGAACGGACATGTGGAAGCCATGACACTCCCTTTAGCCAACTCCATGCTGTGGGCGGAGATGAAACAAATGTTGATGGTTGAATACTGCCCACGAGGTGAGATTCAGAAAATGGAGCAGGAGCTGTGGAACCTCATTGTGCAGAATGCGAATATCGATACCTACATATCGAGATTTAGTGAACTATCTCTGTTGTGCCCGGGTATGATCACCTCGGAAGGAAAGAAGATTGAGCGATTCATCTGGGGACTAACATCACCAATCCAAGGAAATGTGATAGCTGCAAACCCCGAAACATTTGACGGTGCAAAAAGATTGGCGAAGAAGCTGTATGACCATAACAACAAGAAGGGTGAGAAGCCAGCAGAGGCTGAAGGAAAGAAGGAAGGTGATGGCAAGAAAGGGAAGAACAACAAGAGGAAGGGGCGTCAGGGCCCCGAGACCTCTAAAAAGCAGCAGACAGTGGCAATTAATGCTGTCACCGCACCGGTTCCAGCCACACCACATGCTCCAGCCTCAGCTGCTTCAAATGCTCCCAGACCTTATTCCGGTAATCTTCCCAAGTGCAACAAGTGCGGTTTCCATCACAATGGAGAATGCAAGGAGTTGTAGTGCACCAGTTGTAACCGAAGGGGACACACGACGAAGTACTGCAGGACCTACCCTCCCCAGAACCAACAACAGGGAAACAGCAACAACAACAGCAATCGCAACAACAACAACAACAACACTACTGGTGGCCACAATGCAGGGCCTAGCCACACCTGTTATGGGTGTGGGAGGACCGGGCATTTCCGCCGAGACTGCCCTAACAACAACAATCCAGGAAACGGAGGAACAGGAAGGATGCTGACCATGGGTCAGGGAGAGGTGATTCAGGACCCCGCTGTTGTTACCGGTACGTTTCCCCTAAACCACACTTATGCATGCATCCTATTTGACACCGGAGCGGAGCGAAGTTTCGTAAGCAATAAGTTTAAACATTTATTAAAACAACAGCCCCAGAAACTAAATGAAACCTTTACGGTGGAAATGGCCAATGGGAAAACCGAATCCACCGGGGAAATCTACATCGGATGTACCCTAACCCTCAATCAACACGTCTTTTGAATAGACTTAATGCCTGTAACAATTAGAAGTTTCGATGTGATTATTGGCATGGACTGGTTAAGCCCCCACCATGCTGAAATTATGTGTCACGAGAAGGTTGTTCGCCTTTGCCTTCCTAATCACGAAACCCTAGTAATTTACGGAGACAAACCTAACATGAACCTTCGCCTCGTCTCGTGCATCAAGGCAGAAAAACGTCTTCGAAAGAACAATTTGGCGTTCCTGGCTCACATAGTGGATAAAATCAAGGAAGAGGTTAACGTTCAAGACATTCCCATAGCATGTGAGTTCCCAGACGTGTTTCCTGAAGATCTTCTAGCAGTACCCCCAGAGAGACAAGTGGAGTTCCGAATTGACCTCGTTCCAGAAGCAACTCCTCTCGCTAAATCACCCTATCGGCTAGCTCCTGCTGAAATGTAGGAATTGTCCAGCCAACTCAGTGAACTCTTGGACAAGGGATTCATCCGCCCTAGTTACTTACCATGGGCAGCTCCAGTCCTCTTTGTCAAAAAGAAGGACGGATCTTTTAGAATGTGCATCGATTACAGAGAGTTAAATAAACTCATTGTTAAAAATCGCTACCCACTCCCACGAATCGATGATCTATTTGACCAGCTCCAAGGAGCTAGTTATTTTTCTAAAATAGATCTACGGTCCGGATACCACCAATTCAAAGTCCGGGAAGAGGATATTCCAAAAACCGCTTTCCGAACTCGCTACGGACATTATGAATTTGTCGTAATGCCCTTCGGTCTAACAAATGCCCATGCCGCATTTATGAACCTGATGAACCAGATATGTCGACCATTCCTTGACAACTTTGTCATCGTCTTCATTGATGACATTCTCGTTAATTCCCGAAGTGAAGAAGAGCATGGCCAACATCTCCGACAAATCCTAGAAACTCTGCGATCGGAAAAGCTATACGCAAAACTCTCCAAGTGTGAGTTCTGGCTCCGGAGTGTGAACTGCCTAGGTCATGTAGTTAGCCAAGATGGAATTCATGTGGATCCCTCTAAGGTCAAAGCTATTGAAGGATGGGCAATCCCGACAACACCCACGAAAATCCGTCAATTCTTGGGTCTAGCAGGCTACTATAGGAGATTCATTCAAAACTTCTCTAAGATCGCCAAGCCACTTACCTCGCTTACACAAAAAGGCGTACCATTCAAATGGACGGACAAACAAGAAGTCGCATTCCGAACCCTGAAACAAGCTCTCTATAGTGCCCCGGTACCATCGCTACCGGAGGGAACGGAAGATTTCATGGTCTACTGTGATGCGTCAAATCAGGGCTTAGGTTACATTCTCATGCAGCGTGGAAGGGTGATATCTTACGCATCCCGCCAACTAAAGACGCACGAAGTGAATTATACGACCCATGACCTAGAATTAGGAGCCGTGGTCTTTGCCCTAAAAATTTGGAGGCATTACCTTTACGGTACGAAGTGCACCATCTTCACGGACCACAAGAGTCTCCAGCACATCTTGAACCAGAAGGAGTTGAACATGAGGCAACGGAGATGGGTTGAATTACTAAACGATTATGAGTGTGAGATCAAGTACCACCCAGGCAAGGCCAACGTGGTAGCTGACGCATTAAGTCGGAAGGAGTACTTTAATCGTCGTACGAAAACTCTCTCAATAACCATTCAATCTCACCTAGCCACTCAAATTGCAGTAGCCCAATCAGAGGCCATGAAGACGGAAAATAGAGCAAGCGAAGCATTGCGCGGAATGGAGAAGAACCTAGAAGCAAAGGAGAATGGAGTATGCTATTCCATGAACCGTCTTTGAGTCCCTAAACTCAGAGGATTTAGGGAGGTAGTTATGAAGGAAGCCCATAAGATGCGATACTCCGTTCATCCCGGCTCAGACAAGATGTATTTGGATATTAAACAACACTATTGGCGGCCAAACATGAAGGCAGAAATTGCCACCTATGTTAGTAAGTGCCTACGTGTGCCAAGGTAAAGGTGGAGTACCAAAAGCCCTCAGGGTTATTACAGCAACCGGTAATCCCTAAGTGGAAATGGGAAGGGATTTCTATGGATTTTGTGACCAAGCTACCCAAGACGTCGGATGGACTAGACACCATATGGGTAATAGTCGACCGACTGACGAAATCTGCCATTTCCTGCCCATAAAGGAATCCTACAAGATGGAAAGATTGACACGTTTATACATTCGAGAAATCGTGAGACTCCACGGAGTACCAGTGTCTATTATCTTGGATAGGGACAGTAGGTTCACTTCACGTTTTTGGCAATCTCTCCAGAAGGCACTGGGAACTCATCTCGACATGAGCACCGCTTATCATCCACAAACGGATGGTCAAAGTGAACGAACCATTCAAACGCTCGAAGACATGCTCTGCGCATGTGTGATAGACTTTGGGAAGTCTTGGGATACCCACTTACCCTTAGTCGAATTCTCATATAACAACAGTTACCATTCGAGCATCAAGGTCGCTCCTTTCGAAGCACTATACAGGCGTAAGTGTAGATCACCGTTATGTTGAGCTGAGGTGGGTGATACCCAACTAGCAAAAACACATACATCGGACAAGGCACTAACGGGACCAGAGATAAATCGTGAAACCACGGAAAAGATTGTTCAAATCAGAGCTCGATTACAAGCATCGCGCGACCGACAAAAGAGCTACGCCGATAAACGGCGAAAGCCCTTAGAATTTCAGGTCGGGGATCGAGTACTGTTGAAAGTCTCACACTGGAAAGGAGTTATTCGTTTCGGAAAATGGGGAAAACTGAACCCACGATACATTGGACCTTTCGAGATCGTCGCCCGAATAGGTTCAGTGGCATATAAACTGCAGCTACCCACAGAACTAAACAGTGTACACCCCGTGTTCCATGTCTCTAATCTAAAGAAGTGTCTATCGGATGAAACACTCGTCATTCCCCTTGACGAGATCGAAATCATCGAGAATCTACTGTTCGTTGAAGAACCGGTTGAAATCATGGACAGGGAGGTGAAGCGTACTAAGCAAAGTCGCATCCCGATCGTGAAAGTACGGTGGAACGTGAAGCGTGGGCCAGAATTCACATGGGAACGCGAAGACCAAATGAAGCAAAAGTACCCTCACCTATTCTAACATTCTCAAATCTAGCTTTCAAACAAAATTTCAGGACGAAATTCCCTCTAACGGGGGGATGATGTCACAACTAGAAATTTTGTGTCTTGTAATCACTACACTCAAGTAAAATGTAGAATCAAAAACTTAAGAGCATGTATGATGCTTACTCTATGACAACAAAACTTCAATCCAATACACCATACAAGTACTACAAATAGTCAACAAGCAATTGGAAACCCTAGAAGTTCTTGTTAGGTCCATTTTGGGCTAGGACTTCCTTATTGGACTCAATGGACCAATAAGCTTCCAATTTGACTATCATGGGATTAGAACCTTTAAATGGGCTCTAATTGGATCCACATTCATTTATTTCAACATTTTGGGCCATATTGGGCCTAGAATGAAATAAATTAAATATTTTGAACCATAATTAACCTAAACTAGCCCAACAAAGTATAAAAATCACACTTATATTCTATAGGACCAACAATCATTCAACTGAACACCTATATGGGCTTAGGGGCAATAAAGCCTAAAAATCTCTTCTCCCCTCTCCAATCTCGGCCCAAGCCCAAAGAAAAGGAAGAGTTGACCTTTGTTGCCACCTCACAATTATTCAAGGGTCTTCCATGCATCTTGTCCCATATATCCATGCATACATCACTTCAAAATCTCTCTTCTTCTCCCTCTCTCTCATTCTCGGCCGAACACACACACATACACTCACAAAAATTCATTTCATCCTCTCTAAGTTTTGAAGAACATCTCCTCCCTCCTTCCTCTAAATTTTCAAGATTTAAGGTCATTCCAAGGAGATTTTTCACAAGGACTACCATCCAAGGTAATTTTATACTTAAATCTATGATCTAGGTTCCTTGATTTATCAAACATCTCATCTTAGCTCATAAAAATTTATGGTCTAACTCCCTAGAACCATCTAAGTCCGAAAATCTCCTCAAGAAGTTGCTAGGGCCGAAAACAACATCAAACTTCTTCCATTCTCCTCCAAAACCAAAACCACACCCAAAGGTGAGCTTCATACCCCCTATTTTTCGGTTTTTATAAGTTTTGTGGGGGGGGGGGGAATACAAGAAAATGTGTAGATCTATGAGTATATGTATGCTTTGTATGATTTCTATGTTTGTTTACATGTTCTTATGTGATTATGGTGTTGAAACTAGTCAAAATGTCCTTAAAATCGAGATTTGCATTAGGATGTATGAAACAAGTGTTAAACATATTATTACACACAAATCATTTCTAGAAAAATAACCAAGTTGGTTAATATGAACTCATTGGGCTAAAAATCCCATTTTTGGGACTCAAAATGTTAAAAATATAAGGTTAAAGGGCCCAAAATGACAAAATACAAATTCTGATGGATGAAATGAGTCAAAACAGTTTCAATAAGGTATTTTTCTGGAAATATACTCTTTGAAGGATTAAATGTGAAATTTTTAAGCATAATGGGCCAAAAATGAATTTTTCGGCCGAATAAAGCCCAATATGCGAGATTTTCAAATTAGAGGGGCTGAAACTGTGATTTTCTGTAAAACAGGGGACTACTAGTGCTCCAAGTCCATTTCAAGGGTTAAAAATGCTTTTCATATTTAAAAGGGACCAAAAATGCAAAAAATTTCTATTTTGGGCCAAAAGTGTAAAAACTGCGAACATAAGGGTTTCAGCCGAGAAAAATTTCATTTGGTGGACTAAAACTGTTTTTCAAATAACTTTGGGCTGAAAAATAATTTTTCTACAAGTTTTGATACTAAAGTGTCAAGAAAAATGGTTTGAGGACTAAAATAGAAACTTATTTCATACAAAGGGTTAAATGTGTAAATTATCCAATAAGAAAGGGGCTGCAATAATGAAACATCCTAATGTTTTAGACAATAAATCCGACATGATGAAATACTAGCACCACGACTATCGGCGAATTATAATACACCTTCAACACCAAAAATCGTTATCAAACGAATTGATTCGGTCTCGAATCAATAATGAATCCGAAATTACTAACACGACGAAACTTCAATACACACGCGGAAAATTCGGGAAGTCAATACACACGTGAGAATCACCAGACGTCGATACACCGTCTTTGGGCCCAAAAGTTTCAAATCGTTTTTGTTGGGCCTAGCTAGCCCAATGACATGATCTTTAGGCCCGAAGGAAACTCGCTTACATGTAGTTGGGTCTTATATGACCTAATTTCGTGTAAAAGGACTTTTACAGGCTTTGTGCTGTTGGACCCCAAGGGCCCTCTGGTGCTGCTAGTAAAGTCGAGAATTCACCAAATGCGAGTCGGGCTATGGGCCCTTCGCATTCACGATAGCCTTGAACGACTTACGGAAAATATCGGGGCTTCGCACCCTCTTTTCCTCCTCGGTTGTGGGGCTACATGAAGTCTGGGTGTTTGGATTAAGTGAATAGTGTGAGCGACGCCTAAGGGATCGTTTGTATGGTTGTAAACTAGTCATTTTCATTAATGTGTGTTTATAACAATTCACAATCCATAATTAATCCAACGTCACCGGGACTCAACGGATACACCTGTCGTAACGAAATAACAAGACATAAATCATTTGATGCAAAGTATTAGGAAAACATCGGGTTTTCCTAGGGTTTTCAATTAATACACCTACGAATTACATACCGAGTTTTATTAATTGTACTTTTACATTTATAGAAACAAACAAGCATACTTACGGATCTTCACACTTTTTATACTAAGTTCTTTTAAGAAAATATCGAATTTTCTGGTGATTTTCAAAACAATACAAACCACTATATTTCAAACATTACTTATGAACTCACCAACATTTCATATGTTGACGTTTTTTTCAAAATACTTGTATTCTCAGGTAACAGGTAAATGTAAAAGGAAAAATGTACTCAGTAACGTCTTGCTGTCGTTTTAATTAGTACCGAACAATTTACTTTTGCGCATGTAATATTATGGATCAATGTACTGAATGTAAACGCTACCAGTTGTAATATTCCAATGCTTGGTATTGCATGATGTTATGTTTCATGTATATTCATTGTGATGGTATTCAATTGAGTCACAATAGCCCTTGGACGTTTCCGCCGTCTGGTTCGGGGGAGTGACAGGTTGGTATCAGAGCCAGGTTTATAGTGAACTAGCATATCTAACCATACATTGATATGCAACTATAAACCAAAAGAGGGACTAACATAACTCTGAACAAAACAAGTAAAACACAACAATAAAACACCCTTGCTTGCATTAGGAATAAGAAACATAACGCCGAACCAAACAAGATAATGCTAGTATCTCGGTTAATTCAGGACTGTTCTTACTGGTACCAAGGAGTGGATGTAGCCTGATCAACTACATTCTCTCCAAAGTATAACTAACATATGTTCCGATGAGATCGCGATAGCTAGGGAACCTAAAAACAAACCTCTTTATCACCAAAAAGAGAACGTCTGTTTAGTCTGCAATAGTGGAAGAGGCATAGGATAATATTAGTGAACTTTTACGTGTTTGCTATGTGTTGCGAATCTAGGATTGTATGCTAAATGATAGAAGTACTTAAGTTCGTGCCATACACCTAGTCAATAGGACCACAACCCCACGGAAACCACGTACACTCAACACCTTTCCGTTTCTTGACAAGAAGATGCCTCACCGACCTACTCGCGGAAACCCTGGACCAACCCCACCCGAAGTTGACTCCACTGCATTCCAGGCGGCCGTGTCTGTTGCGGTCACCGCAGCTATGGCACAAATTCACCAAGGGAACAACGGAGGAGGCAACGGGCAAGGGGCCGGGAGTTCGAACAACGGGATGAATCAAGGACCCACCAAAACATTTACCTACAAGGACTTCACAAACGCCAAACCACGAACTTTTAACGGCACTGGAGGAGTGATCACTCTGAAGCGATGGATCGAGAAGGTGGAATCGGTATTTGAGATATGCGATTGTCCTGAGCAGATGAAATTGAAGTTCGCGGCCTGCACTTTTGTCGATCAAGCGCTCACCTGGTGGAACGGACATGTGGAAGCCATGACACTCCCTGTAGCCAACTCCATGTCGTGGGCGGAGATGAAAGAAATGTTGATGGCTGAATACTGCCCACGAGGTGAGATTCAGAAAATGGAGCAGGAGCTGTGGAACCTCATTGTGCAGAATGAGAATATCGATACCTACATATCGAGATTTAGTGAACTATCTCTGTTGTGCCCGGGTATGATCACCTCGGAAGGAAAGAAGATTGAGCGATTCATCTGGGGACTAACATCACCAATCCAAGGGTCTTCCATGCATCTTGTCCCATATATCCATGCATACATCACTTCAAGATCTCTCTTCTTCTCCCTCTCTCTCATTCTCGGCCGAACACACACACATACACTCACAAAAATTCATTTCATCCTCTCTAAGTTTTGAAGAACATCTCCTCCCTCCTTCCTCTAAATTTTCGAGATTTAAGGTCATTCCAAGGAGATTTTTCACAAGGACTACCATCCAAGGTAATTTTATACTTAAATCTATGATCTAGGTTCCTTGATTTATCAAACATCTGATCTTAACTCATAAAAATTTATGGTCTAACTCCCTAGAACCATCTAAGTCCGAAAATCTCCTCAAGAAGTTGCTAGGGCCGAAAACAACATCAAACTTCTTCCATTCTCCTCCAAAACCGAAACCACACCCAAAGGTGAGCTTCATACCCCCTATTTTTCGGTTTTTATAAGTTTTGTGGGGGGGAATACAAGAAAATGTGTAGATCTATGAGTATATGTATGCTTTGTATGATTTCTATGTTTTTTTACATGTTCTTATGTGATTATGGTGTTGAAACTAGTCAAAAAGTCCTTAAAATCGAGATTTGCATTAGGATGTATGAAACAAGTGTTAAACATATTATTACACACAAATCATTTCTAGAAAAATAAGCAAGTTGGTTAATATGAACTCATTGGGCTAAAAATCCCATTTTTGGGACTCAAAATGTTAAAAATATAAGGTTAAAGGGCCCAAAATGACAAAATACAAATTCTGATGGATGAAATGAGTCAAAACAGTTTCAATAAGGTATTTTTCTGGAAATATACTCTTTGAAGGATTAAATGTGAAATTTTTAAGCATAATGGGCCAAAAATGAATTTTTCGGCCCAATAAAGCCCAATATGCGAGATTTTCAAATTAGAGGGGCTGAAACTGTGATTTTCTGTAAAACAGGGGACTACTAGTGCTCCAAGTCCATTTCAAGGGTTAAAAATGCTTTTCATATTTAAAAGGGACCAAAAATGCAAAAATTTTCTATTTTGGGCCAAAAGTGTAAAAACTACAAACATAAGGGTTTCAATCGAGAAAAATTTCATTTGGTGGACTAAAACTGTTTTTCAAATAACTTTGGGCTGAAAAATAATTTTTCTACAAGTTTTGATACTAATGTGTCAAGAAAAATGGTTGGAGGACTAAAATAGAAACTTATTTCATACAAAGGGTTAAATGTGTAAATTATCCAAAAAGAAAGGGGCTGCAATAATGAAACATCCTAATGTTTTAGACAATAAATCCGACATGATGAAATACTAGCACCTCGACTATCAGCGAATTATAATACACCTTCAACACCAAAAATCGTTATCAAACGAATTGATTCGGTCTCGAATCAATAATGAATCCGAAATTACTAACACGACGAAACTTCAATACACATGCAGAAAATTCAGGAAGTCAATACACACGTGAGAATACACCAGACGTCGATACACCGTCTTTGGGCCCAAAAGTTTCAAATCGTGTTTGTTGGGCCTAGCTAGCCCAATGACATGATCTTTAGGCCCGAAGGAAACTCGCTTACATGTAGTTGCGTCTTATATGACCTAATTTCGTGTAAAAGGACTTTTACAGGCTTTGTGTTGTTGGACCCCAAGGGCCCTCTGGTGCTGCTAGTAAAGTCAAGAATTCACCAAATGCGAGTCGGGCTAAGGGCCCTTCGCATTCACGATAGCCTTGAACAACTTACGGAAAATATCGGGGCTTCGCACCCTCTTTTCCTCCTCGGTTGTGGGGCTACATGAAGTCCGGGTCTTTGGATTAAGTGAATAGTGCGAGCGACGCCTAAGGGATCGTTTGTATGGTTGTAAACTAGTCATTTTCATTAATGTGTGTTTATAACAATTCACAATCCATAATTAATCCAACGTCACCAGGACTCAACAAATACACCTGTCGTAACGAAATAACAAGACATAAATCATTTGATGCAAAGTATTAGGAAAACATCGGGTTTTCCTAGGGTTTTCAATTAATACACCTACGAGTTACATACCGAGTTTTACAAATTGTACTTTTACATTTATAGAAATAAACAAGCGTACTTACGGATCTTCACACTTTTTATACTAAGTTCTTTTCAGAAAATATCGGATTTTCTGATGATTTTCAAAACAATACAAACCACTATATTTCAAACATTACTTATGAACTCACCCACATTTCATATGTTGACGTTTTTTTCAAAATACTTGTATTCTCAGGTAACAGGTAAATCTAAAAGGAAAAATGTACTTAGTAACGTCTTGCTGTCGTTTTAATTAGTACCGAACAATTTACTTTTGGGCATGTAATATTATGGATCAATGTACTGAATGTAAACGCTACCAGTTTTAATATTCCAATGCTTGGTATTACATGATGTTATGTTTCATGTATATTCATTGTCATGGTATTCAATTGAGTCACAATAGCCCTCGGACGTTTCCGCCGTCTGGTTCGGGGGTGTGACAGGTCCTCTCGACTGGATGTTGGTCTCCCCTTCGGTCCTCTCGACTGGATGCTAGAGACTATTTCACCCCCTAACACTACGAAATAACACGTATCACATAATCTATCTAGCATGGATGGGCATGACTGCCCCTTCGGTCCTATCGACCGATAATCTGGGGACTATCTCCCCTACTGTCACTAGCACATAGCATCATATCATACTCGCACATAAACATAACATAGGTAGTAGCAACCCTAGATGATTATCACATAGACAATCATCTAATCATACAAATCCTACTAGTGGGTCGGCATTGTGGCCTTAGACCCACTGCTACTGGAAGGTAACTCACCTCGAGAAGTAGCTGCTGAAAGTCTGCTTGCTAAGCGCCTGACTGTTGAATCGGTAATCCTCCGACTATAAATCATAAACATAGATCAGCCAATCATAAACACCCTTAGGTCAGATGACTGACCCACCCCTGGTCAAAGGTCATCTCCTTGGTCAAAGTCAAGTTCCAGTTGAGTGGACTCGCCGAGTCATGGCACAGACTCGCCGAGTCCTTCTCCTACTAACCCGGTCCTACTCGACCAGTCCTTCTTCCCACTCACTGAGTCACCCTTAACTCACTACTTGGGACGATAGAACTGACTCGCGATCCGACTCGCCGAGTCCACACGAGCAGATCTCTTACTCGCATCCAAATCCTCACCCGAGCATCCTTTATCAGGATTTGGGTTTCTGGGACTATTGCTATAGGTTAAATTGCTAATTTCGCGTGCAGAAATGAAGGGTTGGACCTTCAACACCTAAACCCCTCTTACTCAGTAACAGTTCATATGACTCGCCGAGTTTGAAGAACAACTCATCGAGTTCCAGGCAATCTTCATATGACTCGCCGAGTTGTTCATCCAACTCGCCGAGTCTAAGACCATCTTCATAGAACTCGCCGAGTTCCACTTTGGGACTCGCCGAGTCCCTTCGACCCACTTCCCATACAGACTAATTCTGAGACATGTAACGCTTCCAAACCATATATCTATGTTCCTAGGGCATGCTTATCACGTAAAGTTGCAAACTTTACGTGCATGCATGGCCTTATGAGCTCCAAAAGGCAATTCCATGCTCTTTATGGGGTCATACACTCGATAAGGGCCTTAATCATTTCAACCACAAAGACTTTACACTTCTAAGATGTCCATAAGGTCTACATCTGAAGTCCTTTCGAATCTTAGAGCACAAACACATGGTGTTTGGTGTTTTAGGGCTTGAAATCAACCAATTAGGGACAAAAAGCAGATCTAATGAAATAGTGATCAAGGTAGGGACTTTTCTACCTGAATGGAAGCCACTTGCAGGGTAGATGTCGGATCTATTTCTCCTCCTTGCACTCTTCCACCTCTTTCTTCTCTTAAGCTTCAAACTTCCTTCACAAGGCCAAAATCACTCACAAGGACAAAAAAGGGCTAGGGTTTCACTCTACAGCTCTTCTGGAAGTGTTAGGGACAAGGGAGGCCGAGTTAGAGTGTTTAAATAGGGTGCAAACACCCGGGTAAGGGTTTATGCCCAAACAGGGCCTACTCGCCGAGTCTGGGAACTGACTCGCCGAGTCTGAGGCTTAGACCCCGCGTCTCATCCCGCTTCTACTCGACGAGTTGGTCCTTCAACTCGCCGAGTCCAAGGCAAATTGCATTAATTAATAAATATTAATTACAATGAATACGTACCAGGAACCAGGTGCTACAATACCCTTACGTTTTCACTAATTTTCAATGTTTTTTAGGGGAGAATACAAGTAAAGCACAAGTTCTCTTGTGTTAATATTAAAAAGATTTCAAACCGTTTCAAACCAGTCGCAATTGTTTCAACCCGATTTATCGCTGCATTTTATCAAAATATATTAACATATATTTTTAACCCTTTTGTAACATGTCGGGCAAAATGATATTTTTCACAAGTCTCTTACTATCGCTTTATACACACTGTTAAATTGCAAATGTTTTCAGTTCATTACAATGCATACATTTAAACTATAATAGGTATGGTTCGTGATTTACTACACTATTTTACTGAGTTCAAGAAATGATACAAAAACATACATTTAAACTATAATAGGTATAGTTTGAGAAACACTACACAATTTTACAAGCTCAAGAACACTATACAGATAACAAGTATATAAACTATAATAGGCATAGTTTATGGGACACTACTTTATTTCTCTAATTCAGGGATACACTACTAAAATAATTATTTACGTATAATTATTCTACATTACATAGTACACTACTACAAGGTAATACATACAGTTTCAAGTACAAAAGAACACTATGACACTACATGTAAACAAGTTAATACAAGATTGTGAGGCACTACTTCATTGTACCCAATAGGGTACAGGTTCAAGTCCTATAAATTATAACTAGAGTCTCTTGGATGGAGAGCGTGAATTTGAGTATATATCTATATGTCACACCCCAAAACCGGAATGGCAAAAACGTTCTCGGGTGGATGACGTCATGTCAAGTATCACAACATATGCAGTATAGTAATCAAAGTACAACAATCATTGCATTAATTGTAATAGTTTTACATTGGTTTATATTGTACAGAATCATCAAAGTAATACAAGTAATAATAAAGATGCAACTTGGTACTAAACCGTCTTCATCAAAAGCTCCTGGAATGTACCTGTCTAATGCTGACCTGAGAATACAAGTTATTTGAAAGCGAGTATCAGCATTTTTACAAATGCTAGTGAGTTCATAAGTATTTAGTGTCATTTTATCCAAATAACTTTATATAAGTAGTAGTAGTTTACAATCAAGAGTGTATTAGAGTCCTTTCCAAAAAATGCTATATTTTCCTGAATAAAAGTAGTCTTCTACCAAGACCCGAGAGTGTTATGTTTTAAAGAGAATTTCCTTGAAATATTATCATTACCAAAATATGGTATTTGAGTTTAAAGGAAATAGAAAAATATCACTAGTAAAATACAAGGGAAAATAGCATATGCCTCAACAGAAGATACTGCTGACTAAGGCAAGGAAATCATAGACTCCAGGAGAGTATCGAGTGAACGACACACCTGGCTCAGTCTAACAAAAGGAGACACAGACCCTAGATGGTATCAAATGAATGATACGTCTCGCAAGACCTAAAAACAGTGAACATAGACCCCAGGCAGTATCAACTGAATGATACGTCTAGCAAGGTCTAAAACAAAGACTGAATGTGAACTTGTATGTAACCATGTTGATCGACAATAGAGTATCCAGTGACCCACCAGGTCACGCATAGAGGTAGTGGCAGTAGTAGTACTGGCTTCATGTCACCCATGGGCCTTACCAGCACAGACTGTAGCTAGTAGTCAGGGTATGGGAGTGTCAGTCCCGTATAAATCTATACACATGATGCTCCCTCTCCTTCCCGGAGACTGTGGTTACACGACGTTGGCGCAATGAAGCGCCGTAGTGGGAAATAGTGTGTCACATTCTAAAGTAAGAGAGAGACATAGAGAGAGAGAGAGATAGAGTGAGAGATAGAGTCTCTAACACATGGAATTGAGTTTACTCCCCATGAAGGGGAGTTTACGGCCCAAGCAAGTTCTTGGGCAGTAAAATCAAGTTTACTCCCCAAAATGCTAGTTCAAGGTGTTCTAAGTCCGATTCCATAATCCTACAAGTCATATCTAAGCCTTAGGGGCAATTTGGAGGGGTTTTGGGGCTTTAAAACCCCATTAAATGGTGTTCACGGTCCAAGAGTGTTCTTGGGCCGTAAACGCATAATCTTGCCCCTATTTTATGTCTTAAACTCAAATTTGCATGTTAGATAAGCTATACAACAAGTTAGGATAGTTTACCTACTAGTTTGGGGCTCGAAACGGGCGTTTTTGGCTCGACAACAAGTTGTAGAGAGAGAGAGTGTAGAGAGAGAGTGAAAAAGGTAGAAATGGAGTTTACTCCCCCTTATATAGAGGTTGAGCTTGGGGCTCAGTGTAAACCTACCCGATACTGCCGTTAAACGGGGCTTTTTGGTCGCACCCGATTAAACGGTCGAATTTTGACTAGGTTGAAACTAAACATTTTTAAGGGCATTTTGTGGGTGTTTCTAATTTGTTTCAACCCTTACCAAGTCATTATAAAAGTCCCAAATTAATTAACCTCTTCCAAAAGGTTAACGGACAGTTTAATAAAATGAGGCTTATTAACGGAGGGAGTTAAAAATGACGGAATAAATTTCGGGTTGTCACACTATACGGGACAGACAATCCCACACCTAAGCCGCTTGCAACAGCTAGGCCGGAAGGCCTGGGGTGACAAATGTCATAACATTCCGATGCCTGAAGAACGTCGTAGAGGCCAATAGTCATTTTAGCATGGTTATATGAAACTCACAATAGTATCAACTAAAATATTGTTTATGGGATTAACACTACTTCAAGGGTTTCGTTTTAAATAATGAAACTACAGTACACTATTTTACACTACAGCTGGTGGATTCCATACACTTTTATACGAAGGGTTTTCATACAAAAATACAGTACAGAACACTATTTTCGTAATACAGTACCACATACAATTTAGGGAAACATTCATGATATAGTTTAATTTATTAATATGACTACAATATACTATTTCAGAGTACAGTACCATACATTTTGGTCTTAAGGCTTAAGACTAATATTCATTTACTAAAGAAAATATTATGGAGGAACATACTAACGTTTTTTAGTGAAAGATGACAAGCTTTCCATCACAAAAACATACTTATGAACTCACCAACTTAAATGTTGATACACTTTCAAAATCACTTGCATTCTCAGGGAACCAGTAGACAGGTACACTACTGGTTTTTGAGAAGACACAACATTCATGGTGTCTCGTCTATAGTTTTTGCTATACTTTTTGATGTTATAGAAACAATGTTGCAAATACAATGTAAAAAATATATTATCAATGTAATGGTTGTTGTTACTTTGATTAATATTATTCTATTGTTGTGATACTATACATGACGTCCTTCGCCCCCGAACATTTCCGCCATCTTGGTTTGGGGGCGTGACAAATGGGTATCAGAGCATTGTTTATAGTGAACTGAGTATATCAAACCTTGTAAGATATACAACTATATATACAGTGGGGCTGAAGCACTCTGACTAAAAGTATACTTTTGAAATATAAGTATTTTATAAGAAGTATACGAACATGCATACATACCAGAAACAGTATCATAGTAAGAACTACATAAAAGTATTTGGATAAGTTAGACACTACGGTTAAACCTGGATAGTTATGTAATCATATCTGGGATAAATATAGTCTGATCAACTATATTTATTTGAGATATGACCAACATGTGTTTGGGAGTGATTGTTATGTTCCAACAAGTCTGAAACTTACCAACTCTATACAAAGGACCACTAGAACCAAACATAAAGTTAGAATACTATAGAAGTATTTTATAGCACTATAATACTAGAATCAATCACGTGAAAACAAAGGACCCTTGCTCATAGATCTATAATTGCTAAGTGCATAAGTATGAGTTATATATAATTAAGATTTTATAGACCTAGAATAGGTGGTTTAGCTTTACTTCATGTTCCTTGTTTGGTTGTGGACTTAGAGTAGGATCACTTATTCGAAGGCCTATTTAGTCTTAGTTACATATAATTTGAATACATTATGTGATTTTAGGGGGATTTGGCACGAATCACACTATAAAAATTCGTTCCATTGTAAATTGTTTAATAGAACACTATAACTGTCAGGATAGGATATATATTGTTCAATATCACCTGACTCATGACCACTATAGAGGAGTTATCATCATTTTCTCTTAAATCATTATAGAGAAAGATGCCTCCAAAGAAGTCCAATAGACACAAAAACAACCCATCGACGAATCCACCACCGCCAGCACCTCCTTAGTATGACCCTATTGTGTTTCAAGCAGCAGTAACCACCACCGTGGCGACAATCATGACGCAGATCAATGCAAGTGGCACAAGTGGGTCGGGTAGTGGTGCCAACCCTTATAACCATGGAGATAGTCATGGACACCTGAGGGAGTGTTCTTGCAAAGACTTCACGAATGCTAAACCCAAATCCTTTGATTGCACTGGAGGTGTCATTGCTTTAACACACTGGTTTGAGAAGACTGAATCAATATTTGAAATCTGTGCGTGCCAAGAAATTACCAAAGTGAAATTTGCAACATTCACTTTCATAGACAGAGCCCTCTCTTTGTGGAACAACCAAGTCAACTCATTGACTCTCCCAATAGCTAATACCATGAGCTGGGATGAATTGAAGGAAGTAATGCTAGCAGAATACTGTCCGAGGGGCGAGGTGCAAAAGCTAGAGCAGGAGATATGGGGTCTGACGATCAAGGACTCCGATATTGCAACATACACTACCAGATTTAGTGGCATGGCTACTCTAAGAGTCGGGATGGTGTTGGGTTTTAGGTACTATAACACTCCTATGGTGCACATACAACCCTAATGCCTTGGATCTAAGTTTTCTCTAATTATACATGTAATATTCCTTTTATCCAAAGCATAAGAATAAACTAGCATGTAAGGTGATATTTGAATCATCAAAACTAGTTAGAGGATTATCTTGTGTAGTAGCTTGTAGAACTTTGCCTTAAGAGAGCTTAGAAGCCTAAGTGTTGTGCCTCAACCAAGTCACAAACACCATGAACAAATGGAGGATAATGAGAGAGATGTTTAGGAGCTCAAAATCATCTAGGCATTAACCATGGAGTCTTGGGGTCGATTTTAGCACACTTAGGGGTTTAATTTACAGTTTGGAATTCCTAGAGTTTAAACTTGTAAACCCTAATCCACTTGGGATTTTAATCCATTAACTCATTAGCCTTATCTACTAACTATTCATGGACTCTCACAAATATTTAGTCCATTCCTAATTAACATGGATCATTAGCCCACACTATAAATATCGCTGATTTACCTAATTAGTCCCCGTTAATTTAATTAGTCTCTTATTATCCCTTAATTAATTCCAAATTAAATCTTGATCAATACTAATTAAATAATACCATTTATCAATTAATATATTATACTTATAATATATAAATCACAAATAACTTCTATCTTAAATATCCATCCTACCAAATTTTTCTGGTGAAGGCTATCCAAAATGGGCCATGCTACTCTCGGGTCGAGTACATACCAATTATAGTTATGGGCTTAGACACCTAATCCAACAGTCTCCCACTTGGATAAGTCTAATAACTATAACTACAAGTACGACTTGAAGAACCGACAAGCAATCGCAGCTCTCAAAAGTCGCTATCAACCTCTGATACGTCGGTTAGATAAAGGATCATATATTCCTCCATTCTACAGGATATCATATAAACTAAGACATGGATTATGATCATTCTTTCTCTATTCATGTGTTGTTTCCCGATTTCCGATTTATGACGAATGACCAACTGAACAAATCAAATTAGTCCAGGCTTGGCCAAGTGCTTAGGGTGTCATCATTAAATCATTGAGGGGCCCACATATATCGCTTTTAACCCAGATTGGGAAAAAGGAACTGATAAACTTCGACTCATATGCTTGCTCTGTTTACTAATCAAATCACACACAAGAATATGTTTTATAACACCAAGTTACAGGTGCATTTACATATCATTAATATGTAACCGACTTGTAAACCACAAATATATGTCTTCGTTTCAATAATATAAGATATTATCGTCTCACAATCACTCGTGATAAAATTCATGAAGTGATTTAGTGAGTGTGGGTTTAGTCCAATACTTCAATCTTATTTCAAGAGCACTCATGAATATTTGTAGCAAACTTTTGCTATCACTAACACCTTAGAAAGTCTTACAAAAACCCATTCATGATAGTCTACTTTCATAACCTACTTCCAAAGTATGATCGATTGTGGATTTTTTGAATAATCTTATTATTTGGGAAGTCAAAACATGCAAGGTGAAACACAAGAAAAATTGAATCTAATAAGGTCTCAAAACTTTTGAATATAAATAGAACACCTTTTACTTAGTCATTAATCAACTTAATACTTGAATCAAAACAATAGTTATCCCATGCTCCAAGCATGCATACTATGTTCACCTATGGTCATTTCTTTGTGAAATATATCAATTAAAAACATTTTCAATGATACTCATTTCATAATTCCAAATCCTTGTCACAAGCGTAAGAATACCAAATTATTGCCACTATTAGAATGTGTTAGGTTCTAACCTTTTATGCAATGATCATTTTGTAATGTTAATGCACCAAAGTCACAGAGACTTGGACCACGATTTTACAAAATATTCCACTGGATATTGTCAAGACAATTCCACAGATACAAAGTCTCACATTCAAAGTACATTTCTTTGAACATCCTTCTTGCATAAAAGTTTCTAATATCCAACTCCCATTATGGCAACATTTCCATATTTTCCATATGAAAACTCATTATTAGTAGAATCTTGTCTATTCATACTAATGTCAATATGGTCTATCTATTACTATACTTCTAATTGTCCTTAAGCAACCAATCCTCAGCAAACTTTAGATTGTCCTTGACAGTTGTTTAACTACTTTAGTCATAATACAGTTCTGGTCCATTTTCCCTCTTAATGCCCTAGGCATTTGGAAAAATTAGAACACGTAAATATTATAGCATATGCAATCAATCCTGTAGCCGCAACATATGGGACACAATTCATAATGCTTTACATAAAGACATGATACATTACTAGTCTCTTGCTATAACATTTTCGTATATAGAATTTCCTTATGTTGAATCATTTCAACATAACATTCATATATGTGGTCCTTGAATAAATTTGATTAAAATCTCAATCTAGGCTTTTAGATTTAAAATGAAGTATAAGTTCCTCTCCACTAATTATAGAAAAACAACTTTTCAAACTCGGCAACTTTGCGAATTGAACCTTTTGTTTTCTATAATTAACATTGCCAAATGGAAACACTTAACGTAATAATTATGATCCCACTAGCATAATAATTAAATTCTTAATAGCATAACACTTATTCTCCCACTAGCTTTGACATGTACCTAGAAATAAGTTGGACTTCTAAAAATCAATATTTGTTGACTTTCTTACCAAAGTTCAGATTTCTGATAAAATATGCTTCGATAAGACTTTATCTAGGCTTCTCAAACTTATACACCTTTCCTTAGATAGCTCACATGTGTGTCTAAAGAATATCAGAACTTACAACAGTAAGTCCTGAATGTTCAGACTATTTGCCATATCTTACAATTCGAACTATGAACAGGGATGCCGTAATCATAATCGGATTTAAGAATGCAATTAATACAATTGCTATCTCCTTAAAATCTACTTAGTGAAAGCATTTTCTCACAATCATTTTCATGAAATGGAGACAATCCTTTGTCACTTAGATTAATGGTGTATGTGTTCCTATCCATATGAATTTTCATAACCATAATCACAAGACAAGGTTAATGACAAAACCAACCTCATGTGGACTGAACTTTCTTAATCTTAATTTCTTGCCATCTAGTAGTAAAAGGGCCTACCATTTCTTCCACGTTATTCAACAGACAATTGAGTACTCACGGAACAAACATGTATGTTCCAACTTAACTGGAATAGAAACAAGTATATGTCAACACGATAGGTAACAAACCTCATATTGTGTGCCAGTGATAAACAACAGGTTTACTCTTGATTAGTTTTTGGAACTTTTCAAGATCTTTAAGACTCCCACTGAACTCTTGACATATAAGATTGTCTTTCAAGAAACATTTCTTGTCAACTAGATATTCAAGAGTTAGTGTAGGTTCTTATCAAGACAAACACTTCACAAAATTGATTTTAGTTGGTCTTTGTCTCATCTAAGACATCACAACTTACCAATTTCAAATGTGTAAGAGTAAGAAACCTTTTATACTCCACATTTGATGGGTGTTATAAACCTTCTTTAGATTATGTCACTCAATGCATAATCTTGGAGTATGACTCTAAAACTCGATTGTGGAACGAAGTATGATTCACCTTTTGATTTAACAATTTTAACAATTCCTGATTGCTCAGAGGACCAATTATGATATGGTTTCATAATCAATAGAGTGATCACAAAACATGATACTAAAGTACTATCCCTGCTTTTTAGATTGGAAAAACTTTTATCTTTCTGCCTAGTTGATTTTTCTTATTTGTTCTGCTATACATTGAAAGTTTTCAAGGTATTAGAATTACACTTAAACATGTAAGCATAACCATATTTACTGAACCATTAGTAAATCATGATGAATAGCCTACATCATTCTTTGTGGTAGATCTGACCAGTTCATATCAATATGTACCAGATCCTTTTATCTTTCACTTGACTTACATACATATGTAAATAAGGAATTAGTCTTAATTTCTCAAGTACCAAGATTTTCATGCACCATATGATCCAAATCATATGATTCCAAGTTCCCGTACAATTGAAACTTGAGCCATGGGAATCCATCCGTAGACAATTACAACACTACCACAACTGATATAACTAAGAATCAATCGTTTTCAACTTTGCTATTACTAGAAGCATATAAATAATAATTTTCACAAATTCCATTGCAAGGAAACTTAAAATAAGATAAACTCAAAATTTTTCTTTATTTATAAAAAGTGCAAAAAACTTGACCATAGGATGCAAATAAAATTGAAAACTATGTTTTCAAATATATTCCTAAGTAATCTATCATAAATCCTAAGCAGCAGCTCAAAAATCTGATTATCAAACCATGTGATCGAAATCCATTTCTTCGCAATCAGACTCAACCTGCTCTTCCTTTAAGCTTCCTTTGATTCTACAAAACATCAAAATTCAATCTTATCACATCATGTATTAAGAATATACAAATAGGAACTTAATAGAGTTAGATAGTGGACTTACATGAAGCGTAGTCAACCATGTTGAATTTACCATCCTTGTGTTTTTTTAGGTCGATAAGGCAGCTTCGCAACCAATGCCCCTTCTCTTGGAAATAGAAACAAACAGACTCTTTAGGAATGATACACGGGACAATATGAGACTTATCCTTTCTGTTTACCATTTGGTAAAATGATTTGACCTTGGCCAATCCCTTTCTATTGGGAAGAGAATACTTTTCTAGAATTCCATTGCCATTGTCAATGTCCATGGAAGTTTGGGAAGTAGATCTTCCAATCAAATTTGCTTTACCAGTGAGTGCACCTAATCATTGTTGATTCAGCATCAATTAGCAGATATATTAGAGCGATAAGTGTCACGTCGTGATCTATCACATACTAGTCTTTAACAAACTCACTATATGACTTAGGAAGTGAATGGAGAACCAAGTCAACGGCCAGCTTCCTAGGGAACACGACATCCAATATTCCCAGCCTGTCAATATGCAGCTTCATGTCTAAGACATGAGCACATAAAGAATTTCCATCTTCATGTTTACTTGCCAAAAGGGTTTGAGTGACCTTTAACTTTTCAAGTCTACGAATATGTGGATCAAAGAGAATTATTGGAGGTGGTGGAGGAAGTGAAGTATGATATCTATTTCCATGAACCAAACATAGAACATCATCTTCATGTGGAAAACTTTTTCCAAAAGATTCAGGAAGACCATAGATGTCAGAATTAGACATCTACAATGGAGAAATTCAAGTTAGATGATTTAAGTCCTTAATATAACACCCAAAATGGAATATTAAGGTGTTGTTTGGTTCGCAGATTGTTGTTGAAAGAATTTGAATTAGAATTGGAAAAGGAATCTATCAGGAATTTGAATCCAATTCCATATGTTATTTTCTTGGTAGGAAATGGAATTGGAATTCCAGTATATGTTTGGTTCGCAGGAAATGGAATTGGAATTCATGTAAAATGACATAATTACCCTTTTGCCTGATTCGCTTAATTTTACCTTGTTTTCTAACTTAAATGTAAAAATACATTATGAAAATTATAAAAACAGTAGAATTTCGACGATGATGCTAGTGGTGGTGGGGGTAGTGGCGGTGGTGGCGGCAATAGTGGTGGGTCGCGGTGATGGTGGCTGTGATGGTGGTGGTGGCATTTATTGTGGTGGTAGAAGTGGTGGTGATGATGGCAGTGTTAGCTAGTGGTGATAGTGACGGCGATGATGGTGCTGATGGTAGCAGATGTGGCTGGTGGAGGTGATGGTGGTGGCGGCGATGGTGGTAGTGTTGGTAGCGGTGGCGGTGGGAGTGTTATTAGTGGTGCTGGTGGTGGCGACAACGGTGGTGGGTGATGACATTGGTAGTGGTGGTGGGTAATGGTTGTGGTGGTCGTGGCAGTGGTGGTGGTGGTGGGCGGTGGCAGTGGCAATGGTGCTAACGACGACGATGGTAGTTGGTGATGGCGTCATAGGCAGTGGCGATGGGTGGCGTCAGTGGCGGTGGTGTTGGGTGGTAGTCATGGTGGTGGTAGTGGTGGTCGGTAGCAATGAAGGCGGTGGCGGCAACGATAATGGTGGTAGTGGTTTTCGCGACAGCGGTGGTGGTGGTGGTGGTGGTGGTGGTCGGTGGGGGCGGTAACGGTGGTGGTGATGGTAGCGGTGGTGGTAGTGGTGGCGGTGGTAGCAATGATGGTGGTGGTTAGTGATAGTGGTGGTGGGTTTTCTGATAAGTACAAGGGGTAATTTTGTAATCTGCCACTTTCCTTGATGAGAAGGAATGTTTTCCATCTAACTTTGGAAGGAATTCACTTTCCTCCATATGGTGGAAAGTTTATATCATTTAGGAATCCTTTACCCTCGTCTAAGTCCAACCAAATGCATGAATTCAAGGGAATTGGAATCCTTTTCCCTCGAATTCCATTCCTTCCTGCCAACCAAACGCACCCTAAGGCTAGGACCCAACACAATATTCTACAATTCGGATGAGGGATTGTAATCCTAATTGCAAAATATTTGAAGGTAGGTAAATGACGATTTACCAATTTCCACCATGAAAAACGAAAATGAACATTAGGTTTTAAGTGAATGAAATTCCTAGATTCTTTGAGATTCATTGAACTTTTCAATGGCATATTTAATCTCGATTATGCCCTTCAAGTTTGTGACTGGGATACCGAGGATCGCAAAGAAGGTGTGAATAACCATGCAAATTAGCTTGATACTCCTGATGTCATTAATCACTTAATCAGTGTGTCAGTTAACCACACACACACTCCATTGACCAATGATAATTTATGAGAAACCCATTTCCATCCTTCATTAGTTGACATTAGTGTGTCGGTTAACCACACATGTTCCATTAACTAACCAATAAGGTGGAATGTGCAATTTCATGGATTAGCACCAAATTCACATTTTTTTCCTAAAGTAACTAAGATTGAGAATTTATAAAAGTTTAGTTACTTTATATTTCATTATACTTTTAATGAGGATTTAAATGTCCTATCAAACCCGTTCGGCTAACGACCCTCCACTAGTTAAGAGTGCAGTGGGTAAGAGTGGATACCCATTCAATTGCCATTTTATAGGCAATTTCCTTAAACACCCCTTATAGACCAGCTTCATGAATGAGGCCTACTAACGGTAAGACTGACTTTTAACTTATACATATATAATAAATTTGACTTTCAATGTTATATAGTATAAGGGTGTATTTTAAACATTTAAAGCACTAAGTGGTTTAATCTATTAATTAAACTAAACTTTTAATTTAATTAAACTCAAACAATATAATTATGTATTTATTAATACTCTTTTAATTAATTTTTTAACACATTATCAACGAAACCATAATTAAAACTTTTAATTCTCAATTTAAGTTATGAAGTCAAAAGTTTTAGTATTTAATTATTTTCAATTAAAATCTTTTTTACTGAATTTTAAATTTCATAACTTGAGGACATGTTTTGAAACTCTTCAAAAAAAATTTAGAATTCTAAAACTTGATGGCAAGTTTTGTAACTCACTTTGTTCCATAAAAGAGACTTTCCAAGTTCCATAACTTGAGGGCAAGATATGAATCTCTTCAAAGCCGTTTAGATCAAATTTTGTAACCTTTCAAGACTCTTGGATTCCATAACTTAAGGAGTTAATTTATTTCATGAATGAGAGTTTTCATATCCATAACTTATGGAGCTTTCATAAAATCTTTAGATCAAACTTTTAAACTAATAAAATAATCATAATTTTATCTTTTACCAATTTGACCTATGCAACTCTTATAGCAAGATAACTTCAAATCAAAGAATTACAAACAATTAACTTATCATATAAACTAGTAATTATTTCAAGATTTGACAATTTATATTTTAATTTGATGATGATAATCATTACCTTATAAATAAAATTGAATTTTATGAGCCAAAACTATTTGTGGTAATGATTCTAATCCAAAACTTGGCCAAAAAACTAAAAAAAAATTGTCCACTAAATAGTCAGCACACCGCTTTGAACAATTAACCAATGTATCAAGATAAGAGAAAACACCCATGTCTCTGATACCACTGGTGGGTTTTAGGTACTATAATACTCTTATGGTGCACATACAACCCTAATGTCGTGGATTTAAGTTTTCTCTAATTATACATGCAATATTCATTTTATCCAAAGCATAAGACTAAACTAGCATGCAAGGTGATATTTGAATAATAAAAACTAGTTAGAGGATTACCTTGTGTAGTAGCTTGTAGAAATTGGCCTTAAGAGAGCTTAGCACCGCAGGTGTTGTGCCTCAAACAAGTCACAAGCACCACGAACAAACGGAGGATAATGAGAGAGAGGTTTAGGAGCTCAAAATCAGCTAGGCATTAAGCTTGGAGTCTTAGGGCCGATTTTAGCACACTTAGGGGGTTCAAATTATAGTTTGGAATTCCTAGTGTTTAAACTTGTAAACCCTAATACACTTGGGGTTTTAATCCATTAACTCATTAGCCTTATGGACTAACTCTTCATGGACTCTCACAGAGATTTAGTACATTCCTAATTAACTTGGATAGGCAGTCCACACTATAAATATCACTGATTTACCTAATCAGTCCCCATTAATTTAATTAGTCTCTTTTGATCGCTAAATTAATTCTAAATTAATTCTTGATCAATACTAATTAAATAATTTGAATTATACATATAATATATAAATCACAAATAACTTCTTTCTCAAATATCTATCCTACCATATTTGTCTGGTGATGGGAACCAAAAATGGACCATGCTACTCTCGGGTCAAGTACATACCAACTATAGTTATGGGCTTAGACACGTAATCCAATAGATGGTCACCCCGGAAAGCAAGAAACTAGAAAGATACATATAGGGTCTCTCTCCTCATATCAAAGGGAATGTAATACATGCAAATCCACTTACTTTCGACAGCACAAAGCGTCTGACACAGAACCTCGTAGATCATGGGATTCGTCAAGGATTCATGACAGCCATCCCCAGGCAACCCAAAGAAAGTGGTGGCAAGAAGAAATTCTGGAACAAAAGAAAGGGGCAATCGTCTTAGGAGTCCTCAAAGAAGCATCATCTTGTAGCTATTCATGCTGCAACTACCCCTGCCACCCCAGCACCCATGAAGCAATATGCTGGGAACTTACCAAAGTGTAATAACTGCAATTTTCATCACCACATACCTTGCCGTGAGATGCAGTGCAACAACTACAACAGGAAGGGGCACACTGCCAATTTCTGTAAAGCACCAGCACAGTCCAACAACTAGATACCTGAAACTAGAGTAATCCATGCCTAATATGGGTGTTGTTGGGTCTAAAATATTGGTTTATACTTTTCTTTTCTAGGCAATCGGTTTTTCTTTAATGTAATATACATTTGCGGTTGTGTTCACGACCAAGTGAATGTTTACGGCCATCGACCAATTCATGGTCGTAAACCTGTTCACGGCCGTGAACCTATCTACTGCTCATGTTCCACATATACATATAAATAGATGTTAGGTGGTGAGGAGTGTACGGCTGAGAGAAGAGAGGAGCTTAAGTTTATGAAATCCAAGGTGTTTTAGTGAGAGAAGAACTAGTGTGTGTGTACTATGTGTATAGAGAATCATTCTATTCATTGAATACATCATAGATTCACTTGTTATTCTCCTTCTTCTTCTATATTTTGATTCAGCATCATCCGTTTGAATGGGATTTCACACCATCAAACGGATCTGATTGATACACAAGCAGATTTGGGACTTACAAGTGGTATCAGAGCTTGGATTGTATCAAACAATTTTTGCAGATCTAGAGCATATTTGATCTTATTTTTAAATGATTTTTGTGTTTTTGGATAGATCTTGGAAAAATAAGGGGGGTTTGTTCTTCGCATTTTTTCCTAAAAATGAGTTTTTGATCAAGTTTTGGAGCAAAAAGGGGCAAAAATCGCAGTTTTTTTCGTATCTGAAGCAGTGTTCACGGCCCAGAAGAAGGGTTTACAGCCATTGCAGGGTTCTCAGCCATAATCAGTTTGTGGCTAGGGTTTCTTGGAGTTTACGACCCGAAGTTCACGGTCCACGGACGTTTACGGCTTGGGGTTTGCGGTCTGCGTTTCCGGTCAGCTTCGCATTCGCGTCCAGCAAGTAAATCAAAAATCTAAGGAGCAGCAAGATTCAAACCCAAGAGACCTGCCTCATCCTTCCAACTACGCATTACCACTTGATCTAGCAAAGAACATGTTACAAGCCTTCGCAATTTAAATCAAATAGCTTCATTTTCGGACAAGCATTGAATAAATCAAAGATTTTGGGGTTGCCAAGGATCGAACCCAGGACCCTGATTCTTTAATAAGGCACCTTTCCAATTGATCTAGCTTGCTAGATGGAATAAATCTTCCAAATTTAATTCATAAGGCATCCCTATTTCGACTTACTTTCGCAACTTTAATACGTTTAACCCAAAAATCAATTTCCTTTTATTTTTAAATTCCATTTTCTTCCAAAAAATTTAGCTTTTAATTTTTTAATTTCTAAATTGACCTTTGACCTCAAATTTTGACTTTGACTCTTCAAGTTTGACCTTTGACTTTAAACTTTTACTTTCTCGTTTAACTTTCAAATTTTCAAATTTAGTTTTTCGGTTTGACTTTTAAGTTTGACTTTTCAAGTTTGGCTTTTTAAATTTTACTTTTAAGGTTGACTTTCTTGGTTTATAGTCAAAAGGCATATTTTTCAAACAATGAGTTCCTCAAAAATTCCGTTCAATGAACTTTCATGCTCTCAAACTTGCATTAAAACTGTTCAATTTTTACGTGAACAAATTGAATTGATAAAGAGAGAGAACGAGGACCTAAAATATGAGAAGTATGAACTTAAGAAAGACCATAAACTATTAAAAGAAAAATTAGAGGCTAAAATCAAGGAATTTAGAACACTTCAAGAAGAATATAGCAACAAATGTGAAAATTATAACTATATTATGAGACAAATTGCATCTATGATTGCCGAGCATGACACGTTGAAAAACAAATTTGAAAATGCAGATTTTAAGTTTAGAAAATATGATGTGTCAAGCGAGGTAGTTGCCTTGATGATTGAAAAGCAATTAAAATTCAAAGATAATAAAAACCAGGGTCTAGGTTATCAGAGTGTTCTACCTCCTTTTAATGACAACTATAACCCACCCCTTGAGACCAATGAGGAAGAAATGCCTGCTCAGTATGGCCAAACCCCTATCCCAGCTTCAGTTAAGACTGAACCATCTGGGCCTACTGAGGCTATTTAGGTGAACATTTCTGATGCTTCTACTTCATGTGCAGGTAAAGTGGTAGAAGATGCGATCAAGGAGAACACTATTGAGCAAACCAATGACTTCCTAAACTCTGAATCTGTTGCTTCTAATTCTGTTACCTCTAATACACCTGCTATTGACAAATACATGCCACCAAAACAAGCAAAACAAACTACTTGCTGCAAGTGTGCATGTGGGACACAACCAGAAACGAGGCAAGGGCACACCACCAGGGGAAACAAGAAACAACTTCCCAGTGAAGAACGGGACATGTTTTCACTGTGGAACACCTGGATACATTGCCAGAAATTTTCCAAATCACACATACGTTCCCTACTACGCATAAGGCTGGCAGAATGGGCAAATTGGGAGATTCCCCAAAAGAAGCCCTTCAAGGTCAAAATTGTGAAATGGCGACTGGAATGCCAACAAGAGCAAGAGTTCAACTCCCAAGGCCAAGAAATCATCCCAATGGTAAGAAGGGAATGCCAACCCAGAAGTCAAGTTCAAGAGATTCTCTTGTGAAGCCAAGACCAGTTAGGTCAAAGTTATCTCGACAGTCGACTCAAAGTTCAAAATCAAGTGCCGAGGCACCCATCCGCTCGAAAAAGAAATGGGTTAAACCCAACTACAGATGGGTACCAAAGGTTTAATCTCCCAAATCTTCTAATAATACTAATATTTCTACATCTTCTGTTTGTGACAAGCAGCATACGTCATGGGAGAGTGTACCTTGCAAAGATGAGAAAGGTCAACCTAGTTTCAAAATGGACTAGGATCAAAGACCAACTGATATCGCTCTGCGTTGGAGAAGCTATGGAGGCATATCATTATACTTCGGTCTGTTGGTAGTGGCTATTCCAGGCACATGATAGGTGACATCTCTCAACTGTGTAACACTTAGAAATTTAAGTGAGAGTATGTGTCCTTTGCGGGAAGGGAAGAAAGGAAGGGGTCAGTCATTGGGATTGTGCTTAATGATGTGAAGAATTTTTGCATCTGTTATGAGATTATGCGTGTTGTTCTCAGACCTTCTGGATGAAAATTCAATCAGTGACTTACGGTCGATGTAGCCGTACGATCTCCTGAATGTATGTTCTTATGAGCTTCTCCATCTTGTCAGTTTCTTGGATGGGCAGGAATTATGCGGACTTTGTGAACCTATCTACGATCACCCAAATGGTATCGAGACCACCCGTTGTCGTGGGCAACTTGGTTATGAAGTCCATGGTGATCCGCTCCCACTTCAATTCCGGTATCTCTGGTTGCTAAAGTAAAACTGATGGTTTCTGGTTTTCGACCTTGAGCAAGTAAGACATTTACTCACAAAGGTAGCAATCTCTTATTTCATGTTAGGCCACCAGTATAGCTTTTTAAGATCCAGATACATTTTATTTGAACCTGGGTGGACGGAATATCTAGTGTTGTGCGCTTCATTCATGACCGAGTCTCTGAAGCCACCGTGTTTCGGTGTCCAGATCCGGTCCATGAGATATAAGGCTCCGCCACTCTTGACTTCCAAGTTCTTATCTATCCCTCTCAGGGATTCATCCGCAACGTTTTCAGGTTTCAAGGCTACGTGTTGAGCCTGTTTGATTTGCATGGACAAGTGCGAATGGATAGTCATGGTCAATGATTTGACTCTTCGACCAGAATATTCTTTCCGACTTAGGGCGTCGGCTACTACGTTGGCTTTACCCGGATGATAACGAACTTCACATTCGTAATCACTGAGTAGCTCAACCCACCGTCGGTGTCTCATGTTGAGCTCCTTCTAGTCGAATATGTGTTGTAAGATTTTGTGGCCTGTAAAGACAGTGCTTTTCGTACCATACTGATAGTGTCTCCAGATCTTCAGAGCAAACACAACTGCTCCTAAATCAAGATCATGTGTGGTGTAGTTTACCTCGTGCGTCTTCAGCTGTCTCGAGACATAGGCGATGACCTTACCTCATTGCATTAGAACACAGCTGAGCCCCTGGCTAGATGCATCACAAGATACTACGAAGTCTTCTATCCCTTCGGGGAGGGATAGTATCGATGCGGTGCATAAGGCTCGCTTCAGCATTTGAAATGCTTTTTCTTGCTTCTCTTCCCAGTCAAAGGCCACGCCCTTCTAGGTCAATGTTGTAAGTGGTTTCACAATTCGCGAATAGTTCTGTATGAATCTGCTATAGTAGCCAGCAAGGCCTAGAAATTGACGAATTTCTGTAGGCGTCTTCGGTGCTGACCAGTTCTCAATGGCTTTAATTTTGGAAGGGTCCACATGGATTCCTTCTTCGCTAACAACGTGACCTAAGAATTCGACTCTTCGGATCCAAAATTCGCATTTAGAGAACTTCGCGTAGAGCTTCTATGTTCGTAGTGTTCCTAGGATCTCTCGTAGATGATCACTATGCTCCTCCTTACTTCGAGAGTAGATAAGTATGTCGTCGATGAAAACGATGGCGAACTGATTCGAGTAAGGACAATATACCATATTCATTAAGTCCATGAATACTGCGGGCGCATTGGTCAATCCGAATGGCAGCACTACGAACTCGTAGTGTCTGTTACGAGTTCAGAAGGCTGGCTTCGGGACATCCTCCTCTAGCACTCGTAACTGGCGATACCCGGATCTCAGATCAATCTTCGAAAAGTAATCCGCACCTTGCAGTTGGTCGAATAAATCGTCTATGCGAGGTAGAGGGTAACGATTCTTGACCATAAGCTTCTTGAGTTCTCTGTAGTCGATGCACATACGGAACGATCTGTCATTCTTCTTGACGAACAAGACCGGTGCTCCCCAGGGTGAGAATCTTGGTCTAAGAAAGACCTTGCTGAGCAGATTGTTAAGTTTACTAGATAGTTCCTGCATCTCATCCAGTGCAAGACGATAGGGCGATTTGGCTACGGGGTAGCCCCTGGCACTAAGTCGATTTTGAGCTCGACTTGGCGTTGCGGTGGTAATCTTGGTAGTTCTTCTGGAAAGATGTCGGGAAAGTCGTGTACTACAGGAATGTTCTTTAGGCCTTTTGTTTCTTGGCTCGTATCGAAAACGTGAGCAAGGAATGCACGATATTCCTTACGCAAGTACTTCTGAGCTTGAATACTTAATATGATATGAAGGCTCGTGTCGGGTTTGTCATCGTAGATAATAAGGGTTTCGCTAGACTGAAGGTTAAGACGAACTGCTTTTCCGTAACACATGATGTCGACGCGATGTAGACTCAACCAATCCATGCCGATAATTACGTCGAAACTTTTAATTGAGACCGGCACGAGATCGATTGGAAAGGAATGGTTATCTAGAGTTAGAGTACATCCTATGAATATACTGTTAGTGCTCTTAGTTTTTCCATTATCCATTTCTACAATGAACGGTTCTTTAAGTGCGCATAATTTTTGCTTAAGTAAGTGAGCAAATTTCTGATTCACAAAACTCCTCTCCACTCCACTATCAAACAGTATGCATGCATAAGAGTTTTCAAGGAGAAATGTACCATTGACCACTGTAGGGTTGCCAACTGCTTCCTTGTGGCCTATATCCAAAACCCTTCCCACTCCACCGGCATTCCCCAACTTAGGGAAGTTCCTTTTTTAGTGGCCCACCTCGCCACATACGTAGCAAGACTGGCCCACACCAACGCCGGGGAACTGGGTGATTGGCCTTGTCGAAGATTTGCAGAAACGGGTAGTGTGCGCCTTCCTGTTGCAGTTAGAGCACTGCATTTCCCGACAGCTTCCAGTGTGGTGGAAGTTGCATTTTTTGCACTTCGGCAAGTTTCCAGCATACTGCATTACCGAAGCAGCAGCGGCAGGTGCTATCACAACATGAACCACCATGATCTGCTGCTTTTTGGCAGCTTTCTGCTTCTTCTTGTCATCCCAGAACTTCCACTTGTTATCAGCGGCCTTGAAGGGTTCTGAGATGGTAGGGTTGTTGTTGTTGACGGGGTACGGACCCCATGGTTAGTGAGCCGTTATGCCAATCACTTGGCACTATTGAAGGTAGTAGGGTTTGAAGCGAGTACATTTCCCTGAAATGGAGGCACCAGCCCCCAGATATACCTTTCCACCTTCTTTGCTTTGGAAGGGACCATTCTCGGACATAGCGCTACCGGATCTATGAATCTGGCAGTGTAGGATACTATGTCGGATCCCTTCATGGTTAGGCTCCAGAGTTTCTGCTCCAGCTTCTGAACTTCTCCCCTTGGTCAGTACTCTTCGATCATGAACTCCTTAAGAGCTTCCCAGCCGATAGCATTTTCCACTATAAGAGATAGTGACTTGACATGGCAATTCCACCATGTCAGAGCTCAGTCTGCGAAGGTGCAGGCGGCAAATTTTACTTTTCTCCCTTCTGGACAAGAGCAGATCTCAAGGATCGACTCCATTTTCTCAAACCATTGCGAGAGGGCAATGATTCCACCAGTCCTATTGAAGGACCTGGGTTTGCAGCTTGTGAAGTCCTTGTACGAGCACTCTCTAGCGCACACTGGAGCTTTGACAATAGTGGGAGGCACATAATTTCCACTCCCACTAGTACCGGTCGAGGTGGATTGTGCTAAAGCTATCGTAACAGTCGCATTTACCACAGCTGGGTTAGCCGCCATATTATATTGCGGAGGAGGTGGTACTATTGTAGTTATCCGAGGGTTACGCCTTGTCACTCTTCGAGGAGGCATTGCTTAACTGAAAGTTTACAAAGATTGATGATGATAGTAAGAATCAATTATAAGTATAGTGAGAGTGATCCATGGGCTAAATCCCCATAGTCCAACAGTTCGAATGAATGTATGTTTGAAATAGAGACACAATAGTAGAGTAGGAACACACAAGAGAAAATATTTTCCAACAGATTAGATAACTGTCAATATTACTAGTATTATTGATGTAACAAGTTCGGTTAAATGACCTAACAGTAGGTCTTACATCAAACAATAAGGGAAAATGTTGACCGCTTAGAAGTCTAGTTATAGCATTCAAAAGATAGGAATGTTTTATAGAGCAGTGCTACTTAGAGCATAGATAAGAAATTATATTCCTTAAACTAAAAGAAAAGATGAGTCAAACATCTTCTACCGGCGACGGGTATTCCTCGAGCGAACCCTCAGATCTGCCAGTTGACGAACTATGTCTTGAAGATGTCGCTCATGATCTCTCTGACGCACTCGAAGTTCTAAGACTTTAGCTCGGGATGCAGCTAGTTCCTGCTGGCTGCAAAACCTCATTGGCCCTCCTAGTCCTTTCCATAGCTTCTTTGAGATGGATAATGCAAACCGTGTTAACGCCCGAATTGGCATCAATTTCCATGACTCAGTAGATAGCTGTCAGACCTTGCTCAACATTCCGAGAAATCCTGCAGACCATGATGGGCAGGACTCGGTCAGTTGAGCCTCTCTCACTTATATTGTAAACGCTTCAATCTCCATTGAAGGGTAAAGGTTGATCCTGTTCATGACTCCAGCGATTCATGTTTGTCGCCCACAAGAGTGTGGGGCCTTGAAATGCTGGTCGGAGGTTGAGGTTTGGGATTAGAGCCTCTTGAGATAGGTTTTTGACTTCTGATTCGGAGTTAAAACCATCCGAAAATCCTTCTGCGAGGTGATCATCCAAAGGGATTGGATGATCCTCTTCAGGCTCTGCTTCAAGCCTTCCAGCATTGCCTTGATTTGGGAAGTATGGGTTGTCGTGTGGATGGAATCCAGCCATGATATCTACGCGAGAAAAGGGGTATAACAATCTTATATATAAATAGATGTACTACCTAAGATAATTATAAGATGATCCTTAATAGTTACTTCAATACTTGCATAGTGCATACCAATTATATGAAATCAAAACAGGATAAACCTTCGAATAAGTAACCCTAAATCCAAATCCACAACCAAACAAGGAACAGGAAGTAAAGCAAAGATCACAGATTCTAAGTCTATGACACCTTAATCACATATAACCTTAGTGTACCCACTTAGCAACTATTGACCCACCAGCAAAGACCTTTTTAGTTCTCAAATAAGTAATTATAGTAACACAAAATACTCCTATAGTTTTTTAGGTTTATGTTTTATTCTAATGTTATCATTTTAGTAGTGTTGGTAAGTTTTTAGACTTGATGCACCCTCACAACCATCCTTGGGCATATGCTAACCACTTCTCGGAACAACATAGTTGATCAGGCTACGTCATTCCCAGAACTGACCATAAATCCCCGAGTCTACTTCTGATGTTCAACAATCGTAATACTTTTGTTTTGTCCTAGTAACACAGGTTTTAATATGAATGCATGTATTTATACTAAGTTAAATATTTTATTATTTAAAAGTATAAACTCTTGGTCAGAGTATTTTAATCCCGTTGTGTTTATGGTTTGTATATCTTTTATGGGTCGATGTACCTGATTCACTATAAACAATGCTCTAATACCAATCTGGCACACCCCAAAACCGAAATGGTGGAAACGTTTTGGGACGAAGGACGTCATGTACAGTATCACAACAAAGCATAATAGTAAACAAGCAACAACATCATCCATTGCATTAATAATATAATTTAATACAAATGTGTTTTGTATAGTTATAAGACACCAAAAATATGAATCAAAATAAGAGATGAGTCTTGAACGTGCTCCATCTTCTCAAAGCCTGGCATCGATACCTATCTACTGATGGCCTGAGAATAAAATTTATTTTGAAAGAGTTTAGAAGCTTTAAAGCTGGAGAGTTCATAATCATTTTAGTGTCATTGTTTGTATGAAAGTGTTTGTAAGTGTTTGATGTATAAGTTTGTAAAACTTTGTAGTAAATGTTTGTATCTCCTAGAAAATCCTATATTTTCTACTAAAACTAGCCTTCTACCAAGGCATCAAATGTTCTGAGTGCTTGTTTCTTGTAAAAGTGTGTATTTTTCCCAAATGTGACTATCATTAACAAAATATAGTTTTTACATTACTGTTTATGTGAGAAGATCACAATGTGAATGCAATGGGAAAATAATAAAGTACTGTAGTGTTGTATATAGTAACTACTGCTGTACTAACTACCTTAAACCGATTGTTAATTAAGTTATAATGTGATATGATTGTAACCATATTTGATCGACTACTAAAACACGATGCTCTTCTCTATCTGTTTCTCTTTATAGTGAGTATTGTTTGTCATTATAGTATGTATTGACTCATGTATGAATTGACTCTTTGTATGTTTCATTGTACTAGAAATAGTGAGTAGTGACTTCCTAAACTATACCTATTATAGTTTACTAGTAGAGTTGTTTGTATAAATGAATATGTTTATACACCTTTGCTACCCAAAGGTATTTAACTGAGATAAAACTTTTATGTCTATACATATATACATAATATATAACTAAGGATCAAATCTGCACGTCCCACTGTAGCTAGCAGCAAGGTGTAGGACGGTCAGTCTCATATAAATCTATACACAAATTCACGCTCTCCCTACAGGAGATTCTAGTTACAAAACGATCCATAGCAGTGATGCCATGCCCCAAAGTAGTGGCTCACATTTATGTTGTAGTATTCTTGTATATGTATTATATGTACTAGTGTAGTGTATGTTCTCTCTGTCTAGTATGTAGTATGTTCTCTTGGTTTCTCATCATAATATGTTCTCTTGTATAGTGTATAGTATGTATTGATTCTCGTTATAATATTCTCTATCTGTTTCTCTTTATAGTGAGTATTGTTTGTCATTATAGTATGTATTGACTCATGTATGAACTGACTCTTTGTATGTTTCATTGTACTAGAAATAGTGAGTAGTGACTTCCTAAACTATACCTATTATAGTTTACTAGTAGAGTTGTTTGTATATGAATATGTTTATACACCTTTGCTACCCAAAGGTATTTAACTGAGATAAAACTTTTATGTCTATACATATATACATAATATATAACTAAGGATCAAATGACACTTGGACAAACAACAGGGTACTCTAAGTCCACAACCAAACAAAGAACATGAAATAAAGTGTTATCAGTCCTAAGTCCTTCCAACCTTACTTATATAACTATATATGCATTAGACATGGTTTTGACAATATATAAGTTTAAAAGAGAGTTAAGAGAGAGGTTTGGCATATAAAAACAAGTTTGATAAAGCGTTGAGTTGTAAAAGAGTTTGACAAACATTTTGAAGCATTTGAAATCCATATAATTGATAACATTTTGAAAGTAATAGAACATCTATCAGTTTGTTCTAGTTATTAATCACATTTGATTGATATAATAACTAGAATGTTTTCAACTTGTATTCCCCCCCCCCCCCCCCGCCCTAAAAGCATTTAAAATCATTTAAAAGGTAGATTAAGGGGTATGAAATCACCTATAGTGAGTGGTTTGGATGAACGAGTGCTATAGGATGCTAAGTTGTCACACCCCCAAACCAGAACAGTGGAAACGTTCGGGGGCGGAGGACGTCATATTCAATATCATAACAGTTTATAGAAAGGAAAGTACACACCACCATATATAAAGGTTTTAAAAATGTTTACATCGTTGTATTCATTACACGTTCAAAAGATAAATGCATAAACATCTTTCAAAAGAAGTAAATAATGCCAGCGCGGTATTCACCAAAAGTTGATTTCCAAACCTGCTTAACGATTCCCTGAGAATACAAGTTATTTCAAAGAAAAAGTGTCAACAATTAAGTTGGTGAGTTCATAAGTGATTTAGAAACATTGAATGCCATTCCAAAAGCGAGTGTATATTTTCCAAGAAAATCCCATATTTCCTTATAAAAGTGTGAAATGCATGAGAATATTGGTATTGAAAAACGTAGATAGTTGAAACAAGAAAATCCCTTATTTTCCTAATAGTTGTTTGTTTAATGTTCAAGGCTAACATTTTGAAGCAATCCACATGCTTTAGAAAAGTTTTAAACATAGATTTATATAATAAACCTATTAGAAGTTTTCAGCTTGTTAGATAATGAATAACCGTAGTAACTACTTATTCATTATTCAAAAGTACTATAGTAGTTGTATATCCGATGAGTATATAACCATACTGAACATAATATGCCTGTAGCGACGTTCTTCAGGCGTCGTAGCGTTATGACAAACTGTCACCCCAAAAGACGGACTGTAGCTAACAGCCAGGATGCGGGATCATGACTTCCCCTATAGATCTATACACATTTGACACGTTCTCCAAACGGGAGACTCTGGTTATAGACAGGACTTGTAGCGATACCTTTTATCTAAAAGGCAGTGTTTGAAGATATACACGTCTCATGGATTCTCAACTAAGTCTGTATTAAAGTGATAGTTTTGTATGCAAAGTTTATCCTTTTTCACAATGTTTGACCAACATAAATCACAAGTTTTTAGAATATATGAAACGGTTTAACAACGAAAGATATTTTGGTGTTACTAAATACTTTGTATAAATCTATTGCATGCAAAGTATAACAAGAGCTTTCGCATAATAGAACTAAATCACAAGTGATTCATTTGATAGAAACGAGTAAATGAGATTTTTACGAAATACACGATAATAACGGTATGGTTACTTGTATTCCTCCCCTAAAAGAGTGTAAAAGCATTTAAAATGTATTTAAAGAGTGTTCAAAGGGGATATGAACTCACTTGATAGTTTGAAGATAGCGAGATGGAAAACCGGACAGAGTTTCGTCTCGGGAAACGGATTTTCCTCGGGATTCTCGGGAATCTCGGGAGTAAAATCGACCCTCGGGACTTGAGCAAAAAAACCAGAGCTTCGGGTTTGAACGGGCACGGAAAACGAGGCAAGATTGTGAGAGAGAGGAGAGAAATGAGCATTTTTCTCGGAAGCCCTCGCATTCTATTTATAGGAAGGCTGAACCGCCTCGGTACGCGGAGCGTACGCTCGTACGCAGCGCGTACGCGTACGTCATACATGACCGAAGCCTCGACTGCCTCGGCTTCGGATGGGACGGGTCGGTGGGGAGGCAGGTCGGATGGGACGGCGGGTCGGATGGGACAGCGGGTCGGACGGGTCGGTCGGACGGGCGGATCAGACGGGTCGGAAGCCTCGGATAGGGTGACGTGGACGATCAGAGGCCAAGTCTCTCGGGTACGCAGGGCGTACAGGGGTACGCAGCGCGTACCTCGGATGAGGACGCTGACTCCTCTTCGGATAAGGTCCGAATTTTGATTTAAATAAATATATAATTTATTTAATAAACTTCAAAAATTCATATCTTCTTCATACGAACTCCGTTTTCGATGGTCTTTATATCCACGCGTAGGTGAGACTACGCTCTACAACTTTCGTTTAGACTCCGTCGGCAAATTCCGAAATTATTTTTTATTATTTATATTAAACTCATCGTGTTTAAGGAATTTCTTTGAAAATTCATAACTTCTTTATCTGATGTCGGTTTTTGCCAGACTTTTTACCGCTGAAATACCATTGTCGAGACCTTCGATTCTCGTTTAGGTCATTCCGGCCAAAAGTCGCTCGATCTCCGATTCGAGTTTTTAGCTGTCTACTGCTATATTCGGATCTTGGAAAAATCATAACTTCCTCATACGAAGTCAGATTTGGACGTTCTTTTTGTGTACGCTCACGGTTTAATGTTATCTATAACTTTCATTTAGATACCTAAGGCTAAATGCTATCGTATTGAAACTTTGCGTTTTCCGTTTAATCGGTGTTGTCGGTTTTGTCGGAAATCTTAGAATGGTCATAACTTCTTCGTCATAACTCGGAGTTTAGTGTTCTTTATATATTTGGAAACCTTAAGACGATATCTACTACATAGTGTACTCCAATCAGAGCTTTTGAATAATTCATTTATCGATGATATTCCTATTACATTCCAAAGAGGTTACAAGACTCGATTTATAATGCCCGGAAATAACGGGTTGTTACATCATCCCCCCGTTAGATAGAATTTCGTCCCGAAATTAAATACAAGATAAAAGTTTTAGGGGCTGAGGGAGAGATGCGGATACTTCTGTAGCATTTGGTCTTCCCGTTCCCATGTGAATTCGGGTCCTCTCTTAGCATTCCATCGAACTTTTACTATTGGAATGCGACTCTGCTTAGTCCGTTTAACTTCCCTATCCATGATCTCGACGGGTTCTTCCACAAAGTTAAGATTTTCGTTTAACTCGATTTCATCGAGTGGAATTACAAGTGTTTCATCGGACAAACACTTTTTCAGGTTCGATACGTGGAATACTGGATGTACTTTGTTAAGCTCGATTGGAAGTTGGAGTTTGTAGGCCACTGGACCAACTCTCGAAATGATTTCGAAGGGTCCAATGTACCTAGGATTTAGCTTTCCACGCTTCCCGAAGCGTAACACGCCCTTCCAGGGTGAGACCTTCAGTAGTACACGGTCGCCAATCTGGAATTCCAAGGGTTTACGTCTCCTGTCGGCATAGCTCTTTTGCCTATCCCTTGAGGACTTCAGTCGTTCTCGTATTTGCATGATCTTTTCAGTCGTTTCTCTAATGATCTCCGGACCAGTGATGGTGCTATTGGGGACTAGACCTTTTGCCAATTGCGTGTCGCCCACTTCCGTTCAGCACAGGGGTGATCTGCACTTACGGCCGTAAAGGGCTTCGAATGGAGCGGTCTTGATACTAGTATGGTAACTATTGTTATAACAGAACTCGACCAAAGGCAAGTGAATATCCCATGCCTTGCCAAAGTCGATTACACATGCTCGCAACATGTCTTCCAAGGTTTGGATCGTCCTCTCACTCTGTCCGTCAGTTTGAGGGTGGTATGCTGTACTCATGTCCAACCTTGTTCCCATGGATTTTTGCAATGATTGCCAGAATCTGGAAGTGAACCTGTTGTCTCTATCTGAGATGATGGACATCGGTACTCCATGAATTCGTACGATCTCCCGGATGTAGGTTCTTGATAGTTTTTCCATCCTATCGGTTTCCTTGATCGGTAAGAAATGGGCTGACTTGGTTAATCTGTCGACGATTACCCAAATAGTATCTTGGCCACTCAGAGTTTTGGGCGGTTTGGTTATGAAGTCCATGGAAATCTGCTCCCATTTCCACTCATGTATTTCAGGTTGTTGGAGTAGACCTGAGGGTTTCTGGTGTCCTATTTTTATTTTGGCGCAAGTTAAACACTTGCTCACATAAGTAGCAATCTCCGCTTTCATGTTTGGCCACCAGTAGAGTTGCTTGAGATCTAGATACATCTTGTCTGACCCTGGGTGTACGGAGTATGGGGTCCTATGTGCCTCGCTCATAACTACCTCTCTGAATCCACCAAACTTGGGTGTCCAGATCCGGTTCATGAGGTAGCGTGCTCTGTCACTCTTGATTTCTAAGTTCTTGTCCATTCCCCTAAGGGCCTCACCTGCCACATTTTCGGGTTTCAAGACCTCTATTTGAGCTTCCTTGACTTGCGTTGACAGGTGCGAATGGATCGACATAGCTAATGACTTTACTCTTCGGCCAGAGTACTCCTTTCGACTAAGGGCATCGGCTACGACGTTTGCCTTTCCCGGATGATAGCGAATCTCACATTCGTAGTCGTTGAGCAACTCGACCCAACGTCGTTGTCTCATGTTTAACTCTTTCTGGTCGAAGATGTGTTGGAGGCTCTTGTGGTCTGTAAAGACAGTGCACTTGGTACCGTAAAGGTAGTGCCTCCAGATTTTAAGAGCGATGACCACTGCTCCAAGTTCTAAGTCATGAGTGGTGTAATTGACCACATGCGTTTTCAATTGTTGTGAGGCATATGCAATAACCTTTCCCCTCTGCATTAGCACACAACCCAGCCCCTGCTTCGAAGCGTCGCAATACACCACAAAATCTTCGGTCCCTTCCGGAAGAGAAAGGATAGGTGCACTGCAAAGGGCTTGTTTCAAGGTTTGAAATGCAACATCTTGCTTTTCTCCCCAGTTGTAGGTCACACCTTTCTGGGTTAACGCGGTAAGAGGCTTTGCGATGCTGGAGAAATTTTGGATGAACCTTCGATAGTAACCAGCAAGATCTAGAAATTGGCGAATTTCTGTTGGTGTAGTTGGTGCAGACCAGTTTTCGATAGCCTTGATTTTCGAGGGGTCCACGTGGATTCCTTCCTTGCTGACCACGTGACCGAGGAAGTCCACCTTTCTAATCCAAAACTCACATTTTGAGAATTTTGCATAAAGTCTCTCAGTCCGTAACGTCTTTAAGACTTGTCTCAGGTGCTGACTATGTTCTTCTTTATTCTTTGAATAAATGAGTATGTCGTCTATAAATACTATCACAAATTTATCCAAGAATGGACGACATACCCGATTCATTAGATCCATGAATACGGCCAGGGCGTTGGTTAGTCCGAACGGCATCACTACGAACTCGTAATGTCCGTATCTCGTCCGGAAGGCCGTCTTGGGAACATCACTCTCTAGGACTCGCAGCTGGTGATATCCCGACCTCAGATCGATCTTGGAAAAGTAGTTGGCTCCTTGGAGTTAATCGAATAAGTCGTCGATTCGGGGTAGGGGGTATCGGTTCTTGATGGTAAGTTTGTTGAGTTCTCGGTAGTCGATGCACATCCTGAACGATCCATCTTTCTTTTTCACGAACAACACGGGTGCTCCCCAAGGTGAGAAGCTCGGCCTGATGAATCCTTTTCCAAGTAGTTCATTCAGTTGGCTGGATAGCTCCTGCATCTCTGCCGGGGCTAATCAATAGGGTGCTTTGGCTACTGGGGTAGCTCCGGGAATCAGATGGATTCTGAATTCGACTTGTCTTACGGGTGGTATCCCTGGAAGGTCCTCGGGAAACACGTCGGGAAAATCGTATACGTCGGGCACATCCTTGACGTCCTGGACTTCGCGTTTCACATCTACAACATGTGCTAAAAATGCGTGACACTCCTTGCGTAGGTACTTCTGAGCTTGGATACTTGAGATGATACAAAGAGTGGTACTAGGTTTGTCGCCCAAGAAAAGGAAGGTTTCGCCGGTTGGCAGGTTAAGGCGAACGGCCTTATCGTAACATAAAATGTCCGCACGATGTGAACTCAGCCAATCCATGCCAATGATGACATCGAAACTCTTAATCGAGACTGGCATGAGGTTGATTTGAAAGAGATTATCATTTAGAGTTAGGATGCAATTTAAATATATCTCTTTAGTGCCTTCGGTTTTCCCGTTGGGCATTTCTACTATGAATGGTTCATTTAATGATTGTGGTATTGGTTTTAGCATGCCTTTAAAGTCGTGACTCACAAAACTCCTTTCCGCTCCACTATCAAAAAAAATGCATGCATACGAGTTATCGAGAAGAAACGTACCCGTAACAACAGTAGGGTCCGCAATGGCTTCACCTTGTCCCATTGCGAAAACTCGGCCCCTTCCGCCGGTATTCCTGTTGTTTGCCTTCGGGTAGTCTCTGCGGTAGTGCCCTGTGTCTCCGCACTCAAAGCAGGCGCGGCTTATTCCGGTATTAGCAGTGGGGGCGGATTGTTGGGTTTGCTCCTTGCAATAGCGGGCTATATGACCCTTCTTAATGCACTGTGCATTGAAGGTCACGGCAGAGACCGTGGTGGTGGAAGTTGCACTAGTTACATTTCGGTAGTTTTCCATTGTATGAGCTTGTGGGGGCAGAATTGGTAGGTACAGTAATAGCGTGGGTCGCTATCACTTGTTGTTTCTTGGGGTTCTCCTGGAGGGTTTGTCCCCTCCTCTTGTTCCAAGGCTTACTCCGGCGCTGAGCCTCCCTAGGTGGATTTGCGGCTGCTGTGATGGTACTCTGTTTCGCTCCGTGGTCGATGAGTCGTTGCGCCAGGCGTTTAGCGTTGTTGTAGGTGATAGGGTTGGAAGCTAGGACATGCCCTTGGATCTGGGATGACAACCCCCAAATGTACCTTTCGACCTTCTTCGATTCTGGGTTGACCATGGTAGGGCACAAAGCAGCGAGATCGTTGAACCTAGCTGTGTAGGCGACTAGATCAGACCCAACCATTTTTAAATTCCAGAGCTCCTGCTCAAGCTTTTGCACTTCGCCCCTTGGGCAGTACTCTTCCAGTAGTAGAACCTTCAGTTCTTCCCAACTCATGGCGTTAGCGATAGTGAGCGTCACTGAATTCACATGGCTTTTCCACCAAGTGAGGGCTCGATCTATGAAGGTGCAAGCAGCGAACTTAACCTTGCTTGTTTCTTGGCACGAGCAGATCTCGAAGACCGTTTCGGTCTTTTCAAACCATTGAATTAGTGCAATGACTCCTCCACTGCCATTAAAGGTCTTTGGTTTTGAGTTGGAGAACTCCTTGTAAGTACACTCCCTTACATGGCCCTGGCCGGTGCCACGATTGGGATGATTCGTGCTGCTTCCTGTACCTCCATTTGCGTTGGAGTTTATTTGAGAGAGGGCTGCTGCTACTGCTGCTGTGATAGCAGCCTGGACCATTGCTGGATCATAAGTTAGTGGTGGAGGTGGTGGTGGGGTTGCGTTGGTACGTGCTGATCTACGAGGAGGCATTGCGCTGCCAAAAGAAAAATGAGATATTATAAGTTTCGGTGGTTGCGAGTTGAATGATATTGAGTTCACTACCTTAAATAGATTAAGAATTTGGTTTGACCAACACTGGGTTTTGAGCTTGATTCATTAATAACGTTTGAATGGATGCACTTATGAATTGAACGGGCTACACATAATTAAAACAAGAAAGAGATATGCCCTATATATATTAAACATATAGTTGTGTTACATACGAGTTTAGACAAAAACTTTTGACCTTTCTAAAGGTCTCCGATTACAGAAAGTTTTAAAGAAATGAGTATTCTTATCCGAAGTCCTAATTTATAACAAAATTTGAAATCCTGGCAGACACTATTTGCGACGTAGGTTGCGCTTGGAGCTTGACTCCGCATCTGATTGCTTCGATTCCATTAGGCGCCGATCAAAAGCGGCTTGTTGCTCCCTTAATTCGGCTAGGGCTGCAATCATCTGTGCCTGAAATGCTTCAGACTGGAGTTGAGCATTATCTTGTATCTTGTCCAGCCTACGGATGTCAGAAGTGTGAACCTGCACTTCCACGTTGACATCCCGGAGTCGGATTGCTTGAACTCCGGACTGATAGGACTGATTGGCTAACTTACCCACCATTACCGGGAGTGCTCGATCAGCCGAACCTCCACCGCGGACATCATAGAAGTCCCGACACATGCCGTAGGGGAGGCGTATGCCTTTTTATTGGCTCCAATGATGGAGGTGACTTCCCCAGACGGGAGTGGGTCCTTGGAAGTTCCTCACATGGACAGGAGGTTGAATGGGTGGTGGATCGATCACTTCCGGCTCTGAGTCAGTACCGGAGTCATCACCCAATTCTATGGGTTCCTCATCCTCTTCGGGATCATCTTCGATCCATCCTCCGTTGCCTTGGTTGGGAAAGTAGGGGTCATTGGGGTGGTGAAATCCAGCCATTTGACTATACGAGAAATAGGGTTATAAGAATTGAATAAAGTCGAAACATGCAAAACATGTAAGTTAAATTAGTTTAGATAGCAAATACTCCTATAGTATTTAAATTCTTGTGTTTGATTCTAGTAACGGTTTGGTAAGTTTTAAAATTTGTTGTCCACTGCAGACACCCCTCGGCACACGTTAGTCGGCTCTCGGACAAGTATAGTTGATCAGGCTATATCCTTCCCAGTTCCGATTACGTGTCCCAAGGCGTACCTGTACTGCACAACTTATTTATAATACTTCTAAAATGGTACGATGTGAAACTGTTATTAGTACGAAATGAATGCATGCTTACTTTACAAAAACTAAATAAATTTAATTTCAAAAAGATGACTCTTCTCAGAGTGTTTTTGCCCAGATGAGTTTATAGTTGTATACCAAAAATGGTTTTGATATACTTAATTCACTATAAACGGTGCTCTGATACCAATCTGTCACACCCCCAAACCAGAACGGCGGAAACGTTCGGGGGCGGAGGACGTCATATTCAATATCGTAACAGTTTATAGAAAGGAAAGTACACACCACCATATATAAAGGTTTTAAAAATGTTTACATCGTTGTATTCATTACACATTCAAAAGATAAATGCATAAACATCTTTCAAAAGAAGTAAATAATGCCAGCGCGGTATTCACCAAAAGTTGATTTCCAAACCTGCTTAACGATTCCCTGAGAATACAAGTTATTTCAAAGAAAAAGTGTCAACAATTAAGTTGGTGAGTTCATAAGTGATTTAGAAACATTGAATGCCATTCCAAAAGCGAGTGTATATTTTCCAAGAAAATCCCATATTTCCTTATAAAAGTGTGAAATGCATGAGAATATTGGTATTGAAAAACGTAGATAGTTGAAACAAGAAAATCCCTTATTTTCCTAATAGTTGTTTGTTTAATGTTCAAGGCTAACATTTTGAAGCAATCCACATGATTTAGAAAAGTTTTAAACATAAATTTATATAATAAACCTATTAGAAGTTTTCAGCTTGTTAGATAATGAATAACCGTAGTAACTACTTATTCATTATTCAAAAGTACTATAGTAGTTGTATATCCGATGAGTTTATAACCATACTGAACATAATATGCCTGTAGCGAAGTTCTTCAGGCGTCGTAGCGTTATGACAAACTGTCACCCCAAAAGACGGACTGTAGCTAACAGCCAGGGTGCGGGATCATGACTTCCCGTATAGATCTATACACATATGACACGTTCTCCGAACGGGAGACTCTGGTTATAGACAGGACTTGTAGCGATACCTTTTATCTAAAAGGCAGTGTTTGAAGATATACACGTCTCATGGATTCTCAACTAAGTCTGTATTAAAGTGATAGTTTTGTATGCAAAGTTTATCCTTTTTCACAATGTTTGACCAACATAAATCACAAGTTTTTAGAATATATGAAACGGTTTAACAACGAAAGATATTTTGGTGTTACTAAATACTTTGTATAAATCTATTGCATGCAAAGTATAACAAGAGTTTTCGCATAATAGAACTAAATCACAAGTGATTCATTTGATAGAAACGAGTAAATGAGATTTTTACGAAATACACGATAATAACGGTACGTTTACTTGTATTCCTCCCCTAAAAGAGTGTAAACGCATTTAAAATGTATTTAAAGAGTGTTCGAAGGGGATATGAACTCACTTGATAGTTTGAAGATAGCGAGATGGAAAACCGGACAGAGTTTCGTCTCAGGAAACGGATTTTCCTCGGGATTCTCAGGAATCTCGGGAGTAAAATCGACCCTCGGGACTTGAGCAAAAAGACCAGAGCTTCGGGTTTGAACGGGCACAGAAAACGAGGCAAGATTGTGAGAGAGAGGAGAGAAATGAGCATTTTTCTCGGAAGCCCTCGCATTCTATTTATAGGAAGGCTGAACCGCCTCGGTACGCGGGGCGCACGCTCGTACGCAGCGCGTACGCCTACGTCATGCATGACCGAAGCCTCGACTGCCTCGGCTTCGGATGGGACGGGTCGGTGGGGAGGCGGGTCGGATGGGACGGCGGGTTGGATGGGACAGCGGGTCGGACGGGTCGGTCGGACGGGCGGATCGGACGGGTCGGAAGCCTCGGATAGGGCGACGTGGACGATCAGAGGCCAAGTCTCTCGGGTACGCAGGGCGTACAGGGGTACGCAGCGCGTACCTCGGATGAGGACGCTGACTCCTCTTCGGATAAGGTCCGAATTTTGATTTAAATAAATATATAATTTATTTAATATACTTCAAAAATTCATATCTTCTTCATACGGACTCCGTTTTCGATGGTCTTTATATCCACGCGTAGGTGAGACTATGCTCTACAACTTTCACTTAGACTCCGTCGGCAAATTCCGAAATTATCTTTTATTATTTATATTAAACTAATCGTGTTTAAGGAATTTCTTTGAAAATTCATAACTTCTTTATCTGATGTCGGTTTTTGCCAGACTTTTTACCGCTGAAATACCATTGTCGAGACCTTCGATTCTCGTTTAGGTCATTCCGGCCAAAAGTCGCTCGATCTCCGATTCGAGTTTTTAGCTGTCTACTGCTATATTCGGATCTTGGAAGAATCATAACTTCCTCATACGAAGTCAGATTTGGACGTTCTTTTTGTGTACGCTCACGGTTTAATGTTATCTATAACTTTCATTTAGATACCTAAGGCTAAATGCTATCGTATTGAAACTTTGCGTTTTCCGTTTAATCGGTGTTGTCGGTTTTGTCGGAAATCTTAGAATGGTCATAACTTCTTCGTCATAACTCGGATTTTAGTGTTCTTTATATATTTGGAAACCTTAAGACGATATCTACTACATAGTGTACTCTAATCAGAGCTTTTGAATAATTCATTTATCAATGATATTCCTATTACATTCCAAAGAGGTTACAAGACTCGATTTATAATGCCCGGAAATAACGGGCTGTTACATAAGTGCCAAGTGAAGACTTGAGCACACACACATATCCTATTTATCATATAAAGATACATATATGTATACAATTAGTGTTTAAACAACTAATTATGCAAGGAAAGACACCCTAGGTCATAAAAAATACTTAGATTTATGTGCTAGAAGTACAAAGGGTTGCATATAATGGGTGTATGGCTACACATTATTGTTTACGAACAAGAGGTTGTGTTTCATGTGTGTGTACGGCCAGAGTGTACGGCCCAAGTGAGTGTACGGCTGTACACTCATGGTGAAACATGCTATTGAGTGTTTTAAAGTCCTTTCAAGCATCTAGGTACTGTGTCTTGACCAATACTTAACCTTATTGAAAGTTAAATGCAGTTTTGGACCCTAAAAAGGGTGTGTACGGCCATACAAGGAGTGTACGGCCGTACACCGTTGATAATCATGTAAAAATGATCAAAAGTGTATTCCAAGTCTCTAACTTGCATCCCCTAAGTGTTCTTGATCAAGTGTTAGCATAGAACATGAGTTTTAAGGCCATTTTGCACTAAATAAATGGGTGTACGGCCACATGGGGAGTGTACGGCCGTACACTCCTTATTGATCATATTTTGGATGTTTTCTAAGGAGTAAAGTCAGTAAGTTACAAGCATAAGGAGTGTTACTTACAATAGAGAAGCCTTTAGGGGTGTTTGAGGTCCAAAAAACTTAGTAGATGTGCTTGGTGTTCTTGGTGAGCACTTGAAGATCTAAACAAAATGAGTAATTTCATGGATGAAATGATAGATCCTTACTAGATAGTATAATGAATCATCAAATTGAAAGAAGAAACACTTACAACTTGAAGATCTAGAAGCAAAATGGATGATACTTGAGAGAGAAGTTGATTTTCGGCTTAAGAGTGTGAAAAGACGTGAAAGGAGGCTAACACTCTCATTTATACATGAGAGTGTACGGCCAAAAGGGGGTGTACGGCTGTACACTCCATGTGTACGGCCATACACTCCTTTTGTTGGAGTGTTTGGCCGATTTTTGAAGTGTTGAACTTGTGGGACTCCTTTCTAAACCCTAACTTTGAAGATACAAGGTTTAGAACACTCTAATTGACTCTAAACAATGCTAGAAGATAGCAAAAACGAGTCTGAACTTGATTGATTTGAATGGTTTGTACAAGAAAGAAATTTCGGGTTGTCACACACTATCCTTTTATAAACAAAGGATTTCGACTCTACATACAAACACTTATGAACTCGCCAACTTAATTGTTGACACTCTTTCAAAACTACTTGTATTCTCAGGCAATCACTAAAACAGATAACTAGCTTTTGAGGATGGGACGCTAAGGCGTCAGACAAATCTTTTTTATTATCATATTGTAATTGATTTTGAAACATATAACTCATGAAACAATGTAACCTTCTCAATTATATGTATGATGGTTGTGTTTTCTTTGGTCACTATTATTCTCTATGTTGTAATATAATACATGAAAGTCATCCGTCCCCGAACGTTTCCGCCATCCTAGTTTGGGGGTGTGACAAATTAGCGTCAGGTTGAGGTTCCTCATATTAAAGTTCTCAATGAACTGTTCATATGACTTTGGAAACAAAATTAGAACCAAATCAGTGGCTTGCTTCATTGGGAAAACGACACCCATTCTATCCAACATGTCAATGTATAATTTCATTTCCAGAACATGTGCACACACATAATTTTAAACTCGAGAAAAACGCAGCTTTGGGAGAGTCACTAGAGGATGAGGTGGAAGAGTTTAAGAAGCATGAAGTATAGTTCTACCATTTCCCAAAGAAGAGAAAACATTTTCACCTTGATTATAAAGTGGAAGATCATATTGAGATGAAAGAGGAAAAACATTTCCAAAGGAATAAGGAAGGCCATTATTGTCTTGACTTGACATCTATAATGTGAGAACAGAGAATTCAAGTTAGTTGGTTTTAATCCTTAATTATTAACCCATCAATTTTAAATTAAGTCTAGGATCCATATTTTCGATTCGAACTTTGAAGAGAGATGCCGTAATCAAATTCAAATCTATTTTAGCCAAGTAAGGATTTTCAGGATTTCACCAATTTCAATCTTATGAAACTCCAAGATCTTTTGAGATTCACTGAATCTAATCAATGGCATGTTTAATCTCGGATTATTCACTCACTTTTGTGACTGGGATGACAGGATCACAAACGAGATGTGAATAACCATACAAACACACTTGACAACCTCAATCTCATTTATCATCTCACATTGATGTGTCGGTGAACCACACTTGCTCCATCAATAATGATAATTTTCAAGATGTCCATCATATCTCTTTATAGTCCCTATTAGTGTGCCGGTTAACCACAAATGCTCCACTAACTACATATAAAGCATGATATGTATTTTCATGGATTAGCATACTTTTCACATTTTTCTTAAAGTAACTAAGAGTGGGATTTTAAAATTCGTTTAGTTGCTTTATATCATTATACTTATTAATGAAATTATGTCCTATCAATTACATTCGGCTAACGACCCACCACCACACAGGAGAGCAGTGGGTGAGAGTAGACACCCATTCAACGACCATTTTATAGGTCGCTTCCGTATACCCTCTTTATAGCATGGTTTCGTGAATGGAGCATACTAGCGATTTATATATATATATATATATATATATATATATATATATATATATATATATATATATATATATATATATATATATATATATATATAATATTAAACCTCTAATTATATACATAGTATAATGTGTATTTTAAAACATTTAAAAAAGACAAAGTTTAATCTTTTAATAAATAAAACTTTTAATTTAATTAAATTTAAACCAATTTATGGATTTATTAATTATCTTTTAATTAATCATTTAATTAAATTAATAATAAGATCCATAAAGATAATATTAATCAATCTTATAATTAAACATTATCTTGTCTAAGATTATCTCCTAACATTTAGGGTTTTATTAAATCATTTAATATAAGGAAAATTCGAATTTTGCAGATTTTATAAGAGATAATTACCAAAAAAACCACATCGTCAAATTAGGCAGAAAATCTGAAATTCTAGAAATAATGTGCTCACATCATGAACATTCAATCTCATGTCGTGAGATCAGTCTGACAAAAAACAAAATTTTGAATTCTATTGTGCTCATATCGTGAGCATTAAATTCTCATGTTTAGAGATCAGTCTAACATAAATTTTTTTTATTGTTTTGTTTAAGTTCAATCAATGTACATTCAATTGTTAGACAACCATACGTTCTGATACCACTGATGGGTTGTACATGCAATAAGGAAAATAAATCCTTAACACTTAAGGGTACATGCAACATATTAGATCTATATCATAACACTATTGAAGTAACATTCTATTAAACAACAAGAAACCTATGAACCCTAGGTATTTTAGATCATGCGTGGGATATCTCGTCTCATGAGGCTTCAGCTGCCTCGATGCATATGCTATCACATGACCCCTCTGCATCAACACCGCACCCAACCCCAAAATCGATGCATCACAATATACTACAAAATCCTCCATCCCTTCCGGGAGAGCTAATATCGGGGCTTCGCACAACCTCTGGCGAAGTGTCTCAAAGGAGGTCTGCTGCTCGGGACCCCATGAGAATGCAACACCCTTCCGGGTCAACCTGGTGAGCGGCACTGCGATCTTGGAGAAATCCTTGATAAATCTCCGATAATACCCTGCTAATCCAAGGAAGCTCCTGATCTCAGAGGGTGACTTTGGCACCTCCCAACCCATCACCGCCTCAACCTTGGCCGGATCGACCAGAATCCCTTCCTGGTTAACGAGATGTCCTAGGAACTGGACCTCCCGTAACCAGAAATCACACTTGGAGAACTTTGCATAAAGCTTCTCCGATCTCAGTACCCCAAGGACCTCCCTCAAATGCTCCTCATGCTGCTCTCTAGATCTCGAATACACCAGAATATCATCGATAAATACAATCACCGACCGATCCAACATCGGCCTGCATACCCTGTTCATGAGATCCATGAACACCGCCGGGGCATTAGTGAGCCCAAAAGGCATCACCACAAACTCATAATGCCCATATCGCGTCCTGAAAGCTGTCTTCTGGACGTCCTCATCTCGCACTTTCACCTGATGATATCCCGACCTCAAATCGATCTTGGAAAACCAAGATGCTCCCTGCAACTGATCAAATAAATCGTCGATCCTCGGCAACGGGTAATGGTTCTTGACCGTCAGCTTGTTCAACTCCCGGTAATCAATACACATCCGGTGTGAACCATCCTTCTTCTTGACGAACAGAATAGGTGCTCCCCACGGCGAGCTGCTCGGCCGAATAAATCCCTTCCCCAGCAACTCCTGAAGCTGCGAGGATAACTCTTGCATCTCTGGAGGTGCAAGACGATAAGGCACCTTAGCTATAGGCGCAGCCCCCGGAACCAAATCAATACCAAACTCCACTTGCCTCACAGGAGGTACTCCCGGCAGCTCCTCGGGAAAGACATCTGGAAACTCACACACCACCGGTACCTCCCCAACTGAACTCGGTCTCTCGGAAGTCGCTCGCGTATCCATCACATACGCCACAAAACCCTTACAGCCCTGCTGTAGACACTGCCTCGCCCTAGCGGCCGAACAAAAGGCTGATCCCGAACGTGTACCCTCACCGTACACCGAAAGAACTCCCCCACTAGGGTCTCGTATAGTCACCAGCTGACGCTCACAGTCGATAATCGCGCCGAATCGGCTCAACCAGTCCATGCCCACAATGACACAAACATCACCCATCGCAATAGGAATCAGATCAATCGGAAACTCCACCCCGAAAATCTCTAACACACATCCCCGGAAAACCTCTGCGGCACAAATCACTCTATCATCAGCTATGGAGACTCTCAGAGGCCGACTCAGTGCCTCACGACTAGCACTGATATGCTGGCTAAAGGCCAAAGATACAAAAGACCGACTCGCACCCGAGTCAAATAACACTAAAGCAGGTACGGAATTCACAAGAAAGGTACCTACACATAACATAATATAAGCATAACATCATATATCAAAATAAATACACGAAAGGAAACATACCAGCCACAACATCGGGCGCAGCGCGGACCTCCTCCGCAGCCAGCTGGAAGGCTCTCCCTCGAGCTCTCGGCGTCTCGGCCTTCACAGGCCGACTCTCTGTAACTCTGGTGGCGGCAGGAGCAGACCCCTGAGATGCTCCGCGCAACTGCGGACACTCGGCCTTCCGGTGTCCGATCTGGTTGCAGTGAAAGCACACTGCAAACCCCTTGGGGCAGTCCTTGGCCATGTGCCCCTCCTTGCCACATTTGTAGCAAGACCCCGCTCGACAAACTCCGTCATGACCCTTGCCGCACTTCCCGCAAGTGCGGCCCTTCTGGCTCCCTGGTCTGGGATCAGCAGGCTTGGCCCGCTTAGCAGCCGGCTGCAACTGTGCCGGTCGCCGATCCCTCCCCTGAGACTCCGCCTCCTCCCTGGCCTGAGTCTCAAGCTCAATCTCCCTCTTCCGGGCATTTGCCTGAAGCTCGGCAAATGTCAGGTACGAGGAGTTCGCAGCGAACTCCCGAATATCCCGCCTCAAGATGCTCAAGTAGCGGCTCATACGTGCCTGCTCAGTGGACACGTGCTCAGGGCAGAACATCGCCCTCTCATGGAACATCCTCGTGATCGCTGTAACAGACTCAGTACCCTGCTTGAGGGTCAGAAACTCCTGTGCTAAACGCTCCCTCTCCACCTGGGGAACGTACTCATCCCGAAACATAGTGGTGAACCTCTCCCAGGTCACCGCAGAAAGCTCAGCAGGCGAATAATGCGCCGTCACAAACTTCCACCAGTCCTTCGCTCCCAAGCGAAGCTGGTTCAGCGCGAACCGCACCTTCAAATGCTCAGGAGACGAGCAAGTGAAGAAACACCCCTCAATATCAGATATCCACCTCATAGCTGCCACCGGATCCTGAGTACCATCAAACTCTGGTGGTTTTGTGTTGCTGAACTCACGGAACAGCAACGCATCCCCACCCTGTGGCCTCGCAGCAGCAATCGCTGCGGTAGCCGCTGCAGCAGCAGCCTCAGAAAGAGCGGCATAACGCTCATCAAACGTCTCAATCAATGTGGTCTTTATAGACCCAAACATCTCCGGTATCTCTGCCCTGATGGCCGCAGCCACCTCCTCCTGAATGATCCGGCGGATCTCCTCCTCACTGGTACCACTGCTCTCGGGCATCAAACGTGTCCTCACCATGATCTACCTCTGAAATACAACATACGATAAATTAGAATCCACACGAGTATGCTCACACTCGACAACTCTTTTCTCCTTGATTCTTGGCATTCCAAAGATTCTGACTTGGGCTGCACACCGCTCCAGTGCTTCCAGTAGTACGGGCCCAATACTATTGTCCGCACCGCACCAGAATACACTCCAAGTCCTTCTCTTTGGATCCCAGGTCTCAAGTACTTTATCATGCATAGACTACTCTCTAATAGATCTCTCATAAGTCCCTTGCTGCTACCTACTCACTCTCAAGCATCTCATAGCAGCTCACCTCTCCCTAGGCTAAGGCATCACACATCAGGCCACTCTAGTCCTAATAGCAATACCTAGCCTACTCTAGCATGCGGATACATCATATCAATATCAATATCACATAATATATAAAGGTATTTTGGGAAATCACCGTTCGGGCGCTGACTGATCGTACACACATCTCTTGCTCTGCGTTTTTCAAATATCTTTTACTCTTTTTGAAAATACGTCTCAAATCCTCAGTTTGAGTTCAAATACGCCCGAAGGTGTACTCGAATCCCTCAAACCAAGGCTCTGATACCAACTTGTAACACCAAAAATTTTAAAATTTATTTTTCACAATTTATAAAAACATTTCTCGTTTAATTTCATAAAACATTAAGTTTCAAATTCCAATATGTATCATACAAATCCCAAGATCACATAAATATATCGAATTCCCCTACGTGTGTACAGATCAAGCCGGCGCCTTCCCACGGTCATCGCTGGTACCTGAAACAACAACACTAACACTGTAAGCACGAAGCTTAGTGAGTTCCCCAAAATACCACATATAACACATATTAGCCACTCAAGGCTATAACTCTGTGGGTCCGTGCACCCAAACTCTGTGAACCCTCAGGTTCTAACTCTGGGAACCTTCCGGTTCCAACTCTATAAGCATGCACAACATAAATCATATAGACATCATGCAGTACAACACATAGCATACATATAACATACACATACTTGATCACATAACTCTGATTACCTACTCAAGGTAAGGCATAGTGAGAAGACTCACCTCGCGTGTCTCGGTATCTCACGATCCCTGGAAATCCCTCGTGCTCGATCCTCTGAGCTCTAATCCTCCTATAACATCACAAGACTCTAATTAACACTTTTTATCTCTAAGGTTGACTATCCCCAAGAAGTCAACACAGGTCAACGGTCAACGGTCAACGGTCAACTTTGACCGGACTCGGCGAGTGCACACGGCAACTTGGCGAGTCTAGACGTTCTCACCAACTCTCTAGGATTCCCTTTCTACACGTCGAGTACTCCCCCTGACTCGACGAGTTCCACCTGGAAGAATCGCGGGACCACCCCGACTCAACTCGCCGAGTCTCAAGAACGACTCGGCGAGTCCCAGCTCAACTCAGACCACTTGACAACCCTCTCTAACTCGCCCTGACTCACTGGGTCAACTCCTGACTCGACTGGACCATTCACTGGCCGGTCCAAGGCAATCTTCAAGCTACTCGCCGAGTCTGCTCATCGGACTCGGCGAGTCCATTCCATGCAATCACTCAAACTTGCTTCTAAGGTCAGATCTACTCCAACAATTCATAGATCTGGCCCTCCTAGACTGATTCATCACGTAAAGTCCTAGTCTTGATGCATTAACAACCTCTATATGACCAATTATGAAGAATCATCAACAAATCTCACTACACAAGGTCATGACCTCCATTGTTCTCTATAAAGCTTGAAGAATGAGGCTCTCTGGACCTCTATGGATCCAGATCCGAAGTCTCATCTCTAGCATGGGACTATTTGGCCATCAAATCAACTCAACAAGGCCACAAGAAACCCTAAAATCGATTATACTTCACAAAACAGGAGATGAGTCGAAATCATACCTTTAGATTGAAGGGTCAAGCTTCAAATCCACCGAATAGCAGTCTCCTTTGCCTCCTCTTGGCTAGAGCCTCCCTTTTCTTTGCTAAACAACACACAAATGTCAAGAAATGCCTCCTTTCTCTCTCAAATCGCTAAAGCACTTTTAGGGTTTCTCTCTATGGACTGATGGATGCAAATGACGGCCATAAGGCCATTTAAATAGGTCCCAAACCCGAGAAATTAGGGTTTCATTAAACAGCGTGGACTCGCCGATTCCATATCCTGGACTCGCCGAGTCCGGACGAATCCCGCGTCCAGAATCGCGACCCTACTCGGCGAGTCTGAGCTCCAACTCGCCGAGTCCCTTCTCAAAACTCAAAATATTAAAACAATAAAATACCTGGAAATCCGGGCTGTTACAATTCTCCCCCACTAGGATTAGACTTCGCCCTCGAAGTCTCGCTCTAAAATAGCTCCGGATACTGTTCCCGCATCTCGCGCTCCGGCTCCCAGGTCATCTCTGATCCCTTCCGGTGTTGCCACTGAACCAACACCAGAGGTACCTCCTTGTTCCTCAGAACCTTGATCTTCCGATCTCTGATGACTACTGGTCTCTCGGCATAATTCAGGCTCGCATCCACCTGAATATCCTCTAATAGAACTACTGCCGACTCATCGGCAATACATTTCCTCAATTGCGACACATGAAAAGTGTCGTGGATTTGCCCCAACTCTGCTGGCAATTCCAAACGATAGGCTACCCGGCCTACCCTCGCAATCACGCGAAATGGCCCAATATACCGGGGCCCCAACTTGCCCCTCTTCCTGAATCGGATCACTCCTTTCCAAGGAGAGACCTTCAGGAGAACGAAGTCGCCGACCTGAAACTCAAGCTCGAACCGGCGTCTGTCTGCATAACTCTTCTGTCGACTCTGGGCGGTCAATAACCTCTGTCTGACCTGCTGAATCTGCTCTGTCGTCTGAAGCACGATCTCGGTACTGCCCATCACTCTCTGCCCAACCTCTCCCCAGCAAATGGGGGTCCGACACCTCCTACCATACAACAGCTCAAAGGGTGGCATACCAATGCTCGAATGATGGCTGTTGTTGTAGGAAAACTCTGCCAAGGGTAAATACGCATCCCAGCTACCCCCGAAATCCAACACACATGCTCGAAGCATGTCCTCAAGCGTCTGAATCGTCCGCTCACTCTGACCGTCTGTCTGGGGATGATATGCGGTACTAAAATGCAATCTAGTACCCAACTCCTCATGAAATTTCTTCCAGAATCTGGAAGTAAAGCGCACATCACGGTCTGAAACAATCGAGATCGGCACCCCATGCCGAGATACCACTTCTCTCACATATAACTCTGCCAACTTCTCTGCTGAAGAACTCTCACTGATGGCAAGGAAGTGAGCGCTCTTCGTCAGCCTATCCACAATCACCCAAATTGCATCAACTCCTCTGGCAGTTCTCGGCAATTTGGTGATGAAATCCATAGTGATATGTTCCCATTTCCATTCGGGAACCTCCAATGGTTGCAACTTGCCATGCGGTCTCTGGTGCTCGGCCTTAACCCTACGGCAGGTCAAGCACCTCTCAACGAACCATGCGACGTCCCTCTTCATACAGGGCCACCAATACTTTCTCCTCAAATCCAAATACATCTTCGTAGCCCCCGGATGGATCGAAAATTTCGACCGATGAGCCTCCTCCATCAAGGAAGTGCGCGTACCACCCACAAACGGTACCCAAATCCGACCCTGAAAAGTCATAAGCCCTCGCCCATCCGTAACGAATTCTGAAACCAAACCAACGACCCGTTCCCTCTTCTGCATCTCCGGCTGCACAGCCTCGGCCTGTGCCCCGCGAATGGCATCCAATACCGGAGCTATCATGGTCAATCTCAAACATACATCTCGTAATGGAGTGCTCTCCGCCCTGCGGCTCAACGCATCGGCCACCACGTTGGCCTTGCCCGGGTGGTACAGGATCTCACAATCATAATCCTTGACCACATCTAACCACCTCCTCTGACGCATGTTTAGATTGGGCTGATCCATCAAGTACTTCAAGCTCTTATGGTCCGTGTATATCGTACATCGAACCCCATATAAGTAGTGGCGCCAAATCTTGAGGGCGAACACTACTGCCCCCAACTCTAGATCATGCGTGGGATATCTCGTCTCATGAGGCTTCAGCTGCCTCGATGCATATGCTATCACATGACCCCTCTGCATCAACACCGCACCCAACCCCAAAATCGATGCATCACAATATACTACAAAATCCTCCATCCCTTCCGGGAGAGCTAATACCGGGGCTTCGCACAACCTCTGGCGAAGTGTCTCAAAGGAGGTCTGCTGCTCGGGACCCCATGAGAATGCAACACCCTTCCGGGTCAACCTGGTGAGCGGCACTGCGATCTTGGAGAAATCCTTGATAAATCTCCGATAATACCCTGCTAATCCAAGGAAGCTCCTGATCTCAGAGGGTGACTTTGGCACCTCCCAACCCATCACCGCCTCAACCTTGGCCGGATCGACCAGAATCCCTTCCTGGTTAACGAGATGTCCTAGGAACTGGACCTCCCGTAACCAGAAATCACACTTGGAGAACTTTGCATAAAGCTTCTCCGATCTCAGTACCCCAAGGACCTCCCTCAAATGCTCCTCATGCTGCTCTCTAGATCTCGAATACACCAGAATATCATCGATAAATACAATCACCGACCGATCCAACATCGGCCTGCATACCCTGTTCATGAGATCCATGAACACCGTCAGGGCATTAGTGAGCCCAAAAGGCATCACCACAAACTCATAATGCCCATATCGCGTCCTGAAAGTTGTCTTCTGGACGTCCTCATCTCGCACTTTCACCTGATGATATCCCGACCTCAAATCGATCTTGGAAAACCAAGATGCTCCCTGCAACTGATCAAATAAGTCGTCGATCCTCAGCAACGGGTAACGGTTCTTGACCGTCAGCTTGTTCAACTCCCGGTAATCAATACACATCCGGTGTGAACCATCCTTCTTCTTGACGAACAGAATAGGTGCTCCCCACGGCGAGCTGCTCGGCCGAATAAATCCCTTCCCCAGCAACTCCTGAAGCTGCGAGGATAACTCTTGCATCTCTGGAGGTGCAAGACGATAAGGCACCTTAGCTATAGGCGCAGCCCCCGGAACCAAATCAATACCAAACTCCACTTGCCTCACAGGAGGTACTCCCGGCAGCTCCTCGGGAAAGACATCTGGAAACTCACACACCACCGGTACCTCCCCAACTGAACTCGGTCTCTCGGAAGTCGCTCGTGTATCCATCACATACGCCACAAAACCCTTACAGCCCTGCTGTAGACACTGCCTCGCCCTAGCGGCCGAACAAAAGGCTGATCCCGAACGTGTACCCTCACCGTACACCGAAAGAACTCCCCCACTAGGGTCTCGTATAGTCACCAGCTGACGCTCACAGTCGATAATCGCGCCGAATCGGCTCAACCAGTCCATGCCCACAATGACACAAACATCACCCATCGCAATAGGAATCAGATCAATCGGAAACTCCACCCCGAAAATCTCTAACACACATCCCCGGAAAACCTCTGCGGCACAAATCACTCTATCATCAGCTATGGAGACTCTCAGAGGCCGACTCAGTGCCTCACGACTAGCACTGATATGCTGGCTAAAGGCCAAAGATACAAAAGACCGACTCGCACCCGAGTCAAATAACACTAAAGCAGGTACGGAATTCACAAGAAAGGTACCTACACATAACATAATATAAGCATAACATCATATATCAAAATAAATACACGAAAGGAAACATACCAGCCACAACATCGGGCGCAGCGCGGACCTCCTCCGCAGTCAGCTGGAAGGCTCTCCCTCGAGCTCTCGGCGTCTCGGCCTTCACAGGCCGACTCTCTGTAACTCTGGTGGCGGCAGGAGCAGACCCCTGAGATGCTCCGTGCAACTGCGGACACTCGGCCTTCCGGTGTCCGGTCTGGTTGCAGTGAAAGCACACTGCAAACCCCTTGGGGCAGTCCTTGGCCATGTGCCCCTCCTTGCCACATTTGTAGCAAGACCCCGCTCGGCAAACTCCGTCATGACCCTTGCCGCACTTTCCGCAAGTGCGGCCCTTCTGGCTCCCTGGTCTGGGATCAGCAGGCTTGGCCCGCTTAGCAGCCGGCTGCAACTGTGCCGGTCGCCGATCCCTCCCCTGAGACTCCGCCTCCTCCCTGGCCTGAGTCTCAAGCTCAATCTCCCTCTTCCGGGCATTTGCCTGAAGCTCGGCAAATGTCAGGTACGAGGAGTTCGCAGCGAACTCCCGAATATCCCGCCTCAAGATGCTCAAGTAGCGGCTCATACGTGCCTGCTCAGTGGACACGTGCTCAGGGCAGAACATCGCCCTCTCATGGAACATCCTCGTGATCGCTGTAACAGACTCAGTACCCTGCTTGAGGGTCAGAAACTCCTGTGCTAAACGCTCCCTCTCCACCTGGGGAACGTACTCATCCCGAAACATAGTGGTGAACCTCTCCCAGGTCACCGCAGAAAGCTCAGCAGGCGAATAATGCGCCGTCACAAACTTCCACCAGTCCTTCGCTCCCAAGTGGAGCTGGTTCAGCGCGAACCGCACCTTCAAATGCTCAGGAGACGAGCAAGTGAAGAAACACCCCTCAATATCAGATATCCACCTCATAGCTGCCACCGGATCCTGAGTACCATCAAACTCTGGTGGTTTTGTGTTGCTGAACTCACGGAACAGCAACGCATCCCCACCCTGTGGCCTCGCAGCAGCAATCGCTGCGGTAGCCGCTGCAGCAGCAGCCTCAGAAAGAGCGGCATAACGCTCATCAAACGTCTCAATCAATGTGGTCTTTATAGACCCAAACATCTCCGGTATCTCTGCCCTGATGGCCGCAGCCACCTCCTCCTGAATGATCCGGCGGATCTCCTCCTCACTGGTACCACTGCTCTCGGGCATCAAACGTGTCCTCACCATGATCTACCTCTGAAATACAACATACGATAAATTAGAATCCACACGAGTATGCTCACACTCGACAACTCTTTTCTCCTTGATTCTTGGCATTCCAAAGATTCTGACTTGGGCTGCACACCGCTCCGGTGCTTCCAGTAGTACGGGCCCAATACTACTGTCCGCACCGCACCAGAATACACTCCAAGTCCTTCTCTTTGGATCCCAGGTCTCAAGTACTTTATCATGCATAGACTACTCTCTAATAGATCTCTCATAAGTCCCTTGCTGCTACCTACTCACTCTCAAGCATCTCATAGCAGCTCACCTCTCCCTAGGCTAAGGCATCACACATCAGGCCACTCTAGTCCTAATAGCAATACCTAGCCTACTCTAGCATGTGGATACATCATATCAATATCAATATCACATAATATATAAAGGTATTTTGGGAAATCACCGTTCGGGCGCTGACTGATCGTACACACATCTCTTGCTCTGCGTTTTTCAAATATCTTTTACTCTTTTTGAAAATACGTCTCCAATCCTCAGTTTGAGTTCAAATACGCCCGAAGGTGTACTCGAATCCCTCAAACCAAGGCTCTGATACCAACTTGTAACACCAAAAATTTTAAAATTTATTTTTCACAATTTATAAAAACATTTCTCGTTTAATTTCATAAAACATTAAGTTTCAAATTCCAATATGTATCATACAAATCCCAAGATCACATAAATATATCGAATTCCCCTACGTGTGTACAGATCAAGCCGGCGCCTTCCCACGGTCATCGCTGGTACCTGAAACAACAACACTAACACTGTAAGCACGAAGCTTAGTGAGTTCCCCAAAATACCACATATAACACATATTAGCCACTCAAGGCTATAACTCTGTGGGTCCGTGCACCCAAACTCTGTGAACCCTCAGGTTCTAACTCTGGGAACCTTCCGGTTCCAACTCTATAAGCATGCACAACATAAATCATATAGACATCATGCAGTACAACACATAGCATACATATAACATACACATACTTGATCACATAACTCTGATTACCTACTCAAGGTAAGGCATAGTGAGAAGACTCACCTCGCGTGTCTCGGTATCTCACGATCCCTGGAAATCCCTCGTGCTCGATCCTCCGAGCTCTAATCCTCCTATAACATCACAAGACTCTAATTAACACTTTTTATCTCTAAGGTTGACTATCCCCAAGAAGTCAACACAGGTCAACGGTCAACGGTCAACGGTCAACTTTGACCGGACTCGGCGAGTGCACACGGCAACTCGGCGAGTCTAGACGTTCTCACCAACTCTCTAGGATTCCCTTTCTACACGTCGAGTACTCCCCCTGACTCGACGAGTTCCACCTGGAAGAATCGCGGGACCACCCCGACTCAACTCGCCGAGTCTCAAGAACGACTCGGCGAGTCCCAGCTCAACTCAGACCACTTGACAACCCTCTCTAACTCGCCCTGACTCACTGGGTCAACTCCTGACTCGACTGGACCATTCACTGGCCGGTCCAAGGCAATCTTCAAGCTACTCGCCGAGTCTGCTCATCGGACTCGGCGAGTCCATTCCATGCAATCACTCAAACTTGCTTCTAAGGTCAGATCTACTCCAACAATTCATAGATCTGGCCCTCCTAGACTGATTCATCACGTAAAGTCCTAGTCTTGATGCATTAACAACCTCTATATGACCAATTATGAAGAATCATCAACAAATCTCACTACACAAGGTCATGACCTCCATTGTTCTCTATAAAGCTTGAAGAATGAGGCTCTCTGGACCTCTATGGATCCAGATCCGAAGTCTCATCTCTAGCATGGGACTATTTGGCCATCAAATCAACTCAACAAGGCCACAAGAAACCCTAAAATCGATTATACTTCACAAAACAGGAGATGAGTCGAAATCATACCTTTAGATTGAAGGGTCAAGCTTCAAATCCACCGAATAGCAGTCTCCTTTGCCTCCTCTTGGCTAGAGCCTCCCTTTTCTTTGCTAAACAACACACAAATGTCAAGAAATGCCTCCTTTCTCTCTCAAATCGCTAAAGCACTTTTAGGGTTTCTCTCTATGGACTGATGGATGCAAATGACGGCCATAAGGCCATTTAAATAGGTCCCAAACCCGAGAAATTAGGGTTTCATTAAACAGCGTGGACTCGCCGATTCCATATCCTGGACTCGCCGAGTCCGGACGAATCCCGCGTCCAGAATCGCGACCCTACTCGGCGAGTCTGAGCTCCAACTCGCCGAGTCCCTTCTCAAAACTCAAAATATTAAAACAATAAAATACCTGGAAATCCGGGCTGTTACAATTCTCCCCCACTAGGATTAGACTTCGCCCTCGAAGTCTCGCTCTAAAATAGCTCCGGATACTGTTCCCGCATCTCGCGCTCCGGCTCCCAGGTCATCTCTGATCCCTTCCGGTGTTGCCACTGAACCAACACCAGAGGTACCTCCTTGTTCCTCAGAACCTTGATCTTCCGATCTCTGATGACTACTGGTCTCTCGGCATAATTCAGGCTCGCATCCACCTGAATATCCTCTAATAGAACTACTGCCGACTCATCGGCAATACATTTCCTCAATTGCGACACATGAAAAGTGTCGTGGATTTGCCCCAACTCTGCTGGCAATTCCAAACGATAGGCTACCCGGCCTACCCTCGCAATCACGCGAAATGGCCCAATATACCGGGGCCCCAACTTGCCCCTCTTCCTGAATCGGATCACTCCTTTCCAAGGAGAGACCTTCAGGAGAACGAAGTCGCCGACCTGAAACTCAAGCTCGAACCGGCGTCTGTCTGCATAACTCTTCTGTCGACTCTGGGCGGTCAATAACCTCTGTCTGACCTGCTGAATCTGCTCTGTCGTCTGAAGCACGATCTCGGTACTGCCCATCACTCTCTGCCCAACCTCTCCCCAGCAAATGGGGGTCCGACACCTCCTACCATACAACAGCTCAAAGGGTGGCATACCAATGCTCGAATGATGGCTGTTGTTGTAGGAAAACTCTGCCAAGGGTAAATACGCATCCCAGCTACCCCCGAAATCCAACACACATGCTCGAAGCATGTCCTCAAGCGTCTGAATCGTCCGCTCACTCTGACCGTCTGTCTGGGGATGATATGCGGTACTAAAATGCAATCTAGTACCCAACTCCTCATGAAATTTCTTCCAGAATCTGGAAGTAAAGCGCACATCACGGTCTGAAACAATCGAGATCGGCACCCCATGCCGAGATACCACTTCTCTCACATATAACTCTGCCAACTTCTCTGCTGAAGAACTCTCACTGATGGCAAGGAAGTGAGCGCTCTTCGTCAGCCTATCCACAATCACCCAAATTGCATCAACTCCTCTGGCAGTTCTCGGCAATTTGGTGATGAAATCCATAGTGATATGTTCCCATTTCCATTCGGGAACCTCCAATGGTTGCAACTTGCCATGCGGTCTCTGGTGCTCGGCCTTAACCCTACGGCAGGTCAAGCACCTCTCAACGAACCATGCGACGTCCCTCTTCATACAGGGCCACCAATACTTTCTCCTCAAATCCAAATACATCTTCGTAGCCCCCGGATGGATCGAAAATTTCGACCGATGAGCCTCCTCCATCAAGGAAGTGCGCGTACCACCCACAAACGGTACCCAAATCCGACCCTGAAAAGTCATAAGCCCTCGCCCATCCGTAACGAATTCTGAAACCAAACCAACGACCCGTTCCCTCTTCTGCATCTCCGGCTGCACAGCCTCGGCCTGTGCCCCGCGAATGGCATCCAATACCGGAGCTATCATGGTCAATCTCAAACATACATCTCGTAATGGAGTGCTCTCCGCCCTGCGGCTCAACGCATCGGCCACCACGTTGGCCTTGCCCGGGTGGTACAGGATCTCACAATCATAATCCTTGACCACATCTAACCACCTCCTCTGACGCATGTTTAGATTGGGCTGATCCATCAAGTACTTCAAGCTCTTATGGTCCGTGTATATCGTACATCGAACCCCATATAAGTAGTGGCGCCAAATCTTGAGGGCGAACACTACTGCCCCCAACTCTAGATCATGCGTGGGATATCTCGTCTCATGAGGCTTCAGCTGCCTCGATGCATATGCTATCACATGACCCCTCTGCATCAACACCGCACCCAACCCCAAAATCGATGCATCACAATATACTACAAAATCCTCCATCCCTTCCGGGAGAGCTAATACCGGGGCTTCGCACAACCTCTGGCGAAGTGTCTCAAAGGAGGTCTGCTGCTCGGGACCCCATGAGAATGCAACACCCTTCCGGGTCAACCTGGTGAGCGGCACTGCGATCTTGGAGAAATCCTTGATAAATCTCCGATAATACCCTGCTAATCCAAGGAAGCTCCTGATCTCAGAGGGTGACTTTGGCACCTCCCAACCCATCACCGCCTCAACCTTGGCCGGATCGACCAGAATCCCTTCCTGGTTAACGAGATGTCCTAGGAACTGGACCTCCCGTAACCAGAAATCACACTTGGAGAACTTTGCATAAAGCTTCTCCGATCTCAGTACCCCAAGGACCTCCCTCAAATGCTCCTCATGCTGCTCTCTAGATCTCGAATACACCAGAATATCATCGATAAATACAATCACCGACCGATCCAACATCGGCCTGCATACCCTGTTCATGAGATCCATGAACACCGCCGGGGCATTAGTGAGCCCAAAAGGCATCACCACAAACTCATAATGCCCATATCGCGTCCTGAAAGCTGTCTTCTGGACGTCCTCATCTCGCACTTTCACCTGATGATATCCCGACCTCAAATCGATCTTGGAAAACCAAGATGCTCCCTGCAACTGATCAAATAAATCGTCGATCCTCGGCAACGGGTAACGGTTCTTGACCGTCAGCTTGTTCAACTCCCGGTAATCAATACACATCCGGTGTGAACCATCCTTCTTCTTGACGAACAGAATAGGTGCTCCCCACGGCGAGCTGCTCGGCCGAATAAATCCCTTCCCCAGCAACTCCTGAAGCTGCGAGGATAACTCTTGCATCTCTGGAGGTGCAAGACGATAAGGCACCTTAGCTATAGGCGCAGCCCCCGGAACCAAATCAATACCAAACTCCACTTGCCTCACAGGAGGTACTCCCGGCAACTCCTCGGGAAAGACATCTGGAAACTCACACACCACCGGTACCTCCCCAACTGAACTCGGTCTCTCGGAAGTCGCTCGCGTATCCATCACATACGCCACAAAACCCTTACAGCCCTGCTGTAGACACTGCCTCGCCCTAGCGGCCGAACAAAAGGCTGATCCCGAACGTGTACCCTCACCGTACACCGAAAGAACTCCCCCACTAGGGTCTCGTATAGTCACCAGCTGACGCTCACAGTCGATAATCGCGCCGAATCGGCTCAACCAGTCCATGCCCACAATGACACAAACATCACCCATCGCAATAGGAATCAGATCAATCGGAAACTCCACCCCGAAAATCTCTAACACACATCCCCGGAAAACCTCTGCGGCACAAATCACTCTATCATCAGCTATGGAGACTCTCAGAGGCCGACTCAGTGCCTCACGACTAGCACTGATATGCTGGCTAAAGGCCAAAGATACAAAAGACCGACTCGCACCCGAGTCAAATAACACTAAAGCAGGTACGGAATTCACAAGAAAGGTACCTACACATAACATAATATAAGCATAACATCATATATCAAAATAAATACACGAAAGGAAACATACCAGCCACAACATCGGGCGCAGCGCGGACCTCCTCCGCAGTCAGCTGGAAGGCTCTCCCTCGAGCTCTCGGCGTCTCGGCCTTCACAGGCCGACTCTCTGTAACTCTGGTGGCGGCAGGAGCAGACCCCTGAGATGCTCCGCGCAACTGCGGACACTCGGCCTTCCGGTGTCCGGTCTGGTTGCAGTGAAAGCACACTGCAAACCCCTTGGGGCAGTCCTTGGCCATGTGCCCCTCCTTGCCACATTTGTAGCAAGACCCCGCTCGGCAAACTCCGTCATGACCCTTGCCGCACTTTCCGCAAGTGCGGCCCTTCTGGCTCCCTGGTCTGGGATCAGCAGGCTTGGCCCGCTTAGCAGCCGGCTGCAACTGTGCCGGTCGCCGATCCCTCCCCTGAGACTCCGCCTCCTCCCTGGCCTGAGTCTCAAGCTCAATCTCCCTCTTCCGGGCATTTGCCTGAAGCTCGGCAAATGTCAGGTACGAGGAGTTCGCAGCGAACTCCCGAATATCCCGCCTCAAGATGCTCAAGTAGCGGCTCATACGTGCCTGCTCAGTGGACACGTGCTCAGGGCAGAACATCGCCCTCTCATGGAACATCCTCGTGATCGCTGTAACAGACTCAGTACCCTGCTTGAGGGTCAGAAACTCCTGTGCTAAACGCTCCCTCTCCACCTGGGGAACGTACTCATCCCGAAACATAGTGGTGAACCTCTCCCAGGTCACCGCAGAAAGCTCAGCAGGCGAATAATGCGCCGTCACAAACTTCCACCAGTCCTTCGCTCCCAAGCGGAGCTGGTTCAGCGCGAACCGCACCTTCAAATGCTCAGGAGACGAGCAAGTGAAGAAACACCCCTCAATATCAGATATCCACCTCATAGCTGCCACCGGATCCTGAGTACCATCAAACTCTGGTGGTTTTGTGTTGCTGAACTCACGGAACAGCAACGCATCCCCACCCTGTGGCCTCGCAGCAGCAATCGTTGCGGTAGCCGCTGCAGCAGCAGCCTCAGAAAGAGCGGCATAACGCTCATCAAACGTCTCAATCAATGTGGTCTTTATAGACCCAAACATCTCCGGTATCTCTGCCCTGATGGCCGCAGCCACCTCCTCCTGAATGATCCGGCGGATCTCCTCCTCACTGGTACCACTGCTCTCGGGCATCAAACGTGTCCTCACCATGATCTACCTCTGAAATACAACATACGATAAATTAGAATCCACACGAGTATGCTCACACTCGACAACTCTTTTCTCCTTGATTCTTGGCATTCCAAAGATTCTGACTTGGGCTGCACACCGCTCCGGTGCTTCCAGTAGTACGGGCCCAATACTACTGTCCGCACCGCACCAGAATACACTCCAAGTCCTTCTCTTTGGATCCCAGGTCTCAAGTACTTTATCATGCATAGACTACTCTCTAATAGATCTCTCATAAGTCCCTTGCTGCTACCTACTCACTCTCAAGCATCTCATAGCAGCTCACCTCTCCCTAGGCTAAGGCATCACACATCAGGCCACTCTAGTCCTAATAGCAATACCTAGCCTACTCTAGCATGCGGATACATCATATCAATATCAATATCACATAATATATAAAGGTATTTTGGGAAATCACCGTTCGGGCGCTGACTGATCGTACACACATCTCTTGCTCTGCGTTTTTCAAATATCTTTTACTCTTTTTGAAAATACGTCTCAAATCCTCAGTTTGAGTTCAAATACGCCCGAAGGTGTACTCGAATCCCTCAAACCAAGGCTCTGATACCAACTTGTAACACCAAAAATTTTAAAATTTATTTTTCACAATTTATAAAAACATTTCTCGTTTAATTTCATAAAACATTAAGTTTCAAATTCCAATATGTATCATACAAATCCCAAGATCACATAAATATATCGAATTCCCCTACGTGTGTACAGATCAAGCCGGCGCCTTCCCACGGTCATCACTGGTACCTGAAACAACAACACTAACACTGTAAGCACGAAGCTTAGTGAGTTCCCCAAAATACCACATATAACACATATTAGCCACTCAAGGCTATAACTCTGTGGGTCCGTGCACCCAAACTCTATGAACCCTCAGGTTCTAACTCTGGGAACCTTCCGGTTCCAACTCTATAAGCATGCACAACATAAATCATATAGACATCATGCAGTACAACACATAGCATACATATAACATACACATACTTGATCACATAACTCTGATTACCTACTCAAGGTAAGGCATAGTGAGAAGACTCACCTCGCGTGTCTCGGTATCTCACGATCCCTGGAAATCCCTCGTGCTCGATCCTCCGAGCTCTAATCCTCCTATAATATCACAAGACTCTAATTAACACTTTTTATCTCTAAGGTTGACTATCCCCAAGAAGTCAACACAGGTCAACGGTCAACGGTCAACGGTCAACTTTGACCGGACTCGGCGAGTGCACACGGCAACTCGGCGAGTCTAGACGTTCTCACCAACTCTCTAGGATTCCCTTTCTACACGTCGAGTACTCCCCCTGACTCGACGAGTTCCACCTGGAAGAATCGCGGGACCACCCCGACTCAACTCGCCGAGTCTCAAGAACGACTCGGCGAGTCCCAGCTCAACTCAGACCACTTGACAACCCTCTCTAACTCGCCCTGACTCACTGGGTCAACTCCTGACTCGACTGGACCATTCACTGGCCGGTCCAAGGCAATCTTCAAGCTACTCGCCGAGTCTGCTCATCGGACTCGGCGAGTCCATTCCATGCAATCACTCAAACTTGCTTCTAAGGTCAGATCTACTCCAACAATTCATAGATCTGGCCCTCCTAGACTGATTCATCACGTAAAGTCCTAGTCTTGATGCATTAACAACCTCTATATGACCAATTATGAAGAATCATCAACAAATCTCACTACACAAGGTCATGACCTCCATTGTTCTCTATAAAGCTTGAAGAATGAGGCTCTCTGGACCTCTATGGATCCAGATCCGAAGTCTCATCTCTAGCATGGGACTATTTGGCCATCAAATCAACTCAACAAGGCCACAAGAAACCCTAAAATCGATTATACTTCACAAAACAGGAGATGAGTCGAAATCATACCTTTAGATTGAAGGGTCAAGCTTCAAATCCACCGAATAGCAGTCTCCTTTGCCTCCTCTTGGCTAGAGCCTCCCTTTTCTTTGCTAAACAACACACAAATGTCAAGAAATGCCTCCTTTCTCTCTCAAATCGCTAAAGCACTTTTAGGGTTTCTCTCTATGGACTGATGGATGCAAATGACGGCCATAAGGCCATTTAAATAGGTCCCAAACCCGAGAAATTAGGGTTTCATTAAACAGCGTGGACTCGCCGATTCCATATCCTGGACTCGCCGAGTCCGGACGAATCCCGCGTCCAGAATCGCGACCCTACTCGGCGAGTCTGAGCTCCAACTCGCCGAGTCCCTTCTCAAAACTCAAAATATTAAAACAATAAAATACCTGGAAATCCGGGCTGTTACAATTCTCCCCCACTAGGATTAGACTTCGCCCTCGAAGTCTCGCTCTAAAATAGCTCCGGATACTGTTCCCGCATCTCGCGCTCCGGCTCCCAGGTCATCTCTGATCCCTTCCGGTGTTGCCACTGAACCAACACCAGAGGTACCTCCTTGTTCCTCAGAACCTTGATCTTCCGATCTCTGATGACTACTGGTCTCTCGGCATAATTCAGGCTCGCATCCACCTGAATATCCTCTAATAGAACTACTGCCGACTCATCGGCAATACATTTCCTCAATTGCGACACATGAAAAGTGTCGTGGATTTGCCCCAACTCTGCTGGCAATTCCAAACGATAGGCTACCCGGCCTACCCTCGCAATCACGCGAAATGGCCCAATATACCGGGGCCCCAACTTGCCCCTCTTCCTGAATCGGATCACTCCTTTCCAAGGAGAGACCTTCAGGAGAACGAAGTCGCCGACCTGAAACTCAAGCTCGAACCGGCGTCTGTCTGCATAACTCTTCTGTCGACTCTGGGCGGTCAATAACCTCTGTCTGACCTGCTGAATCTGCTCTGTCGTCTGAAGCACGATCTCGGTACTGCCCATCACTCTCTGCCCAACCTCTCCCCAGCAAATGGGGGTCCGACACCTCCTACCATACAACAGCTCAAAGGGTGGCATACCAATGCTCGAATGATGGCTGTTGTTGTAGGAAAACTCTGCCAAGGGTAAATACGCATCCCAGCTACCCCCGAAATCCAACACACATGCTCGAAGCATGTCCTCAAGCGTCTGAATCGTCCGCTCACTCTGACCGTCTGTCTGGGGATGATATGCGGTACTAAAATGCAATCTAGTACCCAACTCCTCATGAAATTTCTTCCAGAATCTGGAAGTAAAGCGCACATCACGGTCTGAAACAATCGAGATCGGCACCCCATGCCGAGATACCACTTCTCTCACATATAACTCTGCCAACTTCTCTGCTGAAGAACTCTCACTGATGGCAAGGAAGTGAGCGCTCTTCGTCAGCCTATCCACAATCACCCAAATTGCATCAACTCCTCTGGCAGTTCTCGGCAATTTGGTGATGAAATCCATAGTGATATGTTCCCATTTCCATTCGGGAACCTCCAATGGTTGCAACTTGCCATGCGGTCTCTGGTGCTCGGCCTTAACCCTACGGCAGGTCAAGCACCTCTCAACGAACCATGCGACGTCCCTCTTCATACAGGGCCACCAATACTTTCTCCTCAAATCCAAATACATCTTCGTAGCCCCCAGATGGATCGAAAATTTCGACCGATGAGCCTCCTCCATCAAGGAAGTGCGCGTACCACCCACAAACGGTACCCAAATCCGACCCTGAAAAGTCATAAGCCCTCGCCCATCCGTAACGAATTCTGAAACCAAACCAACGACCCGTTCCCTCTTCTGCATCTCCGGCTGCACAGCCTCGGCCTGTGCCCCGCGAATGGCATCCAATACCGGAGCTATCATGGTCAATCTCAAACATACATCTCGTAATGGAGTGCTCTCCGCCCTGCGGCTCAACGCATCGGCCACCACGTTGGCCTTGCCCGGGTGGTACAGGATCTCACAATCATAATCCTTGACCACATCTAACCACCTCCTCTGACGCATGTTTAGATTGGGCTGATCCATCAAGTACTTCAAGCTCTTATGGTCCGTGTATATCGTACATCGAACCCCATATAAGTAGTGGCGCCAAATCTTGAGGGCGAACACTACTGCCCCCAACTCTAGATCATGCGTGGGATATCTCGTCTCATGAGGCTTCAGCTGCCTCGATGCATATGCTATCACATGACCCCTCTGCATCAACACCGCACCCAACCCCAAAATCGATGCATCACAATATACTACAAAATCCTCCATCCCTTCCGGGAGAGCTAATACCGGGGCTTCGCACAACCTCTGGCGAAGTGTCTCAAAGGAGGTCTGCTGCTCGGGACCCCATGAGAATGCAACACCCTTCCGGGTCAACCTGGTGAGCGGCACTGCGATCTTGGAGAAATCCTTGATAAATCTCCGATAATACCCTGCTAATCCAAGGAAGCTCCTGATCTCAGAGGGTGACTTTGGCACCTCCCAACCCATCACCGCCTCAACCTTGGCCGGATCGACCAGAATCCCTTCCTGGTTAACGAGATGTCCTAGGAACTGGACCTCCCGTAACCAGAAATCACACTTGGAGAACTTTGCATAAAGCTTCTCCGATCTCAGTACCCCAAGGACCTCCCTCAAATGCTCCTCATGCTGCTCTCTAGATCTCGAATACACCAGAATATCATCGATAAATACAATCACCGACCGATCCAACATCGGCCTGCATACCCTGTTCATGAGATCCATGAACACCGCCGGGGCATTAGTGAGCCCAAAAGGCATCACCACAAACTCATAATGCCCATATCGCGTCCTGAAAGCTGTCTTCTGGACGTCCTCATCTCGCACTTTCACCTGATGATATCCCGACCTCAAATCGATCTTGGAAAACCAAGATGCTCCCTGCAACTGATCAAATAAATCGTCGATCCTCGGCAACGGGTAATGGTTCTTGACCGTCAGCTTGTTCAACTCCCGGTAATCAATACACATCCGGTGTGAACCATCCTTCTTCTTGACGAACAGAATAGGTGCTCCCCACGGCGAGCTGCTCGGCCGAATAAATCCCTTCCCCAGCAACTCCTGAAGCTGCGAGGATAACTCTTGCATCTCTGGAGGTGCAAGACGATAAGGCACCTTAGCTATAGGCGCAGCCCCCGGAACCAAATCAATACCAAACTCCACTTGCCTCACAGGAGGTACTCCCGGCAGCTCCTCGGGAAAGACATCTGGAAACTCACACACCACCGGTACCTCCCCAACTGAACTCGGTCTCTCGGAAGTCGCTCGCGTATCCATCACATACGCCACAAAACCCTTACAGCCCTGCTGTAGACACTGCCTCGCCCTAGCGGCCGAACAAAAGGCTGATCCCGAACGTGTACCCTCACCGTACACCGAAAGAACTCCCCCACTAGGGTCTCGTATAGTCACCAGCTGACGCTCACAGTCGATAATCGCGCCGAATCGGCTCAACCAGTCCATGCCCACAATGACACAAACATCACCCATCGCAATAGGAATCAGATCAATCGGAAACTCCACCCCGAAAATCTCTAACACACATCCCCGGAAAACCTCTGCGGCACAAATCACTCTATCATCAGCTATGGAGACTCTCAGAGGCCGACTCAGTGCCTCACGACTAGCACTGATATGCTGGCTAAAGGCCAAAGATACAAAAGACCGACTCGCACCCGAGTCAAATAACACTAAAGCAGGTACGGAATTCACAAGAAAGGTACCTACACATAACATAATATAAGCATAACATCATATATCAAAATAAATACACGAAAGGAAACATACCAGCCACAACATCGGGCGCAGCGCGGACCTCCTCCGCAGTCAGCTGGAAGGCTCTCCCTCGAGCTCTCGGCGTCTCGGCCTTCACAGGCCGACTCTCTGTAACTCTGGTGGCGGCAGGAGCAGACCCCTGAGATGCTCCGCGCAACTGCGGACACTCGGCCTTCCGGTGTCCGGTCTGGTTGCAGTGAAAGCACACTGCAAACCCCTTGGGGCAGTCCTTGGCCATGTGCCCCTCCTTGCCACATTTGTAGCAAGACCTCGCTCGGCAAACTCCGTCATGACCCTTGCCGCACTTTCCGCAAGTGCGACCCTTCTGGCTCCCTGGTCTGGGATCAGCAGGCTTGGCCCGCTTAGCAGCCGGCTGCAACTGTGCCGGTCGCCGATCCCTCCCCTGAGACTCCGCCTCCTCCCTGGCCTGAGTCTCAAGCTCAATCTCCCTCTTCCGGGCATTTGCCTGAAGCTCGGCAAATGTCAGGTACGAGGAGTTCGCAGCGAACTCCCGAATATCCCGCCTCAAGATGCTCAAGTAGCGGCTCATACGTGCCTGCTCAGTGGACACGTGCTCAGGGCAGAACATCGCCCTCTCATGGAACATCCTCGTGATCGCTGTAACAGACTCAGTACCCTGCTTGAGGGTCAGAAACTCCTGTGCTAAACGCTCCCTCTCCACCTGGGGAACGTACTCATCCCGAAACATAGTGGTGAACCTCTCCCAGGTCACCGCAGAAAGCTCAGCAGGCGAATAATGCGCCGTCACAAACTTCCACCAGTCCTTCGCTCCCAAGCGAAGCTGGTTCAGCGCGAACCGCACCTTCAAATGCTCAGGAGACGAGCAAGTGAAGAAACACCCCTCAATATCAGATATCCACCTCATAGCTGCCACCGGATCCTGAGTACCATCAAACTCTGGTGGTTTTGTGTTGCTGAACTCACGGAACAGCAACGCATCCCCACCCTGTGGCCTCGCAGCAGCAATCGCTGCGGTAGCCGCTGCAGCAGCAGCCTCAGAAAGAGCGGCAGAACGCTCATCAAACGTCTCAATCAATGTGGTCTTTATAGACCCAAACATCTCCGGTATCTCTGCCCTGATGGCCGCAGCCACCTCCTCCTGAATGATCCGGCGGATCTCCTCCTCACTGGTACCACTGCTCTCGGGCATCAAACGTGTCCTCACCATGATCTACCTCTGAAATACAACATACGATAAATTAGAATCCACACGAGTATGCTCACACTCGACAACTCTTTTCTCCTTGATTCTTGGCATTCCAAAGATTCTGACTTGGGCTGCACACCGCTCCGGTGCTTCCAGTAGTACGGGCCCAATACTACTGTCCGCACCGCACCAGAATACACTCCAAGTCCTTCTCTTTGGATCCCAGGTCTCAAGTACTTTATCATGCATAGACTACTCTCTAATAGATCTCTCATAAGTCCCTTGCTGCTACCTACTCACTCTCAAGCATCTCATAGCAGCTCACCTCTCCCTAGGCTAAGGCATCACACATCAGGCCACTCTAGTCCTAATAGCAATACCTAGCCTACTCTAGCATGCGGATACATCATATCAATATCAATATCACATAATATATAAAGGTATTTTGGGAAATCACCGTTCGGGCGCTGACTGATCGTACACACATCTCTTGCTCTGCGTTTTTCAAATATCTTTTACTCTTTTTGAAAATACGTCTCAAATCCTCAGTTTGAGTTCAAATACGCCCGAAGGTGTACTCGAATCCCTCAAACCAAGGCTCTGATACCAACTTGTAACACCAAAAATTTTAAAATTTATTTTTCACAATTTATAAAAACATTTCTCGTTTAATTTCATAAAACATTAAGTTTCAAATTCCAATATGTATCATACAAATCCCAAGATCACATAAATATATCGAATTCCCCTACGTGTGTACAGATCAAGCCGGCGCCTTCCCACGGTCATCACTGGTACCTGAAACAACAACACTAACACTGTAAGCACGAAGCTTAGTGAGTTCCCCAAAATACCACATATAACACATATTAGCCACTCAAGGCTATAACTCTGTGGGTCCGTGCACCCAAACTCTATGAACCCTCAGGTTCTAACTCTGGGAACCTTCCGGTTCCAACTCTATAAGCATGCACAACATAAATCATATAGACATCATGCAGTACAACACATAGCATACATATAACATACACATACTTGATCACATAACTCTGATTACCTACTCAAGGTAAGGCATAGTGAGAAGACTCACCTCGCGTGTCTCGGTATCTCACGATCCCTGGAAATCCCTCGTGCTCGATCCTCCGAGCTCTAATCCTCCTATAATATCACAAGACTCTAATTAACACTTTTTATCTCTAAGGTTGACTATCCCCAAGAAGTCAACACAGGTCAACGGTCAACGGTCAACGGTCAACTTTGACCGGACTCGGCGAGTGCACACGGCAACTCGGCGAGTCTAGACGTTCTCACCAACTCTCTAGGATTCCCTTTCTACACGTCGAGTACTCCCCCTGACTCGACGAGTTCCACCTGGAAGAATCGCGGGACCACCCCGACTCAACTCGCCGAGTCTCAAGAACGACTCGGCGAGTCCCAGCTCAACTCAGACCACTTGACAACCCTCTCTAACTCGCCCTGACTCACTGGGTCAACTCCTGACTCGACTGGACCATTCACTGGCCGGTCCAAGGCAATCTTCAAGCTACTCGCCGAGTCTGCTCATCGGACTCGGCGAGTCCATTCCATGCAATCACTCAAACTTGCTTCTAAGGTCAGATCTACTCCAACAATTCATAGATCTGGCCCTCCTAGACTGATTCATCACGTAAAGTCCTAGTCTTGATGCATTAACAACCTCTATATGACCAATTATGAAGAATCATCAACAAATCTCACTACACAAGGTCATGACCTCCATTGTTCTCTATAAAGCTTGAAGAATGAGGCTCTCTGGACCTCTATGGATCCAGATCCGAAGTCTCATCTCTAGCATGGGACTATTTGGCCATCAAATCAACTCAACAAGGCCACAAGAAACCCTAAAATCGATTATACTTCACAAAACAGGAGATGAGTCGAAATCATACCTTTAGATTGAAGGGTCAAGCTTCAAATCCACCGAATAGCAGTCTCCTTTGCCTCCTCTTGGCTAGAGCCTCCCTTTTCTTTGCTAAACAACACACAAATGTCAAGAAATGCCTCCTTTCTCTCTCAAATCGCTAAAGCACTTTTAGGGTTTCTCTCTATGGACTGATGGATGCAAATGACGGCCATAAGGCCATTTAAATAGGTCCCAAACCCGAGAAATTAGGGTTTCATTAAACAGCGTGGACTCGCCGATTCCATATCCTGGACTCGCCGAGTCCGGACGAATCCCGCGTCCAGAATCGCGACCCTACTCGGCGAGTCTGAGCTCCAACTCGCCGAGTCCCTTCTCAAAACTCAAAATATTAAAACAATAAAATACCTGGAAATCCGGGCTGTTACAAATAGTTATCAAAGGACCAATACAGTTAGAATCTGTAAGTATCTAGTGAATACTTCAGGGTTATATACTTGAAAATCCGACTTGCAGTGGGATGTGTGACTACTCCGCCTATTTTCCTATTCCTTGTTTGGTTGTGGGCTTGAGGCAGAACCACACAATCGATTGTTTGTCCGATCTGAATTATATATGATTTGTATACACTAAGTACTCGCAGGAGGAACTAGTAAGAATCATTTGTTTTTACTTAACATTTATTACATAAGAAAATATAAGGTTTTCTAGAGAAACACAACACACTTTTCGAAAGTACACATAACAGTTTTCTAAAACAAACACTTATGAACTCACCAGCTTAATGCTGATACTCTTTCAAAATCGCTTGTATTCTCAGGAAATCAGTAGATAGGTACCTCGGCAGACTTTTGAGAAGACGGAGCATATAGAGTCTCGTCTTTATTTTGCTACTTTTGATGTATATAAATATGAATCAAACAGATGTAAATACCTTTATATATATATATATATATATATATATATATATATATATATATATATATATATATATATTCAATGTAATGGTTGTGTTTACTTTGATTACTATCATGCAATTGTTGTGATACTACATATGACGTCCTCCACCCCCAAACGTTTCCACTGTTCCGGTTTGGGGGTGTGACACATAATATATTAACAAGTCATTTATTTTGATTTCTAATTAATTTATTAATCATATAATAAATTAATAAATCAATCTCTTTCTCTCTCTCACTCACTCTCTCATTAAAAGTTATCATATTTCATTACTAGGTTTGAGGGTAACCCAAAAGTATTGTGATACCATCATTTCAAGTATTTACAAATTATAGTAATAGGCTTAGACACCTACTCCAATAGGAACAACCTTCAGTGTACCCACACTCGCCGAAAAATGCTTAACAGCGAGAATTTCCGTTCAACAACTTCTTCCAGAAGATTTGGATGAGTGTTGAGCTTTTGTGCCTGTTGTTTAAGTGGTATTTTAGTCCCTTTTGTTTGTAAGATCATGTAATGGCAGCTAGAACAAATTTATAGCTTCAAAATGCATACAAAACTTCATATACACTCATATTTAGGGATTTTACTTCAAAAATGTTTTATGTGTCCTTTGATGAGCTCTAGCGTAGTTTGAAGTCACTCCTAGGTCCCTTTGAGGTCCGTGAGCAAGGTCGTACTTCTGATGAAAAAAATTATGGCCTCGGATTGCTTCAAAATCTCGTTGTGAACTCGTGTTTCTAGATTTCGTTATCGTAGGGGTTCGGTTCTTTCTTTTGAGTTACAAATCTGTTTTTGCACCTAGTGTAAGGTTGTTAGGAATAGCTCTTAACACCCTTAATTCATTGGATCTTATGTTGGTCTCCAGAACGAAGAATCTAAAAACTTTTTCATGACTCTTATCCCGAAATTCACAAACTAAAGCTATACCGTGGAACATTTTTAATCCTAGAAATTTGAGTTTTAGCTAAAGTTTTATTGTAAAAAATATAACCCATATCATGAGTTATAAGCTTAGTTTGATGTGAGTGTTTAAAGAAAGTGGTAAACCCCGGTTTAGGGTTTTGTGTGTGTTTTTTGTAAAATATGTGTATAAAACTAAGATTATGTCTGGAAACACACATACCTTAATACTTGTATAAAGGTTTAAAAGTATAAATAAAGTACTAGATACGCACTATCAAGAAATGGTCTAAATAGAGTTACTGGTATGTGACGTAGGTTTGGAGACGAAAAAGTCCACCTAGCTCACGACAGTAGTACTGGTAGGAGCCTACTTGCTAGAATCAGGTGAGTCTTCTCACTATACTATGTAGGTTCCTATATTGTCTTTGTGACTATGGTTGGATCACGACACATGTATGAAAGACAATGGTTAGATCACAACACTTGTATGAAAGACTAGGAATGGATCATAACACTTGTTTACCTTTGTGACTTGCATGGAAGACCATTGTTAGATCATTGCAGGAAAGACTACAACTGAGTTATAGCATAGGAAGACCATGGTTAGATCTTGACAGGAAAGACTGCAACTGAGTTGTAGCAACGGAAGTGATTATAAGACTATGGTTGGATCATACCATTCAAATTTGTTGAAATATACCCTTAGGGTTGGGCCCACTGATATTTATGGTATGTGGTATTCTGGGAAACTCACTAAACTTTGTGCTTACAGTTTTAAGTTTGAATATTTCAGGTACTTTGAATAGCAAGGGGAAGAGCCAGACTTGATTGCATCACATTCGTTACATAGTTTGACACTATCTAATTTGATCTTTTGTTTACTATGATGTTTTGATACTATAACTTTTACTCTAATTACCTTGTTTTTATGGAATAGAATGAATGGTTTTTATCATGTTAAAAATAAAAATTTTACTCTAAATTTAGGGACGGTACATGCCAAAAGCTTAAGGGAGAGGTTGTCAGCATGGCCCAACATCAACAATGATGATGGACGATACCAATACTTCTTTATAGGGAAACGGAGGAAAGAGAGGGGAAACAAGCTTTCTAGTGAGAAATCGTACCTTTGGACATCGACATAGACCAAAGAGGCTTGTCAACGACGTGGAGGCAATGTCTCCGACGATGTAATATAGTGTCACCAGAGAAGAGAGAAGAGAGTAAAGAGAGGTAGAGTAGTCCGCTAATTTTGTTTCATAGGAGAATGATACCATGGACAACTAGATTATCAATTATGTGCAGGTCTTATTTATGGTAGAAAAGGAGTGTTGTAGTTTAACATAAGAATATTGTACATTGCTAATATTTTATTAATAAAATAAATAAATAAATACAAAAATCGTAAAGAAAAATAAAAGAAAAAGTTTAATAAGGGTTATATAGTCATTTTAATTTGTTTAAGGACTAAATACATAACAAAAATGTATAAAAGTAACCGTCCAAGTTAACAAAAAAAATTAAAGACTAAATGTGCAAATAACCGAAATCATAGGGACCATTTGTGTATATAATATGTTATCTTTTATTCATTAAGATGAGAATTTTTGCCTATAAGCTAAATAAGTCCATTCATTATTAATTTAATGTCATAAATATAAAATTATTATAGTTTAACGGGTGTTCTAATGTTTTGAGCCTAAAATGTGCTTAGTCGATCACCAATATACAATGACATTAACAAAGTTTTTCTATACAATCTTGATCACAATCATTTAAAATTGGTTTACGAAATACTAAGAGTTTTGTCTCAAAGTTAGTGGATAAAAAAACAACATAATCAATACATAAATGTATGAAAATTTTCATTTTAAATATTCAATAAAATGGTTGGATGTGACTCAGGTAACAATTTAGTTCTTTCTCTAATTCATATCGTTTTATAAGACTGGTAATTCTGAACACACCCCGCGACACGATACGAAATAAATCGGTTTGGGTTGAGTTTTTCAACCCGCCATTTATTGAAGTCTTTGTGTAATTCGGTAACAATTCAACTTTGTAATTCCTATGGCTCCATTTATAGTTTCATGTAATTAGATACACAATTCAACTTTGTAATTCTCTTTGACTTTCATTGCTGAAGATTCAATAATATGGTTCCATATATAGTTTCATGTAATCCGGTAACAATTTAACCTTTTCCGTAATTCCGTGTGACTTTCTTTGCTGGACGAATGAATGACAAGTGTTCAAACTATATTTTTATTGAGTTATCCACATTTAGATTTCCTTGACGGAAGCCGGACTCTTTAATTTAATAATTTCAACGTGGCATCACAAGATCGCCTCTAATTTTCAAAAACTTCTGGAGTTGGTATTAAGATTTCTTATGCGTGTATAGGTATGCAAAAAGAATTATTCAAAGGTAAAGAATAGTTTTTCTACATCGACTATTAAACATTGGCGGGAGTTTAATTAAGTACGCCAGATTAGAAGGTTTACATTGGTTTGTTTATAAATTGCATGTCTCACACCATGCATTCCATATCACAAAAATGGCAATTACCTATTCTTTCAACTTCAAATCTTATATTTTTCCTCTCCTCCTTGTCTTGCTCTCTACCCATTCATCAGCAACTTCAACTTCCATTACAGATCGCTTCACCCAATGTCTAAACAACCGAGCTGACCCTTCTTTCCCGCTCAATGGACAACTTTACACTCCCGATAACTCCTCCTTTCCATCCGTCTTGCAAGCTTACATCCGCAACCTTCGATTCAATGAATCCACGACTCCCAAACCCATCTTAATCATCACCGCCTTACACCCTTCACACATTCAAGCAGCTGTTGTGTGCGCCAAAACACACCGCCTGCTAATGAAAACCAGAAGCGGAGGCCATGACTATGAGGGGCTTTCCTATGTGACGAATTCGAACCAACCCTTTTTCGTTGTTGATATCTTCAACTTACGCTCCATAAACGTGAGTATTGAAGATGAAACTGCATGGGTCCAAGCTGGTGCGACTCTTGGTGAAGTCTACTACCGAATAGCAGAGAAAAGCAACAGCCTTGCTTTTCCGGCTGGCGTTTGCCCTACTGTTGGAGTTGGTGGCCATTTTAGTGGTGGTGGTTATGGTAACTTGATGAGAAAATATGGCCTTTCTGTTGACAATATTGTTGATGCTCAGTTAATCGATGTTAATGGTAAACTTCTGAATCGGAAATCCATGGGTGAAGATCTTTTTTGGGCCATCACAGGTGGTGGTGGTGTCAGCTTTGGTGTGGTTGTAGCGTACAAGATCAAACTGGTTCGTGTTCCTACCACTGTGACCGTTTTTAACGTACAAAGAACATCCGAGCAGAACCTAAGCACCATAGCTCACCGATGGATACAAGTTGCGGATAAGCTCGATAATGACCTTTTCCTTCGAATGACCTTTAACGTGATAAACAACACAAATGGCGAAAAGACGATACGTGGTTTGTTTCCAACACTGTACCTCGGAAACTCTACCGCTCTTGTTACCCTCCTGAACAAGGATTTCCCAGAATTAGGTGTAGAAATTTCAGACTGTATTGAAATGAGTTGGATCGAGTCTGTTCTTTTCTACACAAACTTCCCCATTGGTACTCCGACCACTGCTCTTCTAAGCCGTACACCTCAAAGACTAAACCCATTCAAGATCAAATCTGATTACGTAAAAAAAACTATTTCCAAACAGGGATTCGAATCCATATTTGAAAAGATGAAAGAACTCGAAAACCAAATGCTAGCTTTCAACCCTTATGGTGGAAGAATGAGCGAAATTTCCGAATTTGCAAAGCCTTTTCCCCATCGATCAGGGAATATAGCGAAGATCCAATACGAAGTAAACTGGGATGAACTTGGCGTTGAAGCAGCCAATCGGTACTTGAACTTCACAAGGGTGATGTATGATTATATGACTCCGTTTGTTTCTAAGAACCCCAGGGAAGCATTTCTGAACTACAGGGATTTAGATATTGGTGTCAACAGTCATGGCAAGAATGCTTACGTTGAAGGAATGGTTTATGGGCACAAGTATTTCAAAGAGACGAATTATAAGAGGCTAACGATGGTGAAGACGAGGGTTGATCCTAGCAATTTCTTTAGGAATGAGCAAAGTATCCCAACTTTGTCATCTTCATGGAAGTAAATTCACTTGTGAAATTGAATAAAAGTATGGCTTTTTCAAGGTCATGGTATCCAGATTCAGATGATATTGATATAATTTTGACTTGTATTTATACAAACAAAATTATATTATATTTCTCTGAATTTAGATTTTCCATCTTTGAAAAAATATACGAACATTGATGTTGATATTTTTAAGAATTATAGATCTTGAACATTGTGAACAATGAATAAACCGAGGACTTCCTTGGGTTTTTTTTATAAGTATGTAATAGCATGTGTTTAATCAAGATAACCGATCATTCGATGCAATTTATTATTATAAACCTTATTTATATGTCGCCCCAAGTGTATTAGGCCATCTTCAACCCATTTTCATTCTCTCCCCAAAAATGGAGTAAAAAGATAGGGTAAACAATCTTTCATTTCCAATCTTAATCTAACTTTTACTTTATTTTTACCTCCATATATATATAAATATATATATATATATATATATATATATATATATATATATATATATATATATATATATATATATATATATATAATTTTGTTTTCACTATCTATTGTGTGCATGTATAATTGATTCTGAACCAATCATTTTAGTTATTTTAAAAAAGTAATTAATACATATTACATGTTGAAGATATAATTGATATTAATTATATATTCAGTATTTAATATGTATTAATTACTTTTTTAAAATAACTAAAATGATTGGTCCAGAATCAATCATACATGCACACAATAGATAGTGAAAACATTTGAACCTAACTCTCTCTCTCTCTCTCTTTCTCTCTCTCTCTCTCTCTCTATCTCTCTCTCTCTCTCTCTCTCTCTCTCTCTATATATATATATATATATATATATATATATATATATATATATATATATATATATATATATATATATAGTATATTTCATTCTTCAACTTATATAGATTGTCAAACACACTCTTTCTATTAATTTGGTTTTAACAATATATAATTTATATTTTATCATTACAATAATATAAAATAAATAAGATTATATTTATAACACTTAATTATAATCTTTTATAAACTATGTTATCGTGTTTTAAAATTTCAATATATATTTAAAGTTTAATATGAATTTGATACACAAAAAACAAAATTTATATTTATAATTAATTAAATATAACAAAATATTATAGTACTAAATATTACATTTAAATTATAATTATTCATTTAAATTATAATTATAATTATAATTATAATTATAATTATAATTATATAAAAAAGAGGGATTAAAACCGATAACTCAAAGTTCATCCCCATTTTGGGAGAAATGAATATTATAACATCGTATTTGATGTTTTACTATTCATTTCTACCAAAATGGAGGAATAAATGGTATCGTCAGCTATGCACTTCCGCAGCTGCGAAACATGAAAAGTGTTGTCGATATGTATAAGCTCCTCCGAGAGGTCCAGCCGATATGCTACTTTGCCTAGCCGAGCCATCACCCTGAAAGGTTCGATATACCTAGGGTCCAACTTGCCCCGTTTTCTAAAGCGGATGACACCTTTCCAAGGTGACACCTTCAGAAGGACCATATCCCCGACCTGAAACTCAAGGTCCTATCGACGTAGCTCTTGTCTCGACTCTGGTTCATTTGGAGTCTACTCCGGACCTGCTGGATCTTCTCTGTCATCTTGAGTACCACTTTGGTACTCCCCATGACCCTCTAATCAACCTCACCTTAACATATCGAGCTCCTACACTTCCTCCCGTATAGCATCTCGAAGGGAGGACGGTCGATGCTGGCATGGTAGCTATTATTATAGGAAAACTCTGCCAAGGGAAGGTAGGTATCCCAACTACCACCAAAGTCTAGAACGCGCACCGGCAACATATCTTCCAAGGTCTGGATGGTCCACTCGCTCTGACCATCTGTCTGCGGGTGAAAGGTCGTGTTGAAGTGCAGACGAGTACCCAATTCGTCATGAAATTTCTTCCAGAATTTGGAAGTGAACCGCACATCTTTGTCTAAAATCACCGAAACCGACACCCCATGCTGAGCTACTTCCTCCTTGATGTAAATGTCTGCTAGCTTCTCGGCCGAAATACTCTCCTGAATCGGTATGAAATGGGCGCTCTTGGTCAATTGATCCACGATGACCCATATCGCGTCAAATCCACGCGCCGTTCGAGGCAACTTCGTAATGAAGTTCATGTTAATATCCTCCCATTTCCACACAGGGATATCCAACGACTGCGTCTTACCATGAGTTCTTTGGTGTTCGGCCTTAACCTTCCTAAGGGTCAAGCATATCTCGACGTACCATGCTACATCCCGCTTCATACAGGGCCGCCAGTAATCAGGACGAAGATCTCTATACATCTTCATCGCCCTAGGATGGATGGAAAATCTAGATTTATGCGCCTCCTCCATCAGGAATTGACACACACCGCCCGAGTATGGAACCCACACTCTACGATGGAGTGTCAATATCCTGCGGCTATCATAGTCGAAGGAGGAAATCTGACCCACAATACGCTCACGCTTCCAATGGTCCTCCTTCATAGTCTTCTGTTGAGCCTCCCAAATCCTCTCTAAAAGCGGAGTCACTACTATTATCCTCAGGTAGATGTCTCTGATCGGGGCCGTGAATGCCTTGCGACTAAGAGCATCAGCCACAACATTGGCCTTCTCTAGGTGGTATATGATCTCGTAATCATAATCCTTCACCACGTCCAACCACCGTCATTGTCTGGTGTTCAGATTTGGTTGGTCCATCAAGTACATAGAACTCATGTGATCCATGTAAATGGTACAACAGACCAATAGAGGTAGTATCGCCAAATATTGATGGCAAAAACAACCGCCCCCAACTCCAGGTTGTGCGTCGGGTAATTCGTCTCGTGAGGCTTCAACTGCCTAGAGGCATAAGCGATAACGTGCCCTTTCTACATCAACACTACGCCCAAACCCGAGATAGACATGTCACAATACACTACGAAATCCTCAACGTCCTGAATGAATCTCCGAAAATAGCCTTCTAAACCGAGGAAGCTCTGAATCTCGAATGGAGACCTCAGAACCTCCCATCTCATCACGGCCTCCACCTTGGCCGGATCGACCAGTATACCATTCTGGTTGACAAGGTTCCCCAGAAACTCGCGCAACCAAAACCCGCATTTGGAGAACTTTGCAAAAAGTTTCTCACCCTCCTCAGTGTCTCCAACACCTCCCTCAAGTACTCCTCGTGTTGCTCTTGTGTCTTGGAATAAACCAAGATATCATCAATAAAGACTATCACAGACTGATCCAGCATCGGTCTGTATACACGGTTCATGAGATCCATGAATGCGGCAGGAGCATCAGTGAGCCCAAATGGCATCACCACGAACTCATAATGGCCATAGCGAGTTCAAAAAGTAGTCTTTTGTACATCCTCCTCTCTGAATCTCATCTAATAATAGCCCGAACGCATATCGATCTTAGAAAACCAAGATGCTCCGTGAAGCTGGTTGAAGAGATCGCCAATCCTCGGGAATGGGTAATAGCTCTTCACTGTTACCTTATTCAACTCCCAGTAGTCTATAAATATCTGATTAGACCCGTCCTTCTTCTTCACAAACAGAATCGGGGCTCCTCAAGGTGAACTGCTCGGCCTGATATATCTCATGTTTAACAGCTCCTGCAATTGTGTAGATAACTCCTGCATCTCAGGAGCAGCCAACCGATACGGTGCATTGGCTATCGGAGCTGCACCCAGAACGAGGTCAATCCTAAACTCCACTTGTCTCTCTGGAGGTATCCTAGGCAAATCCTCCGGGAATACATCCAGGTACTGCCGCACAACTAGCACATCGCTCACGGTCGCCTTACCCTCATCCCGGGTATCCATAACATAGGCGACAAAACATGTACAACCCTAATGAAGGTAGCGTCTGGCTTTCACGGTTGAAAACATGACCAGTCCACACGGTGGTCTCTCTCCTTGAATCACCAGCTCTCCCCCACTTGGGGTCCTGAACCGAACCAACTGCTGCTCACAGTCGATCACCGCCCCATTAGGGCTCAAACAATCCATGCCTATGATGACCTTGTTCCCAAGAAAAGGAATGGGAATCAAATCCACGAGCTAACGCCCATCAAACATCTTCAGGACACAATCTCTATAACCTCTGAAACCCATATGGATCGATCGTCCGCAATCTCGACCTCCCAAGGACAATCCAACATGCTCGTAGACTCGGCAAACCTGTTGATGAGTGCAAGAGAAACGAAAGATCGGGTAGCTCCCGAGTCAAATAACACCAACATTGGGATACCTTTCACATGAAACGATCCTAAAACAGAATACATGAAACATAAATATCAAAACTGAAATATAATAAAAGATAAGGAGAAAAAACATACCTATCACCACATCCGGTGCGACACGTGCCTCCTCGGCGGTCAGCTGGAAGGCTCGGCTCCTCACCACATGAGCATATGGCTTGCCCTGTCGGCCATCTATGATATGTAGGGCCATTGGAGTTGGCTCTGCCAATGACGCTCCTAATACCAATCTCGAGCAGTTGGCCATTATATGGCCTTGCTGGTTGCAGTGAAAAAAAAATCATGTCTGATGTCTGAATAGTGGGGGTAGGAGCAGTACAATCCTTGCTGAAGTGCCCAGTCTTGCCGCACCTATAGTTGTCTGATCCCCCTACCCTGCAACCTCCCTCATGCGACTTACCGCATTTCCTACAGCGGCCCCGGCCCTACTGGGCCTTCGACCTTGAGTCGAATCCCTTGGATTTCTTTACCGAAACCCCAGTCGTATGCCCAGCCTCTGCCTTCCTCTTCCTAATGTGCTCTATATCAATCTCCTTCTCCCATGCCCTGGCTATCATATCATCCAAAGTCGTGCACGACGAATAACTGACATATTTCTGAATATCAGCTCTCAGCATATCATGGTACCGGGTTTTCTTCATCTCCTCATCACCAGCGTACTAAGGAACCAACAAGGCCCTATTCCGGAACTTGGCGGTAATCTCTACCACCATCTCAATAGTCTGTCTCATATCCAAAAACTCTCTACCTAGCTGTTGAATCCCCACGGCTGGCGCAAACTCCGCCCGAAACCTGGACACAAAATCGATCCAAATCATGGTCTCAATGGTTGGGGCTCCCAATGTATCACTAACCGCCTCCCACCAGTCCCTTGCTCGCTCCGTCAAATAACTAGCAGCAAATCTGACCTTCGACCCTTTAGGGAGAAGCTCGTCATCTGTGTAGACTCAATATATGCGATCCAACGTCTCGCCACAATCCGGTCTTTCAACATGTAGAAATATGGTGCACCGTATCCGCTGAAATCCTTGAAGGAGAGTGTGCTAGTCCCTGACTGGACAGGTGCCATGTCACTCATGAATGCCCTAAGACGATCCTCCATCAGCTCAATGATACCTACCTTGATCGACCCGAAAATCACCGAGGTCACCTTAAGGATGCCTCTCGTAATCTCGGATGCAATGAACTCTCACAATCCATCATCAATTGGCTTGGAACCCGTACCCGAACCTGACCCAGGCCCTGAACCACCTACTCCGTGACATGTCACCACCATTCTGAAACAAAACACACAATCGTCAGGGTCATACATAACATCGAGAGACCTCACGCACACTACAAGTTCCCCGATTTAATCTCAGTTCTCCTTGACTCGAGTATGGATCCTCTGCTTTTAGTAGCACGGGCCCATACTACCATCCAAATCTATCCATACCTTCCTCCAGGAATGCCTTGACTTGACCAAGTCCCTTTCACTATTACTGCTCTCCACAGTAATCTCATCCTAGGCTCGCCCTAGGGTAATCTATGACCCACTCTCCGCCATCAGCTACATAAGAAGTGATGGATTTTGAGCACTCTAACAACCTTATGGTGCACATGCAACCCTAAATGCTTTGGATCTATGTTTTCTCTAATTATACATGCAATTTGATTTTCCAAAGCATTATCCTAACTAGCATACAAAGAATGGGTACTTGAATAACAAAAAACTAGTTAGATGACTTACCTCTTCTTGTAGCTTGTTAACTTGGACCTTTAAGAGTCTACCACCCCAAGTGTGTTGCCTCAAATGATTTAAAAAATACCACCAACAATGGAGGACTTAAGAGAGAGTGACTTGCAACAAAATCGGCTCTTATGATCTCCTAGAACAACTAGTGTCGATTTTAGGAGCTAAGGGGCTTCTTTTATGGTGTGGTAAAGTCTAGGGTTACGTCCATGTAAACCCTAATGGACATGACCTTTCATATTACTTAGGATCCATGGGTTAAACCTCCATGGACTTATAGCCCATCCTAAATAACCATTGGCCGACACTATAAGAATCATTGATTTGCCAAATCAGTTCCCGTATATTTAACTAGTCTCTTTTGATCACTGAATTAATTCAAAATTAATTCCTGACCAATACTAATTAAATAATATAATTTCACATTCATATATTACAACTTATAATATATTAATAAATCATAAATAACTTCTTTTCAAAAGTCCATACTATCAAATTGTTCCGGTGAAATGCAACCCAAATGGATCATGCTATTTTCGGGTCAAGTACATATCGATTATTGTTATGGACTTGGACACCTTATCCAACAAGAAGTCCCTACTATCTCTCCCTAACTAGCTTGCGAATACCATTACATATTACTAAGACCAGATAATTCTTCGAATAAGAGTTCTCTCCCTACAACGGTTAGACTCAAACAAAAGCTGTGAAATAGGGCTAAACCTAACCTTCTGAAATTATGTAGTCCTCATAATATGTAACTTAGCGTATTCATTTGCTAGTTAGTTAAAGATAACTAGAACTCCTAAAAAAACAAAGTAAGCAGCATTCGAGCATTGAGTAACCAGGACCAAGCATATCCTAATCAGATCATCATTTCGCTGACTAATCAATACTATCATGCAGTTCAATAAGCACATACACCAAGCATATAAGGCATCTTCCTAGATCCTTAGCGCTAAACTAGCATGCAATTCTCATACACATATCGTAGGCATATAAGTCATCCTTCCTAGAATGACCTTCAACGTGATAAACAACACAAATGGCGAAAAGACGATACGTGATTTGTTTCCAACAATGTACCTCGAAAACTCTATAGCTCTTGTTACCCTCCTGAACAAGGATTTCATAGAATTAGGTGTAGAAATTTCAGACTATATTGAAATGAGTTGGATCGAGTCTGCGCTTTTCTACACAAACTTCCTCATTGGTACTCCGACCACTGCTCTTCTAAGCCGTACACCTCAAAGACTTAACCCATTCAAGAGCAAATCTGATTACGTAAAAAAAATGTAAGAACTCGAAAACCAAATGTTGGCTTTCAACCCTTATGGTGGAAGAATGAGTGAAATTTCCGAATTTGCAAAGCCTTTTCCACCATCGATCAGGGAATATAGCGAATATCCAAAACGAAGTAAACTGGGATGAACTTGGCGTTGAAGCAGTCAGTCGGTACTTGAGCTTCACAAGGGTGATGTATGATTATATGACTCCGTTTGTTTCTAAGAACCCCAGCGAAGCATTTCTGAACTACATGGATTTAGACATTGGTGTCAATAGCCATGGCAAGAATGCTTACGCTGAAGGAATGGTTTATGGGCACAAGTATTTCAAAGAGATGAATTATAAGAGGCTAACGATGGTGAAGACGACGGTTGATCCTAGCAATTTCTTTAGGAATGAGCAAAGTATCCCAACTTTGTCATCTTCATGGAAGTAAATTCACTTGTGAAAATGAATAAAAGTATGACTTTTTCAAGGTCATGGTATCGAGATTCATATGATATTGATGTAATTTTGACTTGTATTTTTACAAACTTATATTATAGTCTTCTAAATTTCAATTTTTCCATCTTCGAAAAAAACACGAACATTGATGTTGATATTTTTAAGCATTACAGATCTTGAACATTGTGAACAATGAATAAATTGATGAGTTGTTGGGTTTTTTATAAGTATGTAATAGCATGTGTTTAATCAAGATAACTATTCATTCGATGCAATTTACTATTTTAAAACTTATTTATATGCCGGGTTCACTAGCAGCCAAGTGTGTAAGACCATCTCCAACTCGCTTCTATTCCCCCCCCCCCCCCCCCCCCCCAAGAAATAGAGTAAAAAAATAAGGTAAATAGTGTTTCATCTCCAACCCTACACTATTTTTTACCCATTTTTACTGGGAAAAAAAATATATTCATGGTATATTCATTTATCCCAACTTATATAGATTGTCAAACAACTCTTTCTATTAAGTTAATTTTAACAAATATATAATCTATATTTTTTTCATTATAATAATACAAAATAAATAAGATTATATTTATGACACTTAATCATAAGCTTTTGTAAAATACATTATCATGTTTTAAATTTTTAATATAAATTTAAATTTTTATATGATTTTGATAAACAAAAAACAAACTTTATATTTATAATTAGTTAATATAATTTAATATATTACAAAATATTAAAATTAGTAAATATTAAATTTAAATTATAATTAGTACATAAAAGTAAACTAGAAATATATAAATATATAAAAAGAGGGATAAAAACCGACAACTCAAAGTTCATCCCCATTTTAGGAAAATTTGATAGTATAACACCATATTTTGTGTTATAGTATTGATTTCTCCCAAAATGAGGGAATAAATGGCATAGGGTTGGAGAGGAATGGGGAAAAATAGAAAATAAGAGTGAGTAGGAGATGCTCTAAGCATTGTGGTCGTATGAAACCTCTAATAGGCCTTTGCTGGAAGATCTCCTTTAATACCAAGTTACTAAAAACTCAGGAAAAAAAAACATTAATTATAAGCATAGTTGTATACTAGTAATTAAATTCATGTTTTATAAAAAATAAAAATTAGGTTTGTTAAATATATTTTTAATATCAATTAGAAGTTGAATACGAATACAAAGATACTTAGATATCTACGCCATTACCGAAGGCATGGGTTTGAGAAGACATTATATTATCTCAGAGCTATAGCTTTTAATTTGGGAATTGATGCGGTACATGAACTTTTACATCAAAATCATTTAGGATTCGATATTCTTTGTACATATTGATCAAATTATTTGTTATTGGAGACAAGGTTTGAGCAATACAATCACTATGCATATATTTTGGTTTCTTAACTGTAGAAAAGTTGAATTCGGACAAATTTCATAAATGGTCCTAGTGGTATCCCAAAATATCAAGTTTCGTCTGTAATTATTTTTGTCTTCAAGGATAGTCCTAACGGTTTGAAAACTTTTTATTGATTGTCATTCTGGCTCACCATGTACATTTGAGTCGTTAAGTGAAATCACATGCATCCTAGGCCATGGCAACTTGGTCATTTCACTTTTATCAATCACTACTTATAAGCTTGTAACATCTACATTTTTCAACACTCTTTTTTTCCATTCTTCCCTTATTCATGAATGTTGCTTCCCATATGAATAAATCAAGAAAATAGTGATTTTTTTGATATGGAGGTGCAGCGATAAAGGTGACATTGATTCGTGTATGAAGGCTTAACTTCTTTTTGAATTTTTTGATTATAAGAATGCAACGGAGCTTAAGAAACAAGAACAAGAAAATAAGAACAAGATAGATGTGATAAACAATCTAGACCTATATATTGAGTATCAATGAAAAAAATTAAGACCTATCGATTTGAATTCACACTACAAGAAAACGGCCCTTCAATGACACGCGAACAGTGACACACACTGATTTACGATCCGCATTTTGTGGGTGTCCTCAAAATAATGTCATATTTCCAAAATTTGTAGAATAGAGGACACACATTTGTGTGTGCCCTAAAATTAGTGTCAAATAAAAAAAGTTACAAACACAGAGGGCTCTTACCTTAAATATGTGTCATCTAGAAATGTCGCTTTATAATTTTTAACTCAAACGCGCCTTTTTAAAGGGGAAAAAGAAATCCTCTAAAATTCTAAAATTTTCAAGTACCCAGCTTATGCACTCTCTCCTCTAGATCTCCCTTATCTTTCATAAAATCGCATAGATCCATTTTCTCCCTCCTCATTCTCTATAACCCTAGACACAGCCACTGGTCATTCACGATGATGTCTTCTTACCCTATCCTTCTTCCTTGCTCCATATTTGTGACCTTCGTCGAAACTATCTTCTCCTCCCCCGTCGCCACCAACAACCTACATCCTTATTTGTTACCCTAAAAACCAGACCAATGGTTCACCTCTCATAATTTCTCTCAGAACTCTTAGGTTTTTGGCAATGAATGAAATTGACCCCCCCCCCCTAATCCTTTGATGTGTTCTAATTTCTTACTATATCTAGTTTAAAATCAATCATTGCAGCAGAGCATCTACATGACCCTTCACCTTGAAATCGGCAAAATAATTTGTAACATCCCAAAATTTAAGGCCAAAAATTTCATTTTTAATTAACTAATTATAAAACCAAAAGTCTGAAAACATCCATAGTGTCAACCCATATCAAAAACCAATATATCAATAGTCAAAACATGTCATAATAAAATAACATCAAAGTATAACTCCCAAAGATCTCATATGCGGAAATCATGGTTTGATACGCTTTAATCATGTCGGGTCCTTTCCTTTTGAAGAAGAAGTACCTGAAACCAAAATTGAAAACCGTAAGCACAAAGCGTAGTGAGTTCCCCCATCATACCATATACCATACAACAAATACATTGCCAAGCATATCTAGGTGGCGGCCTCCCCTTCGGTCTATTTCAACCAGATACTGTCGAGCATATCCGGGTGTTGGCCTCCCCTTCGGTCTATTTCAACCGGATATTGTCGAGCATATCTAGGTGCTAGCCTCCCCCTTCGGTCTATTTCAACCGGATACTGCCGAGCATTTCTGGGTGCTGGCCTCCCCTTCGGTCTATTTCAACCGGATACTGGGTTTATTTCACCCCTACCACTACCACATAATATTGTAACAAATAAACACATAAAATATAACAGATAGTGGCATACCAAACAATTATCACAAAGACAATCATCTCTACTATAAACAACTACTAATGAGCCAGAATTGGTGCCTTCGACCCACTCATACATGAAGGTAACTCACCTGAATGTTGAATCTAACAGTACGAAATCTCTAACGGCTGCTCCGACGACTCCCCGAGCTATCAGTACAAAATAACACTTGGTAAAAACCCAATAATCCTTCTTAGGGTAAAATGACCATTTTACCCGTGATCTAATTTGGTCCATGCCTAAATCCCAAAACCATAACATGAAAGGCCCAATACTAGGTAGACTTCCCAAGCCCACTAATGGCCCACCATTAGCCCAGTTTTCTAAATTGGGCCCAACCCTTCTAATAGGCCTTACCCTAGACCCAAAATAAGACATAATCCAATAAAGCCCAAAATGATGTTCCACTAAGGCCCATAGTAGTAAAGTCTAAGAAAATGGCCCAAAGAGGCCCACTGTCGGATCGAACGCAAGGCGTTCCATTGTGGAACGTTGGGTGTTCCTCATTGGTACAAATCGTGGGTTCTAGTCAGAACGCGGGGCGTTCCTGGACCTTACGCAATGTGTTTGCGGCCATAGTCCAAAAGGACTCCATTAAGCACTTAATGCTTAAGCCATACCACCCAAAACGTAGATCCAAGCCAGTTAGGACCTCTAGAACTATAAAGTCACAGACTTTGTGACTTTGCATGCCCCCCAAAAGTTCCAATCTCTGGAAATAGAAATAGACTTTCATGAAAATGAACTTAACTCATGCATGGGTGGATTTCGTCCCCACATATGGCAACCTTCTGGTTCTAGGTCCAAAGTAACACTAAGAGTAGCAACTCTAAGTTCCAAAAACGACATGGACTCAAGGGACTCCACCATTGGGACCAAAAAGGTCCATAAACCCAGACTTCAATAGATCTAATAAAATAAGCATCAAGTTCAAAGCTTTATGCCTTATATGAAGGCCAAATGTTGACAAGGTTCTAGATCTATAAGCCTTTTCTCCTTTGATGATGCTTCAACAATGGCCACCTTTCTTCAAAACACCAAAATGCACTCTAAAAGGGTCTTTTAAGCTCAAAACACATAAATAAGGGTTTACGGTTTCGTGGGATCTTCTTAAGGGTGAGAGGGTGGCTAAACTTAGGGCATAATGTTAATTATATATGGTTTAACCCTGAAATTTAGGGTTTTGGGGATAGCATGCATACGTTGCGCGTTCCTTATGGAACGCAGTGCGTACGCGCATGGTATCCACATCCATCACGTGTGAGTATGCAGCGCACTCATAAGCCCAACATAAGGCCCAATAGTCCAGGCCCAAGCCAAATTAATTCATTAACCCATTATATATATATATATATATATATATATATATATAATATACCTTATAAATACCAGACGTTACATAATCACCGTTGAATTCTCCAGTACTTAGAGCTTCTCCTTTGGGTAATTCATTCTTTTGCCAGTCAAGAACTTAGTGAATTGGGGAATTTTTTTTGACCTTATCTTATTTTTTGTGCATCTTCTTGTGTAGCATTTATCAGGTCGAAATGAATTCATTTTGGAGGTCCCAAAGAAGTGTTGGATTAATCCAGATGCAATTTCAACTTCAGAAATCGGTAGGGTGTGTGATGGATTAAAGTCATCTGCCACTATTTGTAACATCCAGATTTCTAGGTATTATGTTTGATCATTTATTCTTTTGAATAAAAGAGAGGGACTCGACGAGTTGAGGCATAGATTCGTCAAATAGGATCGTGTGTGCTGACTGGATTAATGAACACGTGTGCTGACTGGATTAATGAACAGACTCGATGAGTCAGAAAGGGTGGACTCGACGAGTCCGTGCTGTGGATTGAAACCCTAATTCTTGGGGTATGTGCCCTATTTAAAGGCCTTTATGGCCTCTATTTGCGGCCACTTCACCCCTGAGAAACCCTAGAGAGCAGAGAGATCGTTTGTGGTGCAAGAGGAAGGCTAATTCACCGTTTCTTGTGTGTTTTAGCAAGAAGGAAGGAGGTATAACAAGTTAAGCGGGTTGAGGATCTTAGATCCACTTCTATTTGATCAGAGGAAGCTGTTGGAGGTAACAATATGTGCCATTCTCATGTTTATAATGATTCTAGTGGAATCTAGGGTTTTCTTTATGCCTCTTTTACTTGAATCTGGAGTATGTGAGGTCCCAAGGCGAAATGGTTCATAGATCTGGACCTTAAGAGGTACAGAGAGTCCTTACCACTCTGCTTTATGCCATAACTTTTGAGTTATGAGCCTAGGAGGCCATTTTAGAGGCTATTTCACCAAAAAAAAAGCTTAGGGTGTGTTGCATGTGTGCCAAGATTCGACCTTTACGTGATTATCATGCTTGAGAAGGTCAGATCTATAGATTAGAGAAGCAATCTGACCTTAGATGGTCATTTGAGTATGAACATGGGAGCGACTCGTCGAGTTCATAAATGGACTCGACGAGTCGAATCGAGGTTGCCCCGGGATTCGTGAAAGGAGGAACCCGTCGAGTGGAAGGATAACTCGACGTGCCATGAGAGGCTAGAAGGATTCAGAGGACCCGCATGGACTCGCCGAGTCGCCCATTTGCACTCGACGAGTCGGGTCAAAGTTTGACCGTTGACTTTCGTTGACCTTAGGGTTCTGGTCAAGACTGATTCAAGTGAGACTCAGGAGGGGTAGAGTGGCCTTCTACCCAATCTTTAGAGATGAGACTATGAGAGAGTATTGATCCGGGATGTTATTTGAATGATAGGAGGAGGCTAGGTCAGGACGTTGAGCACGAGAGTTTATCCGACTTCATTGAGGTGAGTCTTCTCACTATATTGTACCTGGAAGGGTACCTATGTGTGACCGGAAGGTCTTGTATGCTATGAGATGTATATACTATATGTGGTTATGTTATATGTATGTGCTATGTAGGTTATGTATGGTAAGGACTTGAAGGTCAAGATGATATAGACCGGAAGGTCAGGAGGTTACGGACCGGAAGGTCGATATGGGTAGGACCGGAAGGTCTACCGGGATTCGGGACGGAAGTCCCATGAGATACTTGGACCGGAAGGTCCCACAGAGTTACGGCCTGGAAAGGCGTATGTGTTGTATTTGGTATTTTGGGGAACTCACTAAGCATTTATGCTTACAGTTGCTATGTTATGTATTTCAGGTACTAGTGAGGATCACGGGAAGGTGTCGACATGATTCGTACACACTCATAGAGATTATGTTTTGAGATTCTGGGATTTTTTTGTTATGATGACATTGGATACAGTTTGTTTCATATTGTTTTTTATTATTGAAAATATGATTTAAAAATGAAAATTTGTTTTGAAAATTTACCTTGTTACAAGTTGGTATCAGAGCCTTGGTTTGAGGGATTCGGGTGCATCTTCGGGTGTATCTGAACTCAAACTGAGGATTTGAGAAAATTTTTCATAAAATAAACAATTTTTCTAAGAGAGTAAAGGATTTTGAGAAAGGCATAATGGAGCAGTGTGTACGATCAGCCAACGCCTGAACGGTGATTTCCCAAAATACCCTTACATTATGTGTTATGAGATATTATGTGTTATGCTATGCATGCTAGAGTAGGCTAGGTATTCATATTAGGACTAGAGTGGCTTGATTTGTGATGCCTTAGCCTAGGAAGATTTCTACTGCTATGAGATGCTTGAGAGCGAGTAGATAGCAATGAGGAGCTATGAGAGGTTTACCGAGGGGTAGCATATGCCAGCGAGATGTAGAGCACTTGCGATCTGGGATCCAAGGAGGAGGACTTAGTGTGAATACTGATGCAGTGTGGATGGTAGTATAGGGCCCGTACTACTGAAGACGCCAAAGCAGTGTGCACTCTAAGTAAGAATCCTTAGGGTACTAGGGAAAAAGTAGGGTAGAGTTATCGAGTGCGAGTATGCTCGAGCAAGTCTATGATATTATTATGTTGTATTTCAGAGACATCATGGTTGGGACACACCACAGACCTGAGACGAGCGGCGTGAGTGACGAGGAGCTTCGTCAGATGATCCACAATGATGTGGCAGCGGCGATCCGAGCCGAGATTCCGGAGATGTTTGGGTTTATCAAGACCACATTGCTTGAAACTTTTGATGAGCGGTACACAGCGGTGACTGAGGTTGCGGCTGCTGCAGCTACTGCAGCTGTGGCTGCTGCCAGGCCTCGGGGAGGTGACTCGTTGTTGTTTTGAGAGTTCAGCAACACAAAGCCACCAGAGTTTGATGGGACGCAGGATCTGATCGTTGCGATGAGATGGATTTCTGATATTGAGGGATGCTTCTACACGTGTTCTGTTGGAATAATGTCTAAGGCTGCAACTATATTAGGCAAGTATTTGACCCGGTTGTGCATGGTCCTTTTGGGTTGCCTTCACCATAGCAACTTGATAGGATGATTTATTAAGAGAGAGTAAATATTATTAATATATTATGAGAATAATATAAAGAATAATAATATTGTTATTTGATTAATATAAGTCAAAGAATTAATTGGAATTAATTTGGTGACTTAAAGAGATTAATTAAATAAAAGGGTATAAACTGTCAATTGTTTGATAGTTAAACTTTAGACAGTAAATCCATATTGATATGCATTGGACGGATTCTAGAAGCTAGGGATAACTTCAAATCGTCCAAGGGGTTATCTAAGGAATGGATTTGGATAGCTTTAAGAGAAGATTATCCAATTAGGGTTTAGGTTGTAACCCTTAAGGAGTCTACAAGTATAAATAGACCCTATGGCATAAGAAAATCGGCAATTCACCTAAAGTAGAGAATCCCTGGCCGATTTCCTCCCCTCTCCTCTCTCCCAAATCATCCTCCTTGCTATTTGGTGTTTGTAAGCCATTAAAGGAGTGACAATTGTGACTCTAGAAGCTCCAAGACAACAAGATCAACAAGGAATTCAAAGGTATGATTCTAGATCTGTTTTAACATTGTTCTTATTCCTAAATAGTCATTAGAAGTCTTGGATTCAAATCATGTTTAATTAGAAAGCCTAGATCCAAGCATTAGGGTTTTGCATGCGCACATAGGAAAGTTCTTATGGCTAAAACCCATCAGTGGTATCAGAGCCTAGCTTGGTTTTCATTAAATTGTTGCTTAATTGTCTGAAACTAAACTGCAAAATTCGATTTTTGTGTTTCTGAGTCATGGACTCGGCGAGTTGGCCTGACTCGGCGAGTCCATTAGTGCACTCGGCGAGTCCAAGCGTCAGGAATGGCCAGATTCGGGATTTCTCCATGATTATCTTATGGAAACTTACCTTAATCATATTAGATCAACCCTAATCCGATTTTTTGATATATATGACTATTATCTTGATCTAATTAAAGATATTTATCGACTAATAAAATATTTAATTTCCTTATATGATAATTAATTAATTATTTTGATTATTTTGGTAATTATCTTGAAAGAAATCTTGAATAAATCAAATATAGATAATTAGGAAATTAATTTTTAATTGAAATTATTTGTTATTTGATCCTCCATGTTTTAAATGTTTAAAACTTTTCCTCAAGTTTTGAAATTTATATTTTGTGATTAAAAGTTTTAATTTAGACAACTTAAATTTCAAACCCTAGATTTTAAAAGGTTTAAAATACAACCCTATACTAATATAATATTACAAGAATAATATATATCTATATATATATATATATATATATATATATATATATATATATATACATATATATATATATATGTATATATATATATATAACTAAAATGCTAGTCTTACCGTTAGTAGGCCTCATTCACGAAGCCGATCTATAAGGTGGGTATAAGGTTGCGGCCTATAAAATGGCGCTTAATGGGTGTACACTCACACCCACCGCTTGCTTGATCGGTGGAGGGTCGTTAGCCGAACGGGTAGGATAGGGCAACCTCATCCTCTCATTAAAAGTATAATAAGTAATACAAAGTAACTACACATTTTTAAAATTTCCCAATCTTAGTTACTTTAGGAAAAGTGAATTGATGCAATCCCATGAAATTATACTTTGCACCCTTGCTAAGAAGTTAGTGGATCGTGTGTGGTTTATCGGCACACTAATTGGTTCTAAGAAAAGGTGGCAAAGGGTGATTCATTGTTTATCATAGTTCGATGGAGCATGTGTGGTTTACCGGCACATCGAATAGGTGATCGTTAAAATGAAGGCACCATGTGAATTTGCATGGTAATTCACACCCGCTTTGTGATCCTCAGTATCCCAGTCACAAACAAGAGGGGCATATCGAGATTTAAACATGTCATTGAATAGTTTCAATGAATCTCATCCGAACCTAGGAATTCTCAATACATTTAGGACTTATAGTTAGTTTTTATGATGGAGAATTAGTGAATCATCATTCACTTACCTTCAATTTATTTGCATGTTAGATTACGGCATCCCTCTTCTAATATGTAAATGTTGTTGTTGGATCCTAGCCCTAATTTTTCTTATTGGGTGATAATTAGGGATTCTTATTCTAATCTATCTTTGTCCTTTTTTTCTTTTTGTAGATGTCGAACGCAAACAACGCTGCTGCTAGTTCTTTCACGTTGATGAGCCTTTGCCAAAAGGTCACCTTCGATGGAACGAACTTTAGCGAATGGATAAGATACATTCGCACCATTGCTCACTATGAGGATAAGGAGTATGTCCTCGATGAGAAGCTCGAGAAGATCAACCCTGAAATCGCTACTCCGGCTGAAATTACCGCTTTTGAAACTCATGAGCGAGATGCAACGAAGGTACATTGCATCATGATAGCCACCATGAACTCCGAATTCCAAAAGTCCTATGAGGACATGTACCCGTACGAGATGCATCAAGACTTATTGGAGAGATACCACCAGAACGTGAGACAAGAGCGTTATGAGATTTTCACTAACATGATTTCCGCTAAGATGGGTTATGGAGAATCTCTTACCGTGCACCTGCAAAGGATGCAAAGGTATGTCGACCGCCTTCGCAAGTTAAATGTTGACTTTGGAGAAGACTTGGCGATCGACATGGTGCTTTACTCTTTACCTCCAATGTACAATCAATTTAGGAAGACCTACCACATGAACAAAGAGGAGGTCACCCTAAGTAAACTCCAAGGTCTCTTGAGGGTCGCTGAGAGCAACTTCAAAGACAAGTCTGTTGCACCAACTCCCAATCCACCCGCTGCTCCTGTCTTGGCTATTGGTCAAGGAAAGGGAAAGAAGAGGAAGGCTTCGTCTAAGAACTATCGCAAGGTTAAAGCCCGAGATGGTGCCTCTTCTAGTGGGACTAAAGTTGATCCCGCTAAACCCTGCCCTAACCCTAAGGAGGCAGAGTGCCACCACTGCCACAAGATAGGACATTGGAAGAGAAGCTGCCCAAAGTACCTGCAAGCCATCAAGGAAGGAAAGATCAAGCCATCTTTCGCAGGTATATACACAATTAAATCTAACGATTCTAATCATGCTATTTCTTGGGTTCTTGATACCGGTTGTGGTTACCACATTTGTTCTAATGTGCAGGGACTAAGAAGAAGTAGGGATGTGGAGCAAGGAAGGATCAATCTAATCATGGGGAACAGAAGATCGTCGCCTGTGACCAAGATTGGAGTGTATTCTTTAGTTCTTAGGAATAATTTATGTTTAGATTTGAACAATTGTTGCTATTCGCCAGAAATGGCTAGAAACATCATTTCATTTCATGGTTTATATAGACAAGGTTTTAGATTTTCTTTTAATAATGAGAATGGTTCTATTTTGGCTTATCTAAATGGTGTCTTTTACTTTGAAGCTATACCATGTAATGGAATTTATGAAACTGTTATGATTGTTGATAACTTAGGAAATGATGTTTTGAACATAGATTCTTCCACTAGTATGGATAAAGCATCCTTGTGGCATTGTCGTCTTGGACATGTCAACAAGAAACGCATAGCCCAACTCCAAAAGGATGGAGTGTTGGAGTCATTCAACCTTAGGGAAGATGACACATGTGAGTCTTGTTTACTTGGAAAGATGACCAAGTCACCCTTCACGAGTACGTGTGAAAGGGGTGAGGGTCTATTGGACTTAATACATACCGATGTATGTGGACCGTTTAGATCAACCACGAAGGATGGGAACCGCTTCTACGTGACTTTTACCGATGATTATAGTAGATATGGGTATATCTATTTAATCAAGCAAAAGTCAGAAACCTTTGAAAAGTTCAAAGAGTTCAAGAATGAAGTGGAGAATCAATTGGGTAGGAAAATCAAGATGCTTCGATCCGATCGAGGAGGAGAGTACCTAAGTCTTGAATTCCACAATTATCTCAAGGAGTGTGGAATAGTTTCGCAATTGACGCCTCCTAGGACACCGCAGTTGAATGGTGTGGCAGAAAGGCGTAATCGAACCTTATTGGATATGGTTCGCTCTATGATGAGTCGTGCTTCACTACCTATCTCTTTTTGGGGGATGCCTTAGATACTGTCGCCCATATCCTTAACCGAGTCCCTACTAAGAAGGTTGCCAAAACACCTCACAAGATGTGGACAGGGAAAGCTCCCTCGTTGGCACATATCAAGGTTTGGGGTTGCGAGGCTTTCGTAAGACGAGATACTCACAACAAGCTCGAACCTCGAAGTGAGCGATGTATTTTCATCGGCTACCCGCAAACATCCTTTGGATATCTCTTCTATAGACCGCAGGACAATGTTGTCTTTGTTGCGAGGAGAGGAGTTTTCCGAGAGCGAGAACTCATAGGCCAAGGAGACAGTGGGAGGCAAATCGAGCTTGAAGAGATTCAAGAGTCGATAGATGAAGGAACTTCTACCGCTGGCACTTAACCCGAGGAGGAAACTCCGGTTGAACCGATTAACGAGTCCTTACCTCTTAGACTTTCCGATAGAGTTAGAGTTCATCCCTATTTTTATGGTTTTCATATTACTACCGAAGGGGACACGTATATTAGTGATGGTACACTAATAAATCTTGATGAACCTAATAGCTATAAGGAAGCCATGGCAGGCCCGGAGTCTGAAAAATGGAAAGAGGCAATGGATAGCGAGATCCAATCCATATATGATAACCAAGTTTGGAATTTGGTTGATTATGTGCCCGGACGTAAGACCGTTGGGTGCAATAGGATCTTCAAGAAGAAGACCGACGTGGATGGAAACGTACACACATATAAAGCGCGATTGGTTGCGAAGGGCTTTACTCAAACTCCCGGAGTTGACTATGATGAGACCTTCTCACCAGTTGCTAAGATTAAATCTATTAGAGTGATGCTAGCTACTGCCACATTTCATGATTATGAGATTTGGCAAATGGATATCAAGACCGCTTTCCTTAACGGAAAGTTGGCTGAGGATGTTTACATGGCTCAGCCAGAGGGGTTTTTGGATCCGAAGCATCCGAATAAAGTGTGTAAGCTTGAGAAGTCCATTTATGGACTTAAGCAAGCGTCTCGCAAATGGAATCTTTGTTTCGATGAGAAAGTCAAAGAGTTTGGATTTGTGCGACGCGAAGACGAATCATGTGTATATGTCAAAGCCAGTGGGAGTATAGTAAGCTTCCTCGTTCTATATGTTGATGACATATTACTCATATGAAACGACATCCCGACTCTGCAGGAGGTTAAGTCCTGGCTCGGGAAGTGCTTCGCTATGAAGGACCTCGGAGAGGCTTCTTACATTTTGGGAATAAGGATAGTAAGAGAAAGAAGTAAGAGACTAATTGGACTTAGTCAGAATACTTACTTAGAGAAGGTACTAAAACGTTTTAGTATGGAAAACTCGAAGAAGGGAGAATTACCGATACAAAGTAATGCCAAGTTGAGTAAGACTCAAAGTCCGAGTACCGAAGCTGAGATAGCAGAAATGAGCCGAGTACCATACGCTTCCGCAGTTGGCTCAATCATGTACGCTATGACTTGTACTCGCCCTGATGTAGCCTTCGCTTTGAGCATGGTTAGCAGATATCAAGGGAATCCTGGCAGAGCACATTGGATTGCGGTGAAGAATATCCTTAAGTACCTTTGGAGGACGAAGGAATGGTTCTTAGTCCTCGGAGGGAGTGATGACTTGAAGGTGCAAGGGTATAGTGACGCCAGTTTTCAGACAGATAGGGACAACTACCGTTCGCAGTCGGGCTGGGTCTTTACCCTGAATGGAGGAGCAGTGACATGGAAGAGTTCCAAGCAGGAAATCGTAGCTGATTCAACGTGCGAATCAGAGTACATTGCAGCGAGCGAAGCGTCGAAGGAGGAAATATGGCTGAAGAACTTCATCGGTGATCTTGGAGTTGTACTTGCCATAAAGGAGCCCATGGAGATTTTCTGTGATAACGAAGGAGCGGTTGCCTTGACCAAGGAACCGAGGGATCATGGTAGATCAAGACATATCGACAGAAAATATCACTTCATTAGACATCGTGTAGAAGAAGGACAACTCGTAGTGAAGAAGATATCATCAGAAGATAACCCAGCAGATCCGCTTACGAAGGGACTAAGTAGGGTTAAGCACTTGCAGCATGCTAGGAGTATTGGGCTGAAGGATGATATTAGCATAGATTAGATAGTGTTAGAAACGTGTAATAGATAAATGTAATTAACATTTGATGATTGAATAAAGGTGTTTTATTTATGAGTAATGTTACTATCTTATGTTAATTGTTTAACTATTGTTTCACTTTGCATGTTTTGACTTCCAGAATAATTGAGTTTATTAGGAATAATCGAATTATTCAAATTGTCCACAATCGTTCATATGTTGGAAGTAGATATGAATGAAGATTGTCATGAATTGGTGTGTAGATTGTCTAAATGGTGTTAGACATAGCAAAGGGTTACTGCAACGTTCATGAGTGCTTATGAACTAGTTTTGAGCATTGGGACAAACCCGCGCTTGCTGGAATTACCTTATGGAATATGATATAAAAGGGTGATCGCAAGACGATAATATCATATAGTCATAAAACCTAGATATATGGTTTGTTATTTGTTAATTGATTGTACATTGATAATGCGAAAACGCATCAGTAACTCGGTGTTATAAAACGCATTGTTGTGTGTAGTTGGTTAATGAATAAGTAAATGCATATAAGTCGAAGTTTATCTGTAACTTTTATCTAAGAATGTAAAAGCGATATCTCGGCCGCTCGATGATTTGATTTGACTTATGTGTCGGGCCCAGTCAGAACTGAATTGATGTGTTCGATTATGTTCTATGTCAAATAAATCAGAGACCGAGAAACCTAAATGCTTGACTAACCATTCCATAGGATTGTCAGCATGATATCTAACAGAGGACTATACGATCCCTTATCTAAAGGACAAGATTGATTAGATTAGAGTTTGACAGCGTCTTTGAGAGTTATGATTGCAAACCGAATTGTACTTGTGCATATAGTTACTAGACTTATCCAAGTGGGAGACTATTGGAATAGTGTCTAAGGCTGCAACTATATTAGGCAAGTATTTGACCCGGTTGTGCATGGTCCTTTTGGGTTGCCTTCACCATAGCAACTTGATAGGATGATTTATTAAGAGAGAGTAAATATTATTAATATATTATGAGAATAATATAAAGAATAATAATATTGCTATTTGATTAATATAAGTCATAGAATTAATTGGAATTAATTTGGTGACTTAAAGAGATTAATTAAATAAAAGGGTATAAATTGTCAATTGTTTGATAGTTAAACTTTAGACTGTAAATCCATATTGATATTCATTGGACAGATTCTAGAAGCTAGGGATAGCTTCAAATCGTCCAAGGGGTTATCTAAGGAATGGATTTGGATAGCTTTAAGAGAAGATTATCCAATTAGGGTTTAGGTTGTAACCCTTAAGGAGTCTACAAGTATAAATAGACCCTATGGCATAAGGAAATCGGCACTTCACCTAAAGTAGAGAAGCCCTGGCTGAATTCCTCCCCTCTCCTCTCTCCCAAATCATCCTCCTTGCTATTTGGTGTTTGTAAGACATTAGAGGAGTGACAATTGTGACTCTAGAAGCTCCAAGACAACAAGATCAACAAGGAATTCAAAGGTATGATTCTAGATCTGTTTTAACATTGTTCTTATTCCTAAATAGTCATTAGAAGTCTTGGATTCAAAGCATGTTCTTATCTGAGGGTACAGTTCGCGCTGAACCAGCTTCTCTTGGGAGCGAATGACTGGTGGAAATTCGTGATGGCGAGCTTCACTCTTGCAGAGATTTCAGAGGTGGCCTGGAAGAGGTTCACCACCATGTTCAGAGACGAGTATGTTCCCCCGGTGGAGAGGGAACGGTCGGCTCAGGAGTTCTTCTCCCTCAAGCAGGGCACTAATTCTGTTACTATGGTTACCAGGAAGTTTCATGAGAGGGCGATGTTCTGCCTTGAGCAGGTGTCTACCGAGCAGGAACGCATGAGCCGGTATTTGGGCATTTTGAGGAGGGATTTTCGGGAGTTCGTGTCGAACTCGACTTACCGGACATTTACTAAGCTCTAGGAAAATGCCCGGAAGAGGGAGATTGAGTTGGAGACTCAGGCCAGGGAGGAGGCCGAGTCTCATGGGATGGATTGGCGGCCGACACTGCCTCAGCCGTCAGCCAAGCGGGCAAAGCCCGCCGATTCGAGATCTGGAGGCCAAAAGGGCCGCACTTGTGGGAAGTGCGGCAAGGGACATGACGGGGCTTGTCGATCGGGTGCTTTCTACAAATGTGGCAAGGAGGGGCATATAGCCAAGGATTTCCCCAAGGGGTTCATGGTTTTCTTTCATTGCAACCAGACGGGTCATCGAAAGGCTGAGTGTCCGCAGCTGCGGGGGATAGCACAGGGAGCACCGTAGGGATCTACCCATGCCGTCGTGCGAGCTGTTGAGGTTTGGCCAGTGAAGGCCGAGGCACCGAAGGCTCGTAGGAAAGCCTTCCAGTTGACAGCGAAGGAGGTCCGCGCAGCGCCCGATGTCGTGGCTAGTATGTATTCTTTTATTTATTTATGCTGAGTTTGAGGATGTGTGCTTATATTATGATATGCGTAGGTACTTTTCTTGTGAATTTTGTACCTGCTTTGGTGTTATTTGACTCGGGTGCGAGTTGGTCATTAGTTTCCTTAGCGTTTAGTCTACACATCAGTATCCGACAAGAGGCGTTGAGTCGACCTCTGCGAGTTTCTTTAGCTGACGAGCAAGCGGTGTGTGCTACAGATGTGATTCGAGGATGTCTACTCGAGATCTTCGGTGTTGAGTTCCCGATAGATCTGTTCCCGATTGCAATGGGGGACATGTGTGTCATAGTAGGCATGGATTGGTTGAGCCGATTTGGGGTTGCTATAGACTGCGAGCGACAGTTGGTGATGATACGAGACCCTAGTGGGGGAGTACTTACGGTGTACAACAAGGGTACCCGATGTGGGTCAGCATTCTGTTCGGCTGCCAAGTCGAGGCAGATTTTACAGCAGGGATGCAGCGGGTTCGTAGCCTATGTGATGGATACACGAGTGGCCGCTGGGAGGCCAAGTTCGATGGATGATGTTCCGATAGTGCGCGAGTTTCCGGATGTTTTTCCTAACGAGTTGTCGGATGTTCCTCCCGAGAGGCAGGTAGAGTTCCACATCGATTTGGTTTCGGGGGCAGCACCTTATCGCCTTGCGCCGCCAAAGATGCAGGAGTTATCATCGCAGCTTCAGGAGCTACTGGGGAAGGGTTTTATTAAACCAAGTAGTTCCCCTTGGGGAGAGCCGATCCTTTTGTGAAGAAAAAGGATGGTTCACACCGGATGTAGCACCTGGTTCCTGGTACGTACTCCTTGTGATTAATATTTTAATAAAGTGCATTTTTGCCTTTGACTCACCGAGTTGAAGGACCAACTCGCCGAGTAGGAGCGGGATAAGACGCGGGGTTTGAATTTTGGACTCGGCGAGTATACCCTGCTTGGGCAAAAACCCTAATACGAGTGTTTACACCCTATTTAAACACTCTAACTTGGCCTCCTTTGTCCCTAACACTTCCAGAGAGCTGTAGAAAGAAACCCTAGCCCCCATATTGTTCTTGAGAGTGATTTTGGCTTTGTGAAGAAGGTTTGGAGCTTAAAAAAAGAAGGAAGAGGTTGAAGTGTGCAAGGAGGGGAGGTAGATCCAGAATCTACACTGTGAGAAGCTTCCATTCAGGTAGAAAAGTTCTTACCTTGATCACTAGTTCATTAGATCCCCCTTTTGTCCCATATTAGTGGTTTTCAAACCCTAAAACCTCAAACTCCATGTATTTATGCTCTATGTTCTGAAAGGACTTCAGATTGGGACCTTATGGACATCTTAGAAGTGTAAAGTCTCTGTGGTTGGAGTTATTGAGGTCCCTATTGAGTGTATGACCTCTTAAAGAGCTTGGATTTGCCTTCTTGACCTTATAAGGCCATGCATACACGTAAAGTTTGCAACTTTACGTGATAAGCATGCCCTAAGAGCATAGATCTATGGTTTAGAAGTGTTGCATGTCTCAGATTTGGTCTGTTTGGGAGGTGGGTCGAAAGGACTCGACGAGTTCTATGAAGATGGTCTTAGACTCGACGAGTTGGATGAACAACTCGTCGAGTCCTATGAAGATTGCCTGGAACTTGACGAGATGTTCTTCAAACTCGGTGAGTCATATGAACTTTCACTGAGTAAGAGGGGTTTAAGTGTTGAAGGTCCAACCCTTCGTATCTGCACGCAGAATTAGCAATTTAACGTGTAGCAATAGTCTCTGAACCCTAAATCCTCTTAAGGGATGCTCTGGTGAGGATTTGGAAGCGAGTAGGAGATCTGCTCGTGGGGACTCGGCCAGTTGTTCTTGAACTCGGTGAGTCGGATCACGAGTCGGTTCTATAGTCCCGAGTAGTGAGTTAAGGGTGACTCAGTGAGTGGGAAGAGGGACTTGGTGAGTAGGACCGGGTTAGTAGGAGAAGGACTCGGCGAGTCTGTGCCACGACTCGGCGAGTCCAGTCAACTGGAAGTTGACTTTGACCAAGGAGTTGACCTTGGACCAGGGGTGGGTCAGTCAATTGACCTAAGGGTATTTATGAGTGGCTAATCTATATTTATGGATTTGTAGCTGGAGGATTACCGGTGCAGCAGCCAGACGTCTAGCAGTCAGACTTTCGGTAGCTACTTTTCGAGGTGAGTTTCCTTCTAGTAGTAACGGGTCTAAGGCACCAAGGCTGGCCCGTATAGACGATATGTTAGTGTCAGAGTGTGGGCAGAGCCCGTATCTCGTGGTTGAGTTTGATTATGATATATGCCAGTATGATAGAATTGTTTATACTCGTTGTCTGTGTGATACTTGTGTGTTATGGTTTAGCAGTTGAGTGTGGGCGAGGCCCATATCTCTCTGATAGTGGAGTGTGGGCGAGGCTCGTATCTCTCAGATAGCAGAGTGTGGGTGAGGCCCGTATCTCTCAGATAAGGGAGTGTGGGCGAGGACTGTATCTCCCAGATAGCGGAGTGTGGGCGAGGCCTGTATCTCCCAGCTAGCAGAGTGTGGGCGAGGCTCGTATCTTCATGAGTGTGGGCGAGGCCCGTATCTCCTAGTTGTTCATTGTATGTTTGTACGGTGTGAGGTATTATGGGGGAACTCACTAAGCTTCGTGCTTACGGTTTACACTTTTGTTTTTAGGTACCTGTTCTTCAAGGGGGAAGGAGCTGGCGTGGTAGCGACACATCATACACGCACCTTGTTTTCTGCACAATGAGCCATTTTGGGATTTTGTACTCTGATAGTTGATTGTTTTCATGTTACGGTTTTCAAACACGATGTATGTTATGAAATGGTTTGACCAGACAGTGTTTTAATTACAATCGTGTTCTAAAGTATTGATTTAAAAAAAAATTGGACGTGAAATTTGGGTTGTTACAAGTTGGTGTCAGAGCCCTGGTTTGAGGGATTCAGACACACCCTCGAGGGCGTCTGAACTCAAATCGAGGGATTAAAATATTTTGAAAAACGAAATGTTTTCTAAAAGTTAAGAAAGAGTTTTTAGAAAGAACGAAGTGTGTGATGTGCGCGACTGGCCGAGCTCAAGTAAGTATTCCCCAAAGTACCCATACAAGTTTATGTTTCGTTTATCAGTTTCAGTAGAACAACATGCTAGAATAGGACTAAGGATCTAGGAGTGATGCCTTATGTGCCTGCTTTATGTGCTTCAGCTTATGAGAGTTGCATGCTAGTATTGAGTAGACAGTAGTAGGATAGCCTGTTTAGGTTATGCCTGGTAGTATGAGCTTAGCATTGTATGCTAGTTCAGCTTCTCATTATGAGGACAGACTTGCTTGAGTAGTTCTCCTGCATCCGAATGCTACTTGATATGTGCTCTGTGGGACTCTGAGTGAGGAGAGTTAGACATTAGGTGAATACGTCACATTACATGTGAACAAGGTTGGATAAACTTAGAGTGCTGGATTTGGCCCTATTGCGCAGCTCTCGTTTGAGTCTAACCGTTGTAGGGACGAGTCTGTTGCTCGAAGGATTATTTGAGCCTCATCGCACGTGATGGTATTCAGGTAATGGCTAATTGAAATTACAAGGAGGCCTTCAGCAGCTGAGGACCGGGCAGGGTGGAGTCAGAGATTCCCTAGGGCAAACATAGGACGAGTATAGTAGTGATTAGCAGTAGAGAAAGGGATCTGGTGGAGTCGAGGCAGTCCTTGAAGAAGGTACGGATAGATGCGGAAGGTAGTATGGGCCCGTACTACTGAAAGCAGAGGATCTGTATCCGAACTAAGGAAGGTTGAGACAAGACCAGGGAACTTGAAATAGACGTGATCCCTTTAGAGGTATCAATATCACTAATGGTTGCCTATGTGTATTGCAGAATGGTGGTACTACGCCAGAGGCCAGCTGGTGGCAATTCTGGAGAGGGATCGGGTTCGGGATCAGGTTCCGAGCCAGTAGATGAGAGGCTACGTGAGTTCATCGCGTCAGAGATCACCAGAGGCATCCTTGAGTCGACCCCCATCATTTTCGGGTCGATCAAGGAAGGGATAGTTGAGCCGATGGAGGACCGCCTCAGGGCGTTCAGGAGTGACATGGCATCTGGCCAGTCAGGATCTCGCACACTGTCCTTTAAGGACTTCAGGGGAAGTGGTGCGCTGGATTTCCATGGGGCGAAGGACCCCATTGCTGCCAGACGATGGATTGCGGACATTGAGTCCGCACAGCTGACCAGCTTCTGCCTCGAGGGGTCGAAGGTGAGATATGCAGCAGGATGTTTACGAGACCGAGCTAGAGATTGGTGGGAGTCCGACGGTGACTCATTGGGAGCCTCGGCTGTTGAGGCTATGACCTGGTCGGACTTTGTGACCAGGTTCAGGGCAGAGTTTGCGCCGGCTGTCGAGCTTCACCAGCTAGCCAGAGAGTTTTTAGACATGAGACAGACTACAGAGACTGTGACGGAGATCACCGCCAAGTTCCGGGAGAGGGCATTGCTGGTGCCCCAGTATGCGGGAGATGAGGACATGAGGAGAACCCGCTATCATGACTCTGAGTTGGACACATCGACTAATTTTCTCGTCTGATTTTTGAAGTGGGTTTACTGGTTTTGTTACTATCATATCTCAGGTGATAAATGAAAGCATACTGTGTGCGTATGTTTTAATTTAAGGAGGGGCGTAATTGTCAATTTCCTTCAAAATCTGTGGAAGCATAAAAAAAATTCGTGGATATATCAGTGCCCTTCATTTAAGTACGTCGCATGATAATAATAATGAAAAATGTCTTTTTATTTTATTTTTCTAACAATTCTTAATATATTTGAAATGGTAAATTATTTTTGGAAAAATCCATTTTCTTAATAAACATGAAATAAGTTTTTTCTAGAAGTTGGGTTGATAGCAGTCCAATTTTGAGGGTTAACCATTTACACCTTATAATTGGGATCAACACCATACCCCTAAGGCCATCATTTAAGTATGTCGCATGATAATAATATTGAATTTTTTTTTTTTTTTTAAATACTTGAAATGTTAAATTAATTTTGGAAAAAATCCATTTTCTTAATAAACATGAAATAAGTTTTATTATTATTATTATTATTATTATTATTATTATTATTTAACAAAAACGAACCAAATAAGGTTCTTATAGGTGAGATAAACTTAGACGATATAACAGTGGTGACATTGATTTTGAAAACTTGGTTAGAAAAAAATCTTACAAAAATAGTGGTTCTCAAAAGAACTTCAGATTTGTTAGAGGTGGCAAATGGAACAATCGTATTATGTTTTTGTCTGACATAACACGACATCATATTGTGTTTTTTTAACTAACATGGAAACGAATTGATTAAAAAACGAAAAACACGACAAAGATAACATAAAATAAAATTAGTTTATTTAATTAATAGTTAATCATAAATAACACGAAAAACAAATGTTAAATTGTGTTAATTTCATGTTGAATTTTGAACACGATTACGACACGACACCGTGTCATGTTTTTTCACACATGATACGAACACTAATTCAAATTTCAATTTCGTCCAAATTTCATTTTCCGTCGTGTATTTTGTCGTGCTGTGTCATCAATTGTCACCCCTAGATTTTTTTCATATGTAATCATTGTTTTTTGTGTATTATATATCATCTAACTAATTAAAATTATTTACATATTACCTCGTAACATCTTCGCAATGATAATATTCAAACAATTTCAACAATTTGAATGATACTAATAAGTCGGTAGAATGTCTCGATTTAATTCAATTTTTATAAGACTACCTTGATCTTTGAGAGGAGTTGAGTGAGGTTTGACTTCGCAAGGAACCGAGAAAGGAAAAGAATAAAACCATTTCTGGTTTTTAAAACCTATGACTGCTAAAAACCGGCAAAAATAAAAGCGTGGGGTTCGTATTTCACTAGTTTGGTTCTGCAAACTTACGCCACCTGTTTCAGGAATCTAGAAGAGTATCCTATCAATTTTCAATCTTTAATAATCAATCGACCCATCTCATTTGTGAGATCTCCACGATTTTGAAACTTCCACTGTTGCACTTTTTAAAGCCCGTGTCGTCAAACTTTTCTCATACATATATGACAGCATCAATCACGCCATTCGCCTTTGATACATAAAAACTCCATACAAGTAGATCGAATTAAGTAAACATATCTGCTGATTAGTGTTTCTAAGAAGGGTATCTATGGATAATAATATCAGTGTTCAGATGAAAGTTGAAACCGGGGATGCAGGTTATGTGCTTGAAGATGTGCCTCACTTGAGTGATTACATCCCTAATCTCCCTGTAAGTTGCCTTCAACTACTCTCTCTGCTTATCTACCTGTGATCTATGTTTATATGATTCGATGTGTACTTGATTGTTTATAAGAAAAAAAAATTGCTGTTCTTACTTTGACTTTTGAGTTGTTTTTTTTTTCTATCTGTAGAAGTATGCCCTAGAAGTATCTTAATGGGGTTTTTAGATCTGTTGCATAATAATGTGAATCTTTGTGATGAAATTGTTGTTTAGCGCATGATGCACCAAGATTTTGGATGTCAAACTATAAGTCTTCGATCTTCCTATAAATGTTGAAATATTTGGACCTTTTGTGTAATGACGTGACAGCTTGTTCTTCCTTTGCTTTGCATTTGGATGGACATAACTTGCTCTGATCTCATGTTTATGCATAAGACATAAATGCCCTTTCTCATCATCATCATCCGAAATAGGCCTAGAAAGCTTGATAACGCAACCTAAAGGTATTACAAATAGGTGTTTGACCAATTTTCAAAGTGATCCATGAGAAGGATGTCTTTAAAAGCAATAAAAGAGGTGTTTATAAGCCTATAGATGAATAAGCATACTTTAACTATGCTTTATGTGAACATATTTCTCTCTTCAATGTTCTAGTGAACAATATTCAATGAACATATTCTAATTTCATGTAAACTACCTGTTACAGACCTATCCCAATCCATTGCGATCCAATCCTGCATATTCGGTTGTGAAGTAAGTTACCTTTTGCATACTCATTTCTTCAAGGAATCACATGTTTATAATCTGTTTAAACCTATTTGTGATGTTAATCCCCAAATTTTCTGTCTCAGACAATACTTTGTTGATGCGGATGATACTGTGCCCCAAAAGGTAGGCCCCATTTGTTACACAACATAATGGCCTTATACTATGTTTGACATGCATTAGACTGGGATTCAGACTGATGTCAATGGGACAAAAATTGCAATTCTTTTCCCACTAAAAGTAATCCAATTGTAAATGTGACAACTTTGTTGTTGTAGGTTGTTGTCCACAAGGATGGCCCACGAGGGATACATTTTAGGCGTGCTGGACCTCGCCAAAGGGTACAATAGTAACTTTTATAGAATCTCTTTGGAACCTAACATTTTTTTTTTCTAAGGGATACCCATACCCTTCAATCTTCATTTGTGCAGGTTTATTTCACACCAGATGAGGTGCATGCTGCTATTGTAACCTGTGGTGGTTTGTGCCCTGGGCTAAATACAGTGATTAGGGAAATTGTCTGTGCATTGTATCACATGTATGGTGTCACCAAAGTTCTTGGGATAGATGTAAGGCCCTGTTTCTCTCTCTTTTTTTTTCCCATCTGGATTAATGATGTTCGAAATATATTTTCAGAAAAAAAAAGGTTAAATGCAAGAAATAGTACTTTGATTTATCTGCAATAAAAAGTTATTTTGATATAATTATACATGACAGATGACTAAAACATTTATCATTATTCTATGTTGTGATTCATTGTAATTACTTTGAGTATTGTTGTGAAAAGTGAAAACCAAAAACACCAAGGTGTAGTTATCATCTAACTTCCAATTCCATGCATCATCATCATCATCATCATCAATATCTCACCTCTTATTTGTTTTTTGTAGGGAGGATACAGAGGTTTCTACTCAAAGAATACGATTACTTTAACACCAAAGGTTGTGGATGACATCCATAAACGAGGTGGCACAATTATTGGCACCTCTCGTGGGGGCCACGATAAACCAAAGATAGTTGACAGTATTCAGGATCGTGGTATCAATCAGGTGTGTAAAATTAAATATGACATAAATACCCTTATGTTACACTGTGTGTACTACGTTTGACATGCATTCAAATTACACAGTCAAATTGTATATATTGTCCCACCTCAAAAGATGTCAACTCACTCTCAATATCTTGTTTGTGCAAAAGACATGAATGCCCTCCATGAAACAGTTTCAGTTATTCCATATGGATATATATAAAACTGTAGCATCTAATTAGTTTTTGGCTGTTTGATTAGAAACAGGAGTTTATTGTAATGAATAAGTGATTGGTTTTTTTTTATGTTTCAGGTTTATATAATTGGAGGTGATGGAACTCAAAAGGGAGCAGCAGTTATTTACCAGGTAATTACATGGTAACATGGAAAGAATAAACAAGAGAATTTCAGATTTAATAAAAACTTAAGAGAATGATTTGTAGTTTAATTAATATAACTAGAAAGATAAGATAAGTTATTATTGTGTTTGTAATCGCATTCTATTTGTGCAGGAAATAAGGAAACGCGGGCTTAAAGCTGTAGTGGCTGGGATTCCAAAGACAATCGATAATGATATCCCGGTATTATTTCCATTCTTATAACTTATACACAAATTACGTATTTGGTCCTTGTGGTTTGCAAAAACGACCACTGCAGGTCCTTTTGAGAAATTTTCTACACCTTTTCACGATTCAAATGAACACGGAGGGTCCTTCTGACTAAAACTGTTAAAAGCTAGTGCTAAGCGAATGTAAAATTACCAAAATACCCTCAAATTACATATTTCGTTTTCCTTGGGGGTTTAGAGCCTGTGTTTCTCAAATTTTTTCAAACATTGTTTATCCAAACAACATTTTATGGAAGGAAAAAAAAACATAATACAGCCTAAGTTAGTTAGACAAACACTTAACAACTCACGTAATCTGGTGCACTTGTTTTGAAAAATATCATGTCTGGATATAGTTTTGATTTCCTTTGTTGTAATAACAATAACATTAACAGGTGATTGATAAATCATTTGGATTTGATACTGCTGTTGAAGAGGCTCAACGTGCCATTAATGCTGCACATGTTGAGGCAGAAAGTGCTGAAAATGGCATAGGAGTAGTCAAACTCATGGGACGCTACAGTGGTATGCTAAAAAAATATGATTGTAAATTTCTAGTTTGAAATTTCCGATAATGTCCCTACCAACTATGTATGTGATTGTTGTTGGTTTTGTAGGGTTCATTGCAATGTATGCAACTTTAGCAAGTAGAGATGTTGATCTGTGTTTGATTCCTGAATCACCATTTTTTCTTGAGGGAGAAGGAGGGCTTCTAGAATATGTTGAGAAACGTCTCAAGGACAATGGTCACATGGTCATTGTTGTTGCAGAAGGTGCTGGTCAAGAACTTCTTGCAGCTGAAACCTTAAATTCTGCAACTGCTCAAGATGCTTCCGGAAATAAACTTCTTCAAGATGTTGGATTATGGATTTCTGATAAAATCAAGGTATTGCTATTTTCTCATCTCATGCCATGCTTTGCTTTGTTGTTTCCTTAACAGCAGAAAAAATCTTACCTAAGTTACATTATTGCTTTTGTAAGATGCTATGATAATTAAATCAATGAAAGTATATTGTTGTTTCTTTCATTTAACCCTTTTCTCTAACCATGATAATTCGTTATACTAAAATGTTGCCATCTTGTAAAGTATCCTAAATGAGTAAATTACACGAATGGTCCCTAAGGTTTGGGGTAATTTGCATGTTTGGTCCCTAACTTATTTTTTTAACTCGGAAGGTCCCTACTGTTTGCTTTTATTACGCGCTTGGTCCCTACTGTTTGTTTTTGTTACGCGCTTGGTCCCTGTCTTACCTAAAAATACTATTATTTAAATAGAAAAAAAAATGGTGGGGTAGGTGAGGTATGGTGAGGGGGGTGTGTTTATCTACATAAATTAAAAAATCAAGGGCAAAATAGTCTTTTTAGCTAAGACAGGGACCAAACGCGTAACAAAAACAAACAGTAGGGACCTTCCGAGTTAAAAAAATAAGTTGGGGACTAAACACGTAAATTACCCTAAACCATAGGGACCATTCATGTAATTTACTCTAAAATACACTTTGATAAAAGCAAATAAAGAAAAGAAAAGCTTTTGCATATAGGTTAATCATTAACCCCATGACCTATTTATTTAACTACAAAGTCTGATATTTTGTTAGATATATAAAAAAATAATACTTAATATATTAATATTATGTTTGCTCGTTTGCAGAAACACTTTGCTCGACAGACGTCCATGCCCATTACTCTTAAATACATAGGTAATTAATATCTTCACTCTCCTTGCTCAAAGTTGTTTATTATATAAGTTATAAACAAGAGGGGTATTTTGGTCATTATGGGACAGATCCTACTTACATGATCCGAGCGGTTCCAAGTAATGCATCTGACAACGTGTACTGCACTCTCCTTGCTCAAAGTTGTGTTCACGGAGTCATGGCCGGTTACACTGGCTTTGTGAGCGGGCTTGTTAATGGTAGACAGACTTATATTCCATTCAATGTAAGTTAAACTTAAACAAACATTTGTTTACTTTAAAGAAAATTTCACTATTAATCTCTTCTGTTTTGTTTAATATTGTGGTGTAGCGTATCACTGAGAAGCAGAATAATGTTGTGATAACGGATAGAATGTGGGCCAGGCTTCTGTCATCCACCAATCAACCCAGCTTTCTCAGGCCAAAGGAGGTTGAAGTCCAGAAACAGGTAGAAGCACAGACCATTGAAGGAGAAAATAGCAAGCCAAATGACATCTAAAATCAAGAAACAAAAGAGGGAGAGGATTTTAAGTAATATCATTATTATGCACAAAAATAACAACACTACAAACATGCTTTGCTTTTTGTGGATGTAATTCCCCAAATATTTTCAAAACTCAGGAATCTTCACTTTGAGTTGAGTATTGGTAATTAGTTGAGGTATTATTTGTTCTTGTCACTGAATTTTTCTCTATTTCAAGGGGCAACTGTTAATTCATGCAACTCTTCCACTTCGGTATTAAAAATAATTGGCGATTTGCCCTGTTTTGGTTGAAATTTGCCCAAAGTTCTCATTTTGGTTCTTTTGGTAATGTCTTTCAAGATGAGTATTTTTGTGTTTTGGTCTCGTTTCAAAGCAATTTTAGCATTTGGAGCCAAAAATCAATTTTGTTGAAGATATAGACGACATGGAAGAACTTTGCTTATATTGAAGCAAGTCAATTAAGGTGGAATGATGATATTTATGATTTTTAATTTTGGAAATCAACACCAAAATCAAAACCATTTATTTTTCATATTATTAATTGCAAAAAAAAAAAAAAAAAAAAAAAAAAAAAACTATTTATATATGGAATTATCCATAGTTAAGGGAACACGTTAGATTTTGGTTTTGTTTAGGATTGCTCTTCTTTTGCAAATGAATTTAGGCGCTACCTTGTTTTTTTGTTTTTTAATAAGACAATTAGAGCTTATTTGTGAGATAAGAAATTTGAGATCTAGTTCATCAAATATCTTTCGGAAGTGTGATTAATTAGGTGTTGCTTTTAGCCAGATTTTTGTATTTGATACTTGATAGCACATGCGTAGGGTCAATTACCAAGGAGGAAGTACATTTTTTTTATATTTGTTGTTAGTGTTCACAGTAAATAAAAAGAAAATCTTACTAACATTTGCATTTCATTTTGATTCATTTTTACGAGGAAAAATGACTTAAAAATATAAGATTTTCTTTGTTTTGTATATATTTAGCCATTGTTTTTTTCTCCGTATTTGTTATTAAACTTGTTATCTTACACAATCAATTTTTATGACCAGTTGATGTGTGTCTATTCAGTTTATAACGTTTCTGGACAGTTTCGACATACACACATATAGGGGTGTCAAAAAAACTTGAACCCGATTAACCCGACTAGACCCGAACCCAAATAAGGTATTTAGGGTCGGGTTTAATAGGGTCAAAATTCTAAATCGGGTCATTCGGGTTAACCCGACATACCCGAATTGCATTTAGGGTCGGGTTTAGGGTTGATTTTTTAAAAAAATCGGATTGCGGGTTAACCCGATTAACCCGAATAAGGGGCATACTATAATTTATTTACATATTGTATCCCCACCTATAAAGTACGAACACATGTTCTTTGAAATAAGAAAATTATTATATGTATATATGTTTGCTAATATTTTAAATTGTTGATGTGACGTAAATTTTATTATTGAATGTTTCAACAACTATTTAATATTTAGGTTTTTACCATGTCAATTTATAAACTAAGTAACTAACTAATTACAAATTACTAAAATACCAAAAATGACATATTTGATAAATGCTATGTTAACAAGAGTTCAAAAAAGCTTATAAAAATTCTTTATATATAAGTTACAAGAGTTCAAAAGGTAACAAAAATTCTGTATATGTAAATTACAGCAAGTTTATGAACCCACGTTTTTTAGTTTTTAAATCCATTATATGTACAAAGAGTTTACTTTTTAAAACTTTATATTTTAGGTCCTTATATTTATAAGTTATTTGCTAAAATAAACAAATATTATTTTATTTCTATTTAAACCCGACTAAGCAAACTTGGTTAACCCGAAACCCGACTAACCCGAACGTTAATAGGGTCGGGTTTAGGGTTGAATTTTTTAAAGGAAAAACCCAATTAACCCGACCCGTTTAACCCGATCTGATTGACTCGATTAACAGCCCTACACACATACTTCAATTCTTCATCTTAGTCTGTTCAAAAAATACACACACTCACGATGCTCCAAGTCTCCAACCCAGAAATCTAAAACAAATATGATAAAGTCAAGAACATAAATCCTTAAGTTGTTTGGGTTCATTATTTTCTAATGAAGAACACACATACCAAAGAACTCAAACCCAAATTTGATAAAGAACAAAAACACAAACCAAAAAAGTCGTAATTTCTATTTTTAGATCTCCGATGAAGAACACACATACCCAAACTCAAACCCAGAAATCGTTTATATGTGTTTGTTTTATCGATGAACATAATTTTTGAGTTAATAGACAAATGTGAAAAATATATATATATATATATATAAACAAATAATAAAAAATTAAAAAAATCAATGACTGAATATGTACAAAACGAAAAATATATTTATCATTTAAGTCATTTTAACCTTTTATGATTACACCACTTTTTTTTTTTTTTATGTTTTGAAGAATATACTTATTGACCTTTTTTACGAGTAAAAGTTTTAAGATTTTATTTATTTAAATATTATTCGAAACTCCTAACCTTATATTCGCTTATTAGGTTTTCTAGCATGACATATCATTTTGATGTGTCTCATCTGCAATAAGAAGTATGAGTTGGTGACGAAGACCGAAGTAGAAATGTGATAATTATTTTGGATTTATTACATATCTTATTTAGGAATAGTTGAACTTTTACTTTTTATGTATTAGTCATGTTTAAGAGGGCATGACTTTTATTTTATTATGAATTTTGAACAAAGATGAAATGAGCCAAGATTTCCATAATATTTATATTTCAAATTTGGTTGTTATTCTCAACAACTTAAGGCAAAGGTCGTTTCGGAAGATTCCACAACCATCGGTATGCATGACACATAATAGTGTATTAGCTCTAATAGCTTTTTGAGTATTTAAATGTTTATCTTTATGATGGCCCAGTTGACAAAACAATAGGGTAGGTTTAATTAAATTTATTTATAGTGTATACAAGTAATTCACTCCCGTATATTGAAAGTCTAAGATGAAAAATATTATTATGGGAAATCACATTCATATAGAAATTGTATTTCGGTAAATAGAAATCATATATACCATTAGTACTTACATAATCAAAATCATTATTAATTAAAGGACCAAAAGAATATATTACAAGACATAGTAGGAATTGAATACGAAGTCCTGTTTACTTGTAACCATATCCCTATGATACTACTATTGTTGTAACTCTTGCCATGTTACCGGCTCTCATATATTTCATCGTCAAGGTGGCCCATCTTTTCATATCCCTACTCATTACAAGTTTTAGAATAAATTTCATATATAAATACTCAGACCAGTAGAACCAACACATGAGAGTTTTTTTTTTTTTTTTTTTTTTTTTTTTTTTTTTTTTTTAATTTTTAATTTTTTTTTTTTGAAAGAGCACGTGAGGTTGTTACGCAAGAAAAAAGCAATAAAACGACACATTAATATAATATGGTTCGGTCGATGTGACTTACATCAACGGTAATCAACATTTGATGGAGCTCCGAGAGCAACTTATCCATATTTTTGTGTTCTAGTTTAATACAAATTTATCATAGCTTCTCAAAAGATATGTTAGGATAAGTTTAGTAGCCGCCACTTGGTTGATTGGTTTGAAACATCTCTTTTTTGTGCCTTAGTCTATAACATTTTCTACAAACTTGTATTCATATCATATGTATCCATTAGTTCCAAATTCTTTTAAAGTTCCAAAATTATTAACATGAATAGTATACCTGAAACATCTAAAGAGTCATAAAGGCGCCTCTCGTAGAGATTCCTTTTAGCTTTGTTTCTCCCTTGATTGGCACAATGAGGATAGATGTTGGGTTTTTATTCAAAAATGGTTTCATAAACACAAAAATAGCAACAGAAGATTTTAATTTTGAACAAAATAAAACTAGTTTTATTCTCATCTCAAAAGATCTTTTGCAAGACTTAGAAAGATAAAATAACCATATAAAGAAAAGTATACAACATTTGAAGACTTTGATTCTCATGGGAGATAGAAAGTTGATGAAGTATGGCATGAAACTTCAAGATAGAAATTATCTATAATGTATCCACCAAGCAAGAATAAAATCACTTCAAGATGCTAGTATGCACTTGTATTTTAGTTGTTCTTAAGCCTTAGAAGTATATACCAAATATCCCTTCAAAGGAGAAGCAACTAAGAGCCTTTAATCTAGCACCAAATTGCAAGACAAAGGATGAGATATAAGAGAGGGACCCACAAATTTTCTACCCAAGAAAGAGAAAAAGGTGATCGAAAAACTCAATCCTTTCATGCTAGTTATTCTTTCTTTTATACATCAAATCATGTATAAAAGTCAAGACAATAAAGTGAAAGTAAAAGCCCTTTCTTACAAGCATGGATGAAGTAATAAACAATGCAAAAGAAATCCCAAGCCATCGTGTGTAAAGAGACAAGAGTTGATTGAATTTTACTTTATCCATAACTAGCTAGTTACTTCATAACTAATGTAACAACCATCAAATTCCAGTTAAGTCAAAGTCAACTAAAGTCAACAAGTCAAACCGATCGACTCAATTAACCTTCGTGTACTAGGGATTACGTTAGGTAATTGCTATACAACTCGCTATGCTAATGGGAAATCATCAATTGAAAAGTCCGTACATCTAGATTCCCTTAACCTAAAACTGTGGTAAGTAACGAACCAAACCGATAAAACAATGTTGCATACTCATTGGGAGTGTGTAAGGTCCTTGAACATGGCTTAACGGGGCTTACAGACCTTGCATTGTGGAGCCAAACACTCACAAATGTCACACACGAAACCTCTCTCAATCGTTTTCACTCTATCTTTCTTTATCTAGAATCTCTCCCAAATCTCTCCACGTATGTGAAATCTCTCCCAAATCTCTCTAAGTATGAGAAATCTCTCCAAGTATGTGAAATATCTCCACGTATGTGAAATCTCTCCCAAATCTCTCTAAGTATGAGAAATCTCTCCAAGTATGTGAAATCTCTCCCAAATCTCTCCACGTATGTGAAATCTCTCCTAAATCTCTCTAAGTATGAGAAATCTCTCCAAGTATGTGAAATCTCTCCCAAATCTCTCTAAGTATGAGAAATCTCCCCAAGTATGTGAAATCTCTCCCAAATCTCTCTCAAAAGTTCCTTAAACTTTTTGTAGTCTTTCGGGCCATCCCGACCCTTAACCAGGTCAAAAACCGCTTGAAATGGGATAAAAACGGATAAAATAGACTTAAGGACCCGAAACCCCTCTTAAGGAGCCGAACCCTCTTAGGAACCGAACTTGTTAGAAGCGAAGGTGTCAGAAGCGAACTTGTCAGAAGCGAACTTGTCAGAAGCGAAGGTGTTAGAAGCGAACTACCCTATCTCGGACCGAAGTTCAGCAGACCGAACCGAACCCTTCCTCTCGGGCCCGAACCTTGGACGAAACGAACTGATCAGCTTCGCTCCATTTCGCTTCCTGACTCACCCGCGCCTTCGGTCCCAGCCTTCTAAGGACCAAACCTAGCCACCTTTGGCCCCCTTGCGAGAAGCCTCGCAGAAAGAGCATTTCTTCCCGGTTTTCGACCATGATTTCATTTTAAACCCGTTTTTCATCATTTTAACGTGGGATTTTAACCCAAAACTTTATTTTAACATATAAGTCCCCATATTTATTAATTAATCACGTTTTGGGGATAACACCTTATCCATGAAGAGTGGGTGAAGTACAAAGGTGAGTGTTGACTTTCTTTGTATTATGACACAAGCAACCACCATACCCACTCCATGACTAATCCTCACTCCTCACCACCATCCCTAGTCACCTCCTTGTACCTTTCCATCAATCATCATCCCCTCCCACATTCTAAGAGCTGGAACAAATTGTTGGATTAATGTCTAAGTCCATAACTATTTTGGTATGTACTTGACCCGATGGTGCATGGTCCTTTTGGGTTGCCTTCACCAAAGCAACTTGATAGGATGAATTATGGAGACAAAGGATTAAATGTGATTTATTAATATATTATAAGAATAATATATTAAAGGGGAAATCATATTATTTAATTAATATTAGTCAATAATTAATTGGTAATTAGTTTTGTGACTAAAAGAGATTAATTAAACTTAAGGGACTGGAATTGTAATTATAAGATAATTGCAATTTGGGCCATGGATTGCCTTATATTAAGGAGTGGACGAATTCTATGGGAAAGCCCATGAGGAAATCGTCCAAGGCCTTAAGGAAAGGAATCTATGGGTTGCTTAGGGCTTAAGCATCCAATTTAGGGTTTCCTTGTTAGATAACCCTAATAGCCTCCTATATATATAGATCCCTTATGACCCAAAAACGTGGCTAAGCATCCTTCTAGGGTTTCACACGTTTTAGGGCAGCCTCCATTCTCTCTCCTCTTCATCCTCTTGCTCTTGGTGTTTGTGAACCATTAGAGGAGTAACATTTGTGACTCTAAGCTTTCTAAAGTCAATACAAGGAGATTTGGGATTGTTATTGCTACATAACAATCAAGGTAATATCTTAAACCCATTCTCATGTTAATATGACTACTTGAATGCTAGAATTAGGGTTTATAGTCTTGGATAACTTGCATGTACAATAGACAAACCTAGATCCAAGCATTAGGGTTTGTATGAGCACATAGGATGTTCTTATGACCAAAACCCATCAGTGGTATCAGAGCCTAGATTGGTTTCTATTGTATTGATGCTTTGTATGTTGAAAAAATTCGATTTTTGTGTTTCTGGGGGCTGAACTCGCTGAGTTTTTAAGATGAACTCGCCGAGTTCATGCTAACTCGACGAGTCCATACCTGACTCGACGAGTCGGCTGGTCAGAAGGAGGGAAAACCGGGATTTCATGCTGTTTTTGCTTGAGGATAGTTGCCTTATCATATTAGATCAATATTAATCCGATTTTATGATATATATGACTATATTCTTGATCTAATTGAAGATATTCATCAATTAATAAAATATTTGTTTCCTTATGTGATAATTGATTGATTATTTTGATTAAATTGGTAAATTGTTTTGCAAGAAATCATTAAATAAATCAAATATGAATAATTATGTGATTAAATGTTAATTTAGATTATTTGTTATTTGATACTTGTGCTTTGAAAAGTTTCATATTTTCCCCTTTAGGTTTTATAGTTTAAATTTGAACCCAAAAGTTTTGTTGTTTTGAAATTTAAATAGTTAAAACCCTAATGTTTTGAAAAAGGTTTCAAAACTTGCCCTCAAGTTTTGGAATTTAAAATTTTGAATTAATAGTTTAATTTGATGTATATTTAAATTCTAAACCCTAATGTTTTGAAATGTTTCAAAACTTGCCCTCAAGTTTTGGAATTTAAAAGTTGATTAAAGGTTTAATTAGGAATGTTAAATTCTAAAACCCTAGTATTGTTTTGAAAAGTTCAAATCACACCCTTATGGTTTTATTAATTAATTAAGGTGTATAATTAAAAGAAGTTTAATAAATCCATAAAAGTTTAGGTTTACAATTTAATTGAATTAAAGGTATAATTATTAAATTTGACCACATAGTATTTTAAAAGTGTAAAATACACCCTGTACTATATATAACATTAAAAGTCTAACATTATATATATGTGTACGAGTAAAAGTCAGTCTTACCGTTAGTAGGTCTCATTCACGAAGCTGGTCTATAAGGGGTGTTTAAGGAAATTGCCTATAAAATGGCGATTGAATGGATATCCACTCTTACCCACCGCACTCTTGACTAGTGGAGGGCCGTTAGCCGAACGGGTAGGATATGACGAAACCTTCCATTATAAGTATAATGAAATACAAAAGTAAGTAAATGTTTTACAAATTCCCAATCTTAGCTACTTAGGCAAAAGTGAATTGATGCAATTCCATGAAATTACACCTTGTGCCCTTGCGAAGACATTAGTGGAGCGTGTGTGGTTAACCGGCACACTAAATGGTTCTAAGCAAAGGTAGCAAAGGGTGACTCAATGTTTGTCATAGTTCGGTGGAGCGTGTGTGGTTTACCGGCACATCGAATAGGTGACTGTAACATGTGAGGGCACCATGTAAGTTTATATGGTAATTCACACCCGCTTTGTGATCCTCGGCATCCCAGTCACAAACTAGAGGGGCATATTGAGATTTAAACATGCCATTGAAATGTTCAATGAATCTTAAAGGATCTAGGAGTTTTCATATATTTAAAACTTAAATTTCTTTTTCGTTTTTCGTGGTGGAAATTAGTGAATCGTCATTCACTTACCTTCAAATATTCTGCAACTAGATTACGACATCCCTTTTCTAGGTTGTAGCGTATTGTGTTGGGTCCTAGCCTTAGTATCTCATTTGGGTGATTTACTAAGGACTCAACCAATCAACTAACTTGAATTTGTTTTCTCCCGTTTTGTAGATGTCAAAGTTCGACAACTATGGTCTTCCCAAATCCCGTGGAACAAGCTTTCCACATGAAGATGATATTCCACGATTCGATCGAGGAACAAGAGATCATGCTTCACTTCCTCCACCTCCTCCAATTATTCTCCCTAACCCACAAGTTCGAAGGCTTGAAAAGTTCAAGCTCACTCAAGCCCTTTTGGCAAGTAAACATAAAGAAGGAAAGTCGGTGTGTGCACACGTCCTAGGGATGAAGTCACACATTGATAGGTTAAGAATGTTGGGATATGTTGTCTATGAGGAGATGGCTGTTGATTGGGTTCTTCAGTCACTTCCTAACTCTTATAGTGAGTTCGTAAGAGAGTACTATATGATGAATCGCGACGTGACCCTTATAGATCTCACCTATATGCTTATTGTTGCTGAATCAACAATGGTTTGGCGCAATAGAAAAACAAAGTTGATTGGTGAATCTGCTTTCAAGACCTCTATGGATATAGACAATGGCAACGAAAGACATGTTATGATCGAAAAGTCTGATCATAAGAGAAAGGCAATGTCTGAAGTAGTTCCATGTCCTGTTCCAAAAGAGTCAATTTGCTTTTATTGCCAAGAGAAGGGGCATTGGAGACGAAGTTGCCCTATTTACCTAAGAGATCTAAGAGATGGGAGAGTCAAACCGTATGGCTCTGCTTTAGGTAAAATCCATTGACTAACTCTTTTAAGCTCCTATTCTAGATTCTTAATACATAATGTGATAAGATTACAATTGATGTTTTGTAGGATCGAAGAAAAGAAAGGAAGCTTAAGGGAAGAAGTGAGCAGAATCTAACCATGAAGAAATGGATTTCGATCGCATTACTTGAAGATTAGATTCTTGAGCTGATACTTTGAGTTAGAATTAGATTTCTAAGAAATATGTATTAGCATAGTTTTTCAATGAATTGCGTTGTAAGGACAAATTTTTCCGCAATAAAATAAATTTTGATTTTATATTATTTATTTATCCTTGCAATGGCGTGTATGAAAAATTGATGTTTGAATGTTTCTAATATTAGCAATAATGGATTTGATTCTTAATTATGTTGTTTGTGGAAATGTCGAGAATTTACCAAATAGGGAGAGTTTCTCATCGCCCAAGTTTCAATTGGACAGAAACTTGGAATCATGCAACTTGGTTGCATGATGAATGAGAAATTTCATATTTGGAAATTAGACTAATTCATTGACAAAGTGTCAAGTGAAGGACTAGGAGATCGAGTACACAAAGTTGTGTGTTGATCAAAGTCCACCATAAGAGTAACAAAATATTCGTCATGATTTGCTAAAGGTTTAGTAAATATGATTATACTTATAAGTATAATTATGAATTGATTAAAAAAGGTTTAAATCAATAGCAGAACAAATAAGAAGAATCAAGTAGGCAGAAAGATAAAACTTTCTCCATTCTAAGAAGAAGGGAGAGTACCTTTTATGCTTTATGCTAGGTCTTAATGATTAAGGACCATATCTCAGTTGATCCTCTAAGAGAGTCTTAGTACAATTGTATGTCTAAGAAGAGGAATCAAGAATTGAAGAAATGGTTAAATCAAGAAGTCAATCATACTTCGTTCCAAGACAAGTCTTAGAGTTAAGATTGTGACAAGTATTAAGAAGGTTTATAACATTCATCAAATTTGGAAGGTTGTGATGTCTTGGAAAAGACAAAGACCAACTAAGACCAATTGATGAAGTGTTTTGATAAAAGCTACACTAACTCTTGAATATTTGTTTGTCAAGAAATGATTATTGACAAGAGAATCTTATATGTCAAGGAGTCAGTGGGAGTCTTAATTGTCTTGAAAGGTTTCAAGAACAAATCAAATAAACCTTATTGATCATCACTAGCACACGAGTTGAGATTTACAACCTATCGTGTTGACATTATTTTGGTTCTGTGCTATTCCAATTGAGTCAATTATGCATGTGAGTTCTATGAGTTCTCATTTTGAACGCATGAAAGGCAAGACACCTTAATCAATGAAAGGTACATTGATAGGAAAGGGTGAGCTGCTTAACTACTTGGAAGACGTGGTGGGCAGCTGTGCTACCATAAGGCAAGAAATCAAGATTAAGAAAGTTCGATCCATATGAGTTTGAATTTGTCGTAAACTTTGGTTTTGACAAATTCACATGGATAGGAACACATACACCGTTTAAATCTAAGTGTCATAATATTTCCTCCTTCATGAAAATGATTGTGAGGAAATGCTTTCACTAAGAAAGATTTTAAGAAGATAGTGATTGTAAAATTGCATTCTCGAATTTAATCATGGTTACGGTATCCCTTTCCATGATTTGAATTATGAGGTTTGGCAATTAGTCTTAATTGTTTAGACACACATATGAGTTATCTAAGGCAAAGGTGTATAAGTTTAAGAGGCCTTGATAAAAGATTATCAAAGCATTAAGTATTAGAAACATGGACTTAAGAAATTCAATAGGTATTGTTTTTCTGAAAGTTAAGATGTTTATGAATACATATCAAAGCTAGTGGGAGCATAAGTGTTATGTTTTATAATAATCATCATGATAGTGGGAGCATAAATGTTATGATTGTATGAGTATTAAGGCATGTATTGCAAGTTGGCAATATTAATTATAGAAAACAAGAGTTATACCTTGCAAAGTAGTAAGGGTTGTAAAGTTGTTTTGCTATAATTAAGGGAGAGAATATTATGCTTCATTTCAAATCTAAAGGCTTAGGTTGTGGAATGTTAATAAATTTAGTCAAAGGTACATAGTGTGTTCTTAAAATTTCGATTATGATTATGGCATTCCTCTTCACAATTCGAATTTTGAGAACATAGTAAATAAAACATTATGTGTCGTGTCCCATCCGTTTCGGGTATAGGATCGATTGCAAATGCTTTAATGTTTGACCATTCTAAAATTTTCCAAATGTCTAGCGCATTTAGAGGGAAAAGGGACTAGAATTGGTTTTGACTAAAATAATTAAACAACTATCAAAGGACAATCCAAAGTTCGACGAGGATTGGTTGCTTGTGAGTAGTTGGAAGCGTGGTATTGAATGGACCATATTGACATTATTATGAATAGAAAAGATTCTATTAAGAATAAGTGGTCATATGGAAAATATGGAAATGTTTCCATATTGGATGGACCATATCGACATTATTATGAATAGATAAGATTCTATTAAGAATAAGTTGTCATATGGAAAATATGGAAGTGTGTCCATATTGGGAATTGAATATTAAAAATCTATGACTAGATTAGAAACTTTTATGCAAAAGGATGTTCAAAGGAATGTACTTTGAGTGAGAGACATCATATCTAAGGAATTGTCTTGTAACAATCTCCGATAGAGGACTTTGTAATATCATTGGCAATAGTCTTTGTGACTTTGGTGCAGTGACATTACGAAAGGATTATTGCATAAAATGTTAGAATCTAACATATTCTATAAGTAGCAAGAATTTGATATTCTTTCACTTATGAAAAAGGATTAGGAGTTGTGAAATGAGAATGATTGGAAATGTGTTCAATTTGATCTATTTCACAAAGTAAGAACCATAGGTAAACATTGTGTGCATGCTAGGAGCATGGGACAAGTGTAATAATTCAAGTAAGAAGTTGATTACCCGAAACGACAGATAATGAGTAATCGATATGGTGATAAATAAAAGGTGTTTTATTTATGCTCAAAGGTTTGAGGCCATATGGGATTAGTATTATTCTTATGTTTCACTTTGCATGTTTTGACTTCCTGAATAATTTAATTGGTTTAGAACAGTCAAATTATTCGAACGGGCCACAGTCGTTCATATGTTGGAAGTAGGTATGAATAAAGACTGTCGTGAATTGGTGTGTGGATTGTCTAAGGAGTATTAGACATAAGCAAATGTTTGCTGCAATGTTCATGAGTGCTTATGAATATGATTTGAGCATTGGATTAAACCCACGCTCACTTGGATCACTCCATGAATTGTATCACGAGTGATTGGTGAGACGATAACATCTTATATTCTTGAAACCGAGATGTGTGAGTTATATCTTGCAAATCGGTTGCACATTGATAAGATGTAAACGCACCAGTAACTTGGTGTTATAAAACATATTGTTATGTGTGATTCGGTGAGTGACTGCAAGCGAGCATTGAATCAAAGTTTATCCGTTCCTTTTATCCAAAGTAGGATAAAAGCGATATCTTTGGGCCCCTCGATGATTTAGTGATGACAAACGTAAATGCTCGACCGGGCTAGGGCTAATTTGATTTGTTCAATTAGTCAGTCAAAATAAATCGGAAGTCGAGAAATAGTACAAAGAGAACGATTAGAAATCATGTCTCATACGATATCCAGAATGCAGGAATATATGATCCCTTATCTAAAGGACACGCGTATCTGATAGGATCAGAGTTGACAACGGCTTTGGAAAGCTACGATTGCAGATCAGGATCTGAAGTCATACGCAGAATAGTTATTAGACTTATCCAAGTGGGATACTGTTGGATTAGTGTCTAAGTCCATAACTATTTTGGTATGTACTTGACCCGATGATGCATAGTCCTTTTGGGTTGCCTTCACCAAAACAACTTGATAGGATGAATTATGGAGAGAAAGGATTAAATGTGATTTATTAATAAATTATAAGAATAATATATTAAAGGAGAAATCATATTGTTTAATTAATATTAGTCAATAATTAATTGATAATTAGTTTTGTGACTAAAAGAGATTAATTAAACTTAAGGGAATGGAATTGTAATTATAAGATAATTGCAATTTGGGCCATTGATTGCCTTATATTAAGGAGTGGACGAATTCTATGGGAAAGTCCATGAGGAAATCGTCCAAGGCCTTAAGGAAAGGAATCTATGGGTTGCTTAGGGCTTAAGCATCCAATTTAGGGTTTCCTTGTTATATAACCCTAATAGCCTCCTATATATATATATATATATATATATATATATATATATATATATATATATATATATATATATATATATATATATATATATATATATATATATATATATATATATAGATCCCTTATGACCCAAAAATGTGGCTAAGCATCCTTCTAGGGTTTCACACGTTTTAGGGCAACCTCCATTCTCTCTCCTCTTCATCCTCTTGCACTTGGTGTTTGTGAACCATTAGAGGAGTGACATTTGTGACTCTAAGCTTTCTAAAGTCAATACAAGGAGATTTGGGATTGTTATTGCTACATAACAATCAAGGTAATATCTTAAACCCATTCTCATGTTAATATGATTACTTGAATGCTAGAATTAGGGTTTATAGTCTTGGATGACTTACATGTACAATAGAGAAACCTAGATCCAAGCATTAGGGTTTGTATGAGCACATAGGATGTTCTTATGACCAAAACCCATCACAAATCAACCTCTCTCCTCATTTTCATTCATTCTCTCATTTTCCACCAATAGATCAAACACTTTTCTCTCAACTCTTCTCTCCCAATTTCGAGATCTCCAAGGCATTTTCCAAGGCTTTCCTTCTCCATTTGGTAGGTATCTTCATCATTCCCATGATTATTTCACATCCTCCTACTCAGATCATTGATTTATTACACAAACTCCATCATCATTGTGTTAGATCTTCGAACCTTCAAGACATCTTCTTTGTGACAACCCAAAATTTAGTCCATCGTTATAACCCGTTTCCGTTAATAGAATATTCTATTTTATAAAAGTTACGTTAAATTTGGGGTCGACAAATAAATAAATGTTTTATTTTGTCACACCCCAAAACCAAGAACGGCGGAAACGTTCTGGGGCGGAGGACGTCATGTATAATATCAACAACAATGTAAAGTAGTAAACAAGCAACAACATCATCCATTTCATTAATAATATAATTATTATACAAATGTGTTCTGTCAAATTTTGATAAACGCTAAAGCATAAATCAAAATGAAAGATAAGTCTTGAACAAGCTCCATCTTCCTTTCTCCTTGCATCGGTACCTGTCTATGATGACCTGAGGATACAAGTAATTTTGAAAGCGAGTATCAGCTTTGAAGCTGGTGAGATCATAAGTATTTAGTGTCTTAATTTGTATGTAAGAATTTGTAAGTATATGTATTGAAAGTGTATATGAACTGTAAGTGTTTGAAAAACCCTAGAAATCCCTATGATTCCTACTAGTACATGAAGGTGTCTTCTACCAAGACCTAACTGTTCTGAATGTAGCCTTCTACCAAGGCATCTAGTGTCTGAATGTGTGTCTCGTGTAAGAGTATGTATTTTCCCAAGTATAACTATCATTAACAAAAATATAGTCTCTACATTACCGTGCCTCATGTGAATGTTCACGAAGTGAATGGAATGGGAAAATGAACTAGTACTATGGTGTAGTGCTATAAGAACTACAGCCGTACTAACTACCTTAAACCGGATTTATATTAAGGCATTATGTGATAAATTGCACCATACTATAGACTGGTAACAACGACAACGTATAGTCGAAAATAAGGTATGACGTTTGGCACCTACAGACCTGCCGGTCCTGGTGTAGCTAGTAGCAAGGTGTAGGATAGTCAATCCAGTATAGATCTATACGCAAACTCACGCTCTCCCTTCAAGAGACTCTGGCTACAACCCAGGGCATGACAATTAAGGCATGCTTCCATACAGTGGATCACAATTATTGGTGTATTAATGTAAGTGTAATGTAACGAACTGTTCTATCTGTAATGTACGTGCTCTCTACCTAGCAAGTATAATAATGTACTATAATGTTCTAGAAAGTATTGACTCATGAATGAACTGACTCATTGTATGATATCGTGTTCTAGTAATAGTTCTAGTATCCTCCTAAACTACCCATACGGTAGCTTACTAGTAATCTAAGTGGTACGTATAGACATGGATGTATACCCTTGCTACCCAAGGGCATAGGATGAACTGGAAGGACCTTTTATGACTATATATATACATGATATATAACTAATATTTAAACGACTTTCGGATGAGTACCCGATATCCCACCAGACCACATCTCAAGCGCGAAAAGGAAATAGGGTGGATAGCCTTCCTAAGTCTTTTAAACATTTCTTATATAACTATACATATAGAGACATGCAATTTATAATAATATAAAAGCATAAGTAAATTTTGTAAGACATTTGTAACATAAATATTATTTTCAGAAAAGATCGACTTGATGTCAATCTACAAAACAATTTGAAGGCATAAGTATGATAAAACAGTTTTGGGTAAAAGGAAACATTTGTTTGAAACACAGTTGTAAATAAGTTTGAAAGGTAATGTACATAGTAAGATGTACAGTGTAATAAGTAGTTTAAAACTTATAAAATGTTTATAAAAATCATTTGAAGGAAACCGTTTGGTAAAACGGCTAATGAGTAGCCAAATCTTTTGAATGTTGTATATTAATCACATGTGATTGATATAATAACTAGCGTAATTCTACTTATTAATCGCATGTGATTGATATAATAACTAGCATGATTCTACTTGTATCCCCCCCCCCTTTAAAACATTTAAAAGTAGTTTAAAACATTAGTTAAGGGGTACGAACTCACCTGTAGTAAGTGACTGGAATTGAACGGACTGTTATCGTACGGAAGGATCGGACAAGTGCTTGGTGTCAAGTGAAGACTTAGACACACACAATGATCCTAATTACATATGAAGACATATGTATATAAATAATTAGAGATTAAATCACTAATTATACAAGTATAAATATTTAAACGCGAGTAAAACACCTTTGGTCAAGTGCTAGGAGGCTAATGGGTTGCAACAAAGGAGTGCAATGCCCCTAATGGAAGTTTAAGGTCTAATGACCTTAATCATTGGAGTTTACGGCCCAGGGGAGTAAGCTCCTGGCCGTAAACTCTCAACCAAGGCCTAAATGGAGCTTAGAATTATCACAACTCTAGTGGGGAATTGTTTCAAGGCTTAAACAAGTTTTTGGGTACCATATTGACTCCTTTGGGGAGTTTACGGCCCATAGACCATATTCCCTTGGAGTTTACGGCCGTAAACTCCCTTGGGAGGGTTTTTATGGTGTTTTCAAGTCTCAAACATTTCTAGGAACTAAACTAGGCTTTGGTACTTGTCTTTAGAGGAGTTTATGACACATTTGGCACCATTTTTATGGAGTTTACGGCCCTAGAACCTTTTGGGCCGTAAACTCCCTCACTCATGGGGTTCTAAGTGTTTTAACTAGTCCATAACTCATTTAGGTACATGCCCAAATTGTCTCTTGGCTTAAGGAAGGGTTTAGGGTGTCCTTTGACCCCTTAATAGGAGTTTACGGCCCAAGAACCACTCTTGGCCGTAAACTCTTCAACACTTGTGCTTTTCTTATGTTTTATAGGTTCTAAACACATTAGGGTATTTGTCTAAAATAGAGTCCAAGCCTTAGGTGTCTTAAAAGCACCATTTGAGCAACTTACATGGGAGTTTACGGCCTAAGCTCTTCTTGGGCCGTGAACTCCTAACTTGGGTGTTCCTTGGTTGATTTCTTGTCTCAAATGTACCTATCTATTATCCTTAACTAGTTGCCTAACAAGGAAATGGGACTAGATGGCCTTTAAGCTTGATTTTGGAGTTTACTCCCCAAGAACGTTCTTGGGCGGTAAACTCCCGGATCTCATGTATTTGACATACAATCTATGTTAATAAGCATAAAACAAGCATTATAACACAACTAGAGAAGTGTACTCACGATTTGGGATGAAAACCCGAAGATCCGTGAGAGAGAATTTGGCTTTTCTCTAATTGGAATTCAACTAATGAACCAATTTGGTTCAGAATTCTATTTATAGTCCTGAGATTTTTGGCAGAAAATATTTCTATTCTCGGAATGGATTCTAATGACCTAGAGTAATGGAATTACAGTGTTGCACAAAATCCTAGTGCATCCACTCTCCTAATATCTCCTTAGGTGTAAAACCCTGAAAACTGCCAAACTTATACTCGAAGTCTGAATTTTCACTGTAACTGCTCTACTTCTATTGGATTGAAATGGTTTGATTAGAATGGAAATTTCGGGTTGTCACATATTTATTTGTATTTTATGTTAATACCGTCGTAATAAAATAAATAAAAGCTAGTAAATTACATTTCCATTTAGTCTGAAAAAGTTTATTTTTATTACGACCATTTAACCGGGTAAAAAGTTTAAACCTCGTTGAACATAAATATCGGGTAGTCGTATACCGGGTACAACACCCAAGCCTTATATAAAGGAGGGTGGACACTCTTTAGAAACCTTTTACCACACTAGACCCACTTTCTCTCTCTACTCTCTCTCCTCAAGTTCAATTTCGCCTCAAAACCGCAAGTTTCCGCCTCCAAAACGTAAGATCCCTTACCCTAACTTGTTCTAGACATCATTTATTGTTGTTTTAACTCAAAAATTGTTCATGAAGGCTGAAAAAGAGGAGTTTACAGCCTAAGAACATCCTTAGGCCGTAAACCCCTAAAATGTTGTCAAAAGTGCCAAATTTCTTCCCTTTAAGCTTAGAAACTAGTTTTGGACTTAACCTAGAAGTGTTTGAACCTTGAATCAACAATTTTTTTTTGGGAAAGAGGCCGAGGCCTCGGCAAAGATTTGAATCAACAATTTTTAGGGCTTGAAAGAGGGTTTACGGTCCAAGCACATGCTTAGACCATAAACACCCTCTAAGCTTGCAAATCAAGCCCAAAACACTTCCAAATCACATTTAAGCTTAAGATATGGCTTAGGGACTTGCTAATTCGGACTTGGAACACCTAAATCTTGTCATTTGAGGGGTAAACAAGAGCTTACGGCCCAAGCATATGCTTAGACCGTAAACTCCCCTAAAACATTCCAAATGAGAGTTTAATCCCCCTAAAGAGCCTTATACCCTCACTAGAACTTGTTAGGAATGAGCCAAGGACATTGAAAGCAAAGAGTGTGTAACAACATAAAATTTCAAAACAATTTTTCATTTTCAAAACATTCATTTACTCACAAAATAACACCAAACATATTGCATCAAATGTATTTTTCACAAAAATATCTCCCCAGAATCCAAAACATAAACTCCACAAGTGTATACGGATCATGCTGGCGCTTTCCCGCGCTCATCACTTGTACCTGAAACACATCACACAACAACTGTAAGCATAATTGCTTAGTGATTTCCCCAAAATACCACATAAAACACATACGCCACTGAAGGCTATAATACGACCCTCCGGTCGATGTGTCTCAACGGGACCCTCCAGTCCCGTAGCTCGTTGGACCCTCCAGTCCCGTAGCTCGTTAGACTCCAACTCGCCGAGTCTCCTCACAACACCCAAAAATAAAAGAATAAAAATAATACCTGGGAATCCGGATGTTATAGAGTGGAGGTGTCCAAGAGTTTACTACCGTAAACCATGGGGTTTACGGCCGTAAACTCCCAAGGAGTGGTCCTTGGACCGTAAACTCCAAGGGAGTACACTTTTGGAACCTTAAACACCCCTATAGCCTTGTATATTGCCTTAGAATCATTACTAAAACCACAAGAGGCTTAAAATCATTCACTTACACTCCTCCCATGAGTTTACGGCCGTAAACTCATGGGGGGTTTGGTATCTCAACCGTAAAGTCACTTAACGTGAGTTTTAGAAGAGTAAATTCCATGGTGAGGTCTTGTACTCTTTCCTTACAACCCATTAGCCTTCTAGCACTCACCCATAAGACCTTTAATCACATTAGGATGCCTATATGGGTATAATTAGAGTCTAAATCACTAATTACTTGTAAACATATGTATTCATATGTTACTAGGGTCATAAAGGGTGTATAAGTCTCTACTTGACACCAAACGCTCATCCGACACTTCCACCTGATCTACTCCTTGCAGGTGAGTTCATACCGCTTAATGAACCTTTTTAAATGTTTTTACATGTTTTAGGGGGGGGGGATGCAAGTAAAATTCTACAAGTTTTTATTATTAAATCATATGTGATTTACCAATTGTCATCAAAAAGGGATTTTCTACACTTTTAGCTGCTTACCAATAAAACTGTTTTAGTTGACTATCAAATGCATTTTTAAGATTTAAATTGTTGTTAAAATATTTTCAAAACTATGTTTAAATTACTTTCCTTTTATTTTAATATATATATATATATATATATATATATATATCTCTACACTAATATATTTATATAAGTAAGACTTGAAGGACTTAGGACCGATAGCTCGCCTTATTTCCTGTTCTTGTTTGATGTGGTCTTAGGGTATCTGTTGTCCGTCCGACTGTCGTTGATTTCTTAGTTATATATCATATATATTTGTGATAGATATGAAAGTCTTCATCTTACCCGCTACCTTTGCTATTCAAAGGCATGAAATCATACACTCTAGTTAACTATAATAGGTATAGTTAAGACTACTGCTCGTTACCTCTACTACTACTATACTCACTATAACTGCTATTATTACAAGTTAGTACACATATAAGAGAACACTCTATGAACTATACAAAAGACTACTATACTATAATACAAGAGAATACACTAATCCAGAGTATAACACACTATCCCTCTATAAGACACTCTACTGCGCTTACACCATGTGACCAGGGCTTTCCGGAAGGAAAGCAACACTACATGTATAGATCTATACGGGGCGGATACTATTACATCCCGACTGTTAACTACAGTCCGAGCCGACTAGGCCCAGGGGTGGCACTACATCACTACACTACGCATGACTGGGAAGGTCATCGGGTTCTCTATTATCATTCAGTCTGGTTACATGAGGGGTCGCACCTTTATCCAAATTAATACACTAAGACTTAAGTCTAAGCTAACATCCCGAAGTAAGTAAATATCTATTACTAATGGAAGTCTGCACCACTACTTCTGTTAACAGGCATAACTTCTCTTTATCTATGTTATTCATATGAGATTTATTACCGTACTTTTACAACTGAAGGTTTTCAATAATAATACTTACACACAACTCAAAGGATTTAACTTACAATGTACCTTTCTGGAAAATATAGGATTTTCTAGGGATTTCTACTACTTATAAACATAAATTTCAGTTTTTATACTATAAGATTTTAAATACTCTTATACAACAATGACACTAAATTCTTATGAACTCACCAGTTTTATGCTGATACTCGTTTTCAAAATAACTTGTATCCTCAGGTCAAAGATAGACAGGTATAGGTGTAGCTTTTGGAGAAGATGGAGCACATACAAGACCCATCTTTTATTTTTGTTACACTTTTGGTGTCTATTAAACTTTACAGTCAACGTTTGTAATTAAAATTACTATATAAATGCAATGGTTGTTGTCGCTTGTTTTTACTATTATGCAATTGTTATGATACTGTACATGACGTCCTCCACCCCAAAACGTATTTCGCCGTTATCGGTTTTGGGGTGTGACAGATTGGTATCAGAGCATTGTTTATAGTGAATCAAGTATATCAACCTATAAAAGATATACGAACTATAAACACGTCGGGACTAAAACACTCTGAACAAGAATATATACTTATAAATATTAAAATATTTCATCAAGTATATATATATATATATATATATATATATATATATATACATTCACCACTACAAAAAGGGTTAGTATCATACTAGAACAGAATAAAAGTATTAAGATTGTTGAACAGCACAATTAAGCTTAGAGACATATAGTCGCATCTGGGTAGATGTAGCCTGATCAACTATGTTTTTCCAGGAGTGACTAACATGTGCCTAAGGGTGATTGTGGTGTTGCAACAAGTCTAAAAACTTACCAACACTACCACAAGAACGTTAGAACAAGAATACTATATGATTATTCTGCATTCTACTAACTATGTATATGATAACTAAAGGGTCGTTACTGGTAGGACAATGGTTGCTAAGTGGATACAACACGGTTACATGTGACTAGGGTGTTATAGACTCAGAATATGTGACCTTTGCTTCATTTCCTGTTTTTGTTTGATTGGGGATCTGAAGTTAGGGTTGCTTATTCGAAGGACTATCTTGCTTCGGATACATGTAATTGGTATGCACTACGCAATGGATCGAAAGAGCCGAAGCTGTTTTCGAAATGTGCTCATGCCCTGAAGAAAGCAAAATCAAGTTCGTTGCTGCCACCTTCACTGAAAGGGCCCTAACATGGTGGAATGACCATGTCAGTTCACTCTCTCTAGTAACAGCTAATGCCATGGGCTGGGGCACACTGAAGGAACTGCTAAGAAAGGAGTACTTCTCTAGAGGAGAAGTACAGAAGCTTGAAGAGGAACTCTGGAACCTCAAAATGAAGGGAACAGACATAGTGGCTTATACGGCCAGGTTCTGCGACCTGGTAGCGATGTGCCCTAACATGATCCCTTCTGAGAGCAAGAAAATCGAGCGATACATCTGGGGTTTAGTGTCCCCGTATCAAGGAAATGTTTTATCCTCCCATCCTGCAACCTTTGATAGCGCCAAGGAGTTGGCCCACAGGTTGATTGATCATGAAACTCCTTCCACTCCAGCTACAGCAACCACAACTGCCACCACACCACCCAAATCAAACGACAAAAAGAGGAAGCTTTGGGATCGGAAGAAGAGCAAGAAAACTCAAACCCCCTCCAAAGACCAACAAATCGTGGCTGTCCATGCTGCCACCACTCCTGCTACCCCTGCACCAGCAAAAACTTATGTTGGGAACCTGCCCAAGTGTCCCAAGTGCCCATTCCATCACAATGGCCCCTGCCGTGAATTGCAATGCATCAACTGTGGCCGGAAGGGCCATACTGTCCGGTTTTTCGGATCCCAACCCAAACCTATCTCTCAAGTCCCCAGTTTGGGAGTAAGTCAGACCTGCTATGGCTGTGGTGAAGCGGGCCATTTCAAGAAAAACTGTCTGAAGGCTGGGAATGCGGGAGGAACAGGAAGACTACTCGCTATTGGCCACAACGAAGCAGTAGCAGATCCCGCAGTAGTCATGGGTACGTTCCTTCTCAACAACTCTTATGCCTATGTTTTATTCGATAGTGGTGCAGAAAGAAGCTTCATGAACCAAATCTTTAAACACTTACTTAAGCAATCCCCGCAACCACTAAAAGAAACATTCGTCGTAGAAATGGCTAACGGAAAGACCGAAAGCTCTAACAAAATTTACATAGGTTTTTGTTGGATTAGTGTCTAAGTCCGTAACTATTTTGGTATGTACTTGACCCGATGGTGCATGGTCCTTTTGGGTTGCCTTCACCAAAGCAACTTGATAGGATGAATTATGGAGAGAAATGATTAAATATGATTTATTAATATATTATGAGAATAATATATTAAAGGAGAAATCATATTGTTTAATTAATATTAGTCAAGAATTAATTGATAATTAGTTTTGTGACTAAAAGAGATTAATTAAACTTAAGGGACTGGAATTGTAATTATAAGATAATTGCAATATGGGCTATGGATTGTCTTAAATTAAGGAGTGGACGAATTCTATGGGAAACCCATGGGGAAATCATCCAAGGCCTTAATTAAAGGAGTCCATGGGTTTCTTAGGGCTTAGGCATCCAAATTAGGGTTTCCTTGTTAGATAATCCTAATAGCCTCACTATAAATAGACCCCTTATGACCCAAAAACGTGGACATGACTTCTTCTAGGGTTAGAACACGTTTAGGGCAGCCTCCATCCTCTCTCCTCTTCATCCTCTTGCTTATGGTGTTTGTGAACCATTAGAGGAATGACACTTGTGACTCTAAGCCTTCCAAAGTCAATACAAGGAGATTTGGGATTGTTATTGCTACATAACAATCAAGGTAACATCTTAAACCTATTCTTATGTTAATATGATTACTTGTATGTTAGAATTAGGGTTTATAGTCTTGGATAACTTGCATGTACAATAGAGAAACCTAGATCCAAGCATTAGGGTTTGTATGAGCACATAGGATGTTCTTAGGACCAAAACCCATCAGTGGTATCAGAGCCTAGACTGGTTTCTCTTGTAATGATGCATCATATGATTGAAAAATTCGATTTTTGTGGTTCTGGAGGCTGGACTCGCCGAGTCCATAGATGAACTCGCCGAGTCCAAGGTGACTCGACGAGTCCATGTCTGACTCGGCGAGTCGACTCGTCAGAAGGAGGGAAAACCGGGATTTCTTGTTGTTTTTGCTTAAGGATAGTTTCCTTATCATATTAGATCAACATTAATCCGATTTTATGATATATTTGAATATATTCTTGATCTAATTGAAGATATTTATCAATTAATAAGATAATTGTTTCCTTATGTGATAATTGATTAATTATTTTGATTAAATTGGTAAATTGTTTGGCAAGAAATCATTAAATAAATCAAATATGGATAATTATGCGATTAAATGTTAATTCAGATTATTTGTTATTTGATCCTTGTTGTTATGAAAAGTTTCATATTTTCCCCTTTAGGTTTTATAGTTTAGATTTGAACCCAAAAGTTTTGTTGTTTAGAAATTTAAATAGTTAAAACCCTAATGTTTTGAAAAAGGTTTCAAAACTTGCCCTCAAGTTTTGGAATTTAAATTTTGATTAATTGTTTAATTTTGATGTATATTTAAATTCTAAACCCTAATGTTTTGAAATGTTTCAAAACTTGCCCTCAAGTTTTGGAATTTAAAAGTTGATTAAAATTTTAATTAGGAATGTTAAATTCTAAAACCCTAGTATTGTTTTGAAAAGTTCAAATCACACCCTTATGGTTTTATTAATTAATTAAGATGTATAATTAAAAGAGGATTAATAAATCCATCAAAAGTTTTGGTTTACAATTTAATTGAATTAAAAGTATAATTGTTAAATTTGACCACTTAATATTTTAAAAGTGTAAAATACACCCAATACTATATATAGCATTAAAAGTCTAACATTATATATATGTATGAGTAAAAGTCAGTCTTACCGTTAGTAGGCCTCATTCACGAAGCTGGTCTATAAGGGGTGTTTAAGGAAATTGCCTATAAAATGGCGATTGAATGGGTATCCACTCTTACCCACCGCACTCTTGACTAGTGGAGGGTCGTTAGCCGAACGGGTAGGATAGGACGAAACCTTCCATTATAAGTATGACGAAGTATAAAAGTAACTAAATGTTTTCATAAAATTCCCAATCTTAGTTACTTAGGCAAAAGTGAATTGATGTAATTCCATGAAATTACACTTTGTGCTCTTGCGAAGACGTTAGTGGAGCGTGTTTGGTTAACTGGCACACTAAATGGTTCTAAGCAAAGGTAGCAAAGGGTGAATCAATGTTTGTCATAGTTCGGTGGAGCGTGTGTGGTTTACCGGCACATCGAATAGGTGACTGTAACATGTGAGGGCACCATGTAAGTTTGCATGGTTATTCACACCCGCTTTGTGATCCTCGGCATCCCAGTCACAAACAAGAGGGGCATATCGAGATTTAAACATGCCATTGAAATGTTCAATGAATCTCAAAGGATCTAGGAGTTTTCGTAGATTTAAAACTTAAATTTCTTTTTTGTTTTTCATGGTGGAAATTAGTGAATCGTCATTCACTTACCTTCAAATGTTCTGCAATTTGGGTTACGGCATCCATCTCCCGAGTTGTAGAATATTGTGTTGGGTCCTAGCCTTAGTATTTCATTTGGGTGATTTACTAAGGACTCAATCAATCAACTAACTTGAATTTGTTTTCTCCCGTTTTGTAGATGTCAAAGTTCGACAACTATGGTCTTCCTAAATCCCGTGGAACAAGCATTCCACATGAAGATGGTATTTATAGTCCTGAGATTTTTGGCAGAAAATATTTCTATTCTCGGAATGGATTCTAATGACCTAGAGTAATGGGATTACAGTGTTGCTCAAAATCCTAGTGCATCCACTCTCCTAATATCTCCTTAGGTGTAAAACCCTGAAAACTGCCAAACTTATACTTGAAGTCTGAATTTTCACTGTAACTGCTCTACTTCTATTGGATTGAAATGGTTTGATTAGAATGGAAATTTCGGGTTGTCACATCATCCCCCTGTTGAAGGGAATTTCGTCCCGAAATTAGAATTTAGGCAAGGAAGTATGCACGAATGGTCGAGTAGTGAGAAGGAAACTTCCTAATCGATTGGTTCTAGCGCACTTAAGTGAAATCGGGTTCTCGGTTGGAATCCCAACGAACCTTCACTATCGGGCGACGGCGTTGCTTTGTCCGCTTGACCTCTCGGTCGAGGGTCACTACGGTTCTAATATGAAGGTGAGGATCTCGATGAATGGACTTACAAGAGTCCTAACGGAAAGGTATGGTTTCACGATTGAGATGCGAAGGGTAGAATGTACGTTACTGAGTTCGCAGAGTAGGTCTAGTTTGTGCGAGGCACAGGACCGATTCTGATGAGAATCTCGGAGGTCCTAAGTATATTGGATTTAGTTTTCCACGCTTTCCGAAGCATATCAAGCCATTCCCAGAGTGATTTATCCTAAAGAACTTGGTCACTCACTTGGAATTTCAAAGGTTTCTTTTTCTGCTTACTTCCCAGTCAAAGGCCACCCCCCTTCTGGGTCAAAGTCATACGAGTTTCTGTAGCTTGCGAGGAGTTCTGAATGAACTAAGACGGTAGGTCGGTAAGACCTAGAATTTGGCAAAAGACTGTCGGCGTCTCCGGTGTCGATAAATGCTCAACGGCTTTGACAAATTGAAAGAGTGCTCAAAATTTCTCACTTTACTAACAGTGTGTCATAGAAATTTGACTCTTCAATTTCAAAACTCGTGTCTAGAGAACTTCGCTAAAGTTCCCCTGTAGGAAATGTTTTCATGGGTTTTCTTCTTACTACGAGGGTGGATAAGTAAGTCATTACATGGAGAAATGACGAATTGATCCAAGTAAGAAAGACGTAACCCTATTCATTTAGCTCATGAAAAACCATGGGCGTATTGGTCCTATCCGAAGGGTATCACTACGGACTCGAAGTGTCCGCATCGAGTTCAGAAGATAGTCTTCCGGACATCCTTCCCTAACACTCGAACTGGTGATATTCGGATTTCAGATCCATTCCTGGAAGTAGTTTCTTTCCTTGCGTTTGCTCAACCATTTCACCTATGCACGGTCAGAGATAATGATTTCTGATGAAAATCTTGACGGAGTCCTTGAAATCCGAGGCACATACGGTGCAATCCATCCATCTCTGGGAGAATAAGACTGGGGTTCTCTAGGGTGAGAAACCTAGTCTTCTAATTCTATTTCTGTGTAGCTCGCTAAGTTGTTTGCACTGTTCTGGTATCTCAGTAGGTGTTTAAACTATAGGGCGATCTGTTTACAGGAGTCGTACTGGGTTCTAAGTTTGTTCTCATGACAATGTGATTACTCGTAGGCTTAAGCAGTTCTCCGTCCTGAAGTTCATATTAGAATTCATACATGATTTCAAAATCACAATTTCGGGTATACGAGTCGCATATAATTAAGGTTGAAAAGGTAGTCGAATAACTAATTCTTCTTTAAGCTCACATCCCATCGGGGAAAGAGAAGTTAAAGTGGAATCATCAATTCTAAACCTGTAGAAGCTTAATTATATATCACTCTTATGTATACCATTCCTCCATGATAGATCAATCGCATGAATCCTTGGATTAAACTTGACGCACTGCACGCGGGGTACTTCGGGGATTTCTTCGGAAAGAAGATAACTAAGAGGTATTCCTGGCATGAGTACTTCGGCGTTCTGATATGATGGTTTTGTTGGAAAAGTGATCTAGAAGAAAGAGATGTACGCATGAAGCTGTTTTTGGTGTGGATCAAATTGAATCGAGTCGTATGATAATGTCGGAATCATATTGAATCTTAAAGACATTAGATTTGAACATAAAACGTTTACAGACAAAACACAACCGTGCAACCATGAACAGAGTTACAGTACTTTAGATTTACCACAAGACTATTGCTGCGAATAAGATATACTACAAAAGACAAGTATACGCAGCACGAGACTCCCTATACATAAAGGATCTCGCAAAAGGTAAGACTCTAGTTGCACTAGTTCTAGATAGTTTATAAGTCTGTTACAACGAAACACCTTAATTACATTAACGTGGTTCCGGAGTAGGCTCTCCTGCAGCTGTGATCCTGAGAATCTTCCCATCAGCACCCGAGTTCTTTGTTATTGGGCAATCTTTCTTGAAGTGTCGTATCTCACCGCATTGGTGGCATGACTGGCTAGTACTAGCCTTGGACACGGGATTGCGGTGTTTAGCCAATGTTATGTGGACACGAGTGCCTTCCTCGTTACTCCACTTTGAAAATTGCTTCTTAAATCGTTCGGTGCTATAACTAATCTTGTGTGCAGGGTTAGTCCCCATGAAAGGGACTTGAGTGATGGGTCGCGCCGGTGCTCCACAGTTACGAGCAAGGTGCCCTATGTTTAGGCAATTGCAACACTGCATCTCATGGCAAGCCCCATGATGATGGAAACTACACCTATCACACTTCGGGAGTTTTCCCTCGTATGGCCTGCTCGGTATGGGAACGGCAGGGGTTTCCACTTGCTGCTGTTGTATAGCCAGCTTTTGGGATCTCTTGCGTTCCTTCCGGGCTTGACGCTTTCGTTTCTTGTTCTCTGCTTTTTGGCTTTGCGAGCCTGTGACTGTTACTGTTTGGCGACTTCCTGGATGGATACCATTATTGGAAACTTCATTCCCATCAGTAGCATTGACTGTGCTGTTAGCGCTACGATGCGCAAGAACCGCGGTTACGGTAGCCACTACGGCAGCTGTAAATGTTGTTTGAAAGGTAGCTGTGTCGATATGGAGGATGGGGGTTTCGTTGCTCGGCTGATCGTTTCCTGATGACGACATGATCCTGTAACACGAAAGATAAGGATTTTTGTGAGCAATTCTGGTTGACCCTGATGTACTTAGATTGTTCATGTAAAGAGTACGACGATGTTCTCGAAAGTTTGACCTACATCCCTATGATGCAGTCCTAGTAATGAGTAGTGGTAAGTTCGTAGAATGATCTCAAAATGTTTGCTGTGCAAGCCGAGGTATCGTGGGTTGGTGAATAACAAGGTCCAACCACTGAAAGAGACTTGGAAATGTCTCCGGAGATGAATCACTATAGTCCAATGACTTGACTAAAGCATGTTTCAGATAGACTCTAATGAAAGTAAGATAAAAGTACTTGAATGAAGAATGACACAGAAGTTAGCCGGCTGTCAATATCTTTGATATTCACGACGTAAAGATTCGGGGAAAAATGACCTTGTAAAGGTCTCACATCATATCCACAGAAGATAGTTCCTGACAGCATAAATACCTAACTAAAGTACTTAAGGTACAAGATAATTTCATAGAAAATGCCACATCAGGCATAGACAGAAAAATACGATTCTTTTTAATAAAGAAATAAAGTAAAGCGTCTACTACTGGCGACGGTCATCCCTCTGGTGAACTCTTAGTTCAGCCAATTGACATTCCATGTCAAGTAGGTGTCTTTCGCACACCAACTGGCGTACTCGGAGCTCTATGACTTCGGCTCGTGATTCAGCCAGTGCTTGCAGCAGGGTTTCATGGTTTCTCTCTGATCTTTCGTGTGCATCTTCTAGATGAATGGTGTAGAGGGTATGCATTCTAGCATAGGCGACTACTTCTGTAATTTGATGTAGGGCTGTCCTGCCTTGAATCTCATTCCGGGCCACTCTGCGGACCAAGATTGGAAAGACTCTATCTGCTGAGCCCCCATTGCTCAAGTCGTAAAAGCTTCGGTCGCCATCAAATGGCATAGACTGATCTTGTCCTTGGCTCCATGTTTCCAATCATTCCACTCACTCAGGGGTCGGGCCATGAAAAGCCGGACGAGGGTTAGGAATTTGGAAAGGGAGCTGCTCGGGGTAGGTTTTCAACCTCTGTTTCGGAGTTAGCATCATAAGAAAAGTCTTCATCATTGTGATCATTCAAGGGGAAAAGGATGATCATTCTCTGGTTCTTCTCCAAACCAACCAGCTAAGACTTCATTCGGAAGATACTGGTTGCCGAGGGGATGGAATCCAGCTACGTTTTCTATGCGAGAATTTAGGGTAAGAGAATAATTATTAAACGAACTATCTAGATAATTATTTAGAAAACATTCATTAGTTACATCGCTATTTGTGAAGTGCATACCAGCTATGTGTGATCTAAACAGGATAGACCTTCGAATAAGTGACCTTAACTCCATATTCACACAGAATAGGGGTGAAGTAAAAATTTTCACAGATTCTAAGTCTATAACATCCTAATTACATATAGCCCCAGTGTATCCATTTAGCAACTATCAACTTATTAATGAAGATCCCGTTTTAATTCTCAAGTATAAAGTACTTATAGTAACAACAAATACTCCTATAGTATTTTAATTTTAATGTTATGTTCTATTGTTCTCATTGTGGTAGGGTTGGTAAGATTTTAGCATTGCTGCAACCACACAATTAAACTTAGGCACATGCTAGTCAACCCTCGGATAATATAGGTGATCAGGCTATATCTTCCCAGTTTTGACCATATGTCTCTAAGCCCACTTGTGTTGTCCAACAATCGTAATTCTTTTGTACTGTCCTAGTGACACTGATTTTAGTATGAATGCAGCACGTATACTTACTTAAATATTTTACTATTTAAAGTATAAACTCTTGATCAGAGTATTTTTAATCCCTTATGTATTTATAGTTAGCATATCTTTTATGGGTTGATATACTTAATTTACTATAAACAATGCTCTGATACCAATCTGTCACACCCCAAAACCAAGAACGGCGGAAACGTTCTGGGGCGGAGGACGCCATGTATAATATCAACAACAATGTAAAGTAGTAAACAAGCAACAACATCATCCATTTCATTAATAATATAATTATTATACAAATGTGTTCTGTCAAATTTTGATAAACGCTAAAGCATAAATCAAAATGAAAGATAAGTCTTGAACAAGCTCCATCTTCCTTTCTCCTTGCATCGGTACCTGTCTATGATGACCTGAGGATACAAGTAATTTTGAAAGCGAGTATCAGCTTTGAAGCTGGTGAGATCATAAGTATTTAGTGTCTTAATTTGTATGTAAGAATTTGTAAGTATATGTATTGAAAGTGTATATGAACTGTAAGTGTTTGAAAAACCCTAGAAATCCCTATGATTCCTACTAGTACATGAAGGTGTCTTCTACCAAGACCTAACTGTTCTGAATGTAGCCTTCTACCAAGGCATCTAGTGTCTGAATGTGTGTCTCGTGTAAGAGTATGTATTTTCCCAAGTATAACTATCATTAACAAAAATATAGTCTCTACATTACCGTGCCTCATGTGAATGTTCACGAAGTGAATGGAATGGGAAAATGAACTAGTACTATGGTGTAGTGCTATAAGAACTACAGCCGTACTAACTACCTTAAACCGGATTTATATTAAGGCATTATGTGATAAATTGCACCATACTATAGACTGGTAACAACGACAACGTATAGTCGAAAATAAGGTATGACGTTTGGCACCTACAGACCTGCCGGTCCTGGTGTAGCTAGTAGCAAGGTGTAGGATAGTCAATCCAGTATAGATCTATACGCAAACTCACGCTCTCCCTTCAAGAGACTCTGGCTACAACCCAGGGCATGACAATTAAGGCATGCTTCCATACAGTGGATCACAATTATTGGTGTATTAATGTAAGTGTAATGTAACGAACTGTTCTATCTGTAATGTACGTGCTCTCTACCTAGCAAGTATAATAATGTACTATAATGTTCTAGAAAGTATTGACTCATGAATGAACTGACTCATTGTATGATATCGTGTTCTAGTAATAGTTCTAGTATCCTCCTAAACTACCCATACGGTAGCTTACTAGTAATCTAAGTGGTACGTATAGACATGGATGTATACCCTTGCTACCCAAGGGCATAGGATGAACTGGAAGGACCTTTTATGACTATATATATACATGATATATAACTAATATTTAAACGACTTTCGGATGAGTACCCGATATCCCACCAGACCACATCTCAAGCGCGAAAAGGAAATAGGGTGGATAGCCTTCCTAAGTCTTTTAAACATTTCTTATATAACTATACATATAGAGACATGCAATTTATAATAATATAAAAGCTTAAGTAAATTTTGTAAGACATTTGTAACATAAATATTATTTTCAGAAAAGATCGACTTGATGTCAATCTACAAAACAATTTGAAGGCATAAGTATGATAAAACAGTTTTGGGTAAAAGGAAACATTTGTTTGAAACACAGTTGTAAATAAGTTTGAAAGGTAATGTACATAGTAAGATGTACAGTGTAATAAGTAGTTTAAAACTTATAAAATGTTTATAAAAATCATTTGAAGGAAACCGTTTGGTAAAACGGCTAATGAGTAGCCAAATCTTTTGAATGTTGTATATTAATCACATGTGATTGATATAATAACTAGCGTAATTCTACTTATTAATCGCATGTGATTGATATAATAACTAGCATGATTCTACTTGTATCCCCCCCCCTTTAAAACATTTAAAAGTAGTTTAAAACATTAGTTAAGGGGTACGAACTCACCTGTAGTAAGTGACTGGAATTGAACGGACTGTTATCGTACGGAAGGATCGGACAAGTGCTTGGTGTCAAGTGAAGACTTAGACACACACAATGATCCTAATTACATATGAAGACATATGTATATAAATAATTAGAGATTAAATCACTAATTATACAAGTATAAATATTTAAACGCGAGTAAAACACCTTTGGTCAAGTGCTAGGAGGCTAATGGGTTGCAACAAAGGAGTGCAATGCCCCTAATGGAAGTTTAAGGTCTAATGACCTTAATCATTGGAGTTTACGGCCCAGGGGAGTAAGCTCCTGGCCGTAAACTCTCAACCAAGGCCTAAATGGAGCTTAGAATTATCACAACTCTAGTGGGGAATTGTTTCAAGGCTTAAACAAGTTTTTGGGTACCATATTGACTCCTTTGGGGAGTTTACGGCCCATAGACCATATTCCCTTGGAGTTTACGGCCGTAAACTCCCTTGGGAGGGTTTTTATGGTGTTTTCAAGTCTCAAACATTTCTAGGAACTAAACTAGGCTTTGGTACTTGTCTTTAGAGGAGTTTATGACACATTTGGCACCATTTTTATGGAGTTTACGGCCCTAGAACCTTTTGGGCCGTAAACTCCCTCACTCATGGGGTTCTAAGTGTTTTAACTAGTCCATAACTCATTTAGGTACATGCCCAAATTGTCTCTTGGCTTAAGGAAGGGTTTAGGGTGTCCTTTGACCCCTTAATAGGAGTTTACGGCCCAAGAACCACTCTTGGCCGTAAACTCTTCAACACTTGTGCTTTTCTTATGTTTTATAGGTTCTAAACACATTAGGGTATTTGTCTAAAATAGAGTCCAAGCCTTAGGTGTCTTAAAAGCACCATTTGAGCAACTTACATGGGAGTTTACGGCCTAAGCTCTTCTTGGGCCGTGAACTCCTAACTTGGGTGTTCCTTGGTTGATTTCTTGTCTCAAATGTACCTATCTATTATCCTTAACTAGTTGCCTAACAAGGAAATGGGACTAGATGGCCTTTAAGCTTGATTTTGGAGTTTACTCCCCAAGAACGTTCTTGGGCGGTAAACTCCCGGATCTCATGTATTTGACATACAATCTATGTTAATAAGCATAAAACAAGCATTATAACACAACTAGAGAAGTGTACTCACGATTTGGGATGAAAACCCGAAGATCCGTGAGAGAGAATTTGGCTTTTCTCTAATTGGAATTCAACTAATGAACCAATTTGGTTCAGAATTCTATTTATAGTCCTGAGATTTTTGGCAGAAAATATTTCTATTCTCGGAATGGATTCTAATGACCTAGAGTAATGGAATTACAGTGTTGCACAAAATCCTAGTGCATCCACTCTCCTAATATCTCCTTAGGTGTAAAACCCTGAAAACTGCCAAACTTATACTCGAAGTCTGAATTTTCACTGTAACTGCTCTACTTCTATTGGATTGAAATGGTTTGATTAGAATGGAAATTTCGGGTTGTCACATATTTATTTGTATTTTATGTTAATACCGTCGTAATAAAATAAATAAAAGCTAGTAAATTACATTTCCATTTAGTCTGAAAAAGTTTATTTTTATTACGACCATTTAACCGGGTAAAAAGTTTAAACCTCGTTGAACATAAATATCGGGTAGTCGTATACCGGGTACAACACCCAAGCCTTATATAAAGGAGGGTGGACACTCTTTAGAAACCTTTTACCACACTAGACCCACTTTCTCTCTCTACTCTCTCTCCTCAAGTTCAATTTCGCCTCAAAACCGCAAGTTTCCGCCTCCAAAACGTAAGATCCCTTACCCTAACTTGTTCTAGACATCATTTATTGTTGTTTTAACTCAAAAATTGTTCATGAAGGCTGAAAAAGAGGAGTTTACAGCCTAAGAACATCCTTAGGCCGTAAACCCCTAAAATGTTGTCAAAAGTGCCAAATTTCTTCCCTTTAAGCTTAGAAACTAGTTTTGGACTTAACCTAGAAGTGTTTGAACCTTGAATCAACAATTTTTTTTTGGGAAAGAGGCCGAGGCCTCGGCAAAGATTTGAATCAACAATTTTTAGGGCTTGAAAGAGGGTTTACGGTCCAAGCACATGCTTAGACCATAAACACCCTCTAAGCTTGCAAATCAAGCCCAAAACACTTCCAAATCACATTTAAGCTTAAGATATGGCTTAGGGACTTGCTAATTCGGACTTGGAACACCTAAATCTTGTCATTTGAGGGGTAAACAAGAGCTTACGGCCCAAGCATATGCTTAGACCGTAAACTCCCCTAAAACATTCCAAATGAGAGTTTAATCCCCCTAAAGAGCCTTATACCCTCACTAGAACTTGTTAGGAATGAGCCAAGGACATTGAAAGCAAAGAGTGTGTAACAACATAAAATTTCAAAACAATTTTTCATTTTCAAAACATTCATTTACTCACAAAATAACACCAAACATATTGCATCAAATGTATTTTTCACAAAAATATCTCCCCAGAATCCAAAACATAAACTCCACAAGTGTATACGGATCATGCTGGCGCTTTCCCGCGCTCATCACTTGTACCTGAAACACATCACACAACAACTGTAAGCATAATTGCTTAGTGATTTCCCCAAAATACCACATAAAACACATACGCCACTGAAGGCTATAATACGACCCTCCGGTCGATGTGTCTCAACGGGACCCTCCAGTCCCGTAGCTCGTTGGACCCTCTGGTCCGGTCATAGCTCATTGGGCCCTCCGGCCCAGTCTGTATCGTTGGACCTTTCGGTCTGGTCTATAACAGCATACAACATACACATAACACATAGCACATAATCTCATACATAACACATAAGACCCTCTGGTCTACACAATATACCGCTCTAGGTAATGTATAGTGAGCAGACTCACCTCAATGTCTCGGTAAATATCTGACTCGGAATAAATGTGATCTAGCCTCTGCCTAATCACACAAAGTAATACACTCATAAATACAACTGAACTCAACCCTAAAAGTCAACAAGGTCAACGGTCAACTTTGACCGGACTCGGCGAGTGCACTAGGGTGACTCGGCGAGTCTACACGTGTCCACTGACTTTCTTAGATCCTCTCTTGACACGCCGAGTACCCCCTGACTCGACGAGTTCCACCTGGCATGAATCGCGGGGCCACCATGACTCAACTCGCCGAGTCTCAAGAACAACTCGGCGAGTTCCGGCTTGAACCCAGCCCCCTGACTCACCCTGACTCACTGAGTCGTTCCCTCAACTCGACAAGTCCACTCACTGAGTGATTACGGGCAAACTTCATACTACTCGCCGAGTCTGTTCTTCAGACTCGGCGAGTTCATGCCATGCATAAAATCAAAAACACTTCTGAGGTCAGATCTGTTCCATTCAATCATAGATCTGGCCTCCCCAAGCATGATAATCACATAAACTCCAAACCTTGATGCTCAAACAACATCTATTTGCTCCTATATGATGTTTTGGCCCCATAATTCATAACCCATGGTCAATGCTCCCATGAATCCTCAAAAAGATTGAGGAATAAAGCTTCTCTGGACCTCTATGGACCCCATTCCAAGTCTCATCACAAATAGGGACGAAATGGACATCAAATCTAACCAACAAGGAGATCAAGAAACCCTAAACCCCTATGTTCATCATAACAACAAAAAGGGAGCCAAAATATTACCTCTAAAGTGATACTCTGAGCTCCAAATTCGAAGAATGTCCACCTCCCTTGCTTCCTCGTAGCTAGAACCTCCTTTGCCTTGCCAAACAATGCTTCAAAGGTTAACAATGGCCTTCTCTCTCTCCCAAAACGCTCAAAATCTCTCTAGGGTTTCTCTATGGGGTTGGTGGCCGCAAATGACGGCCATAAGCCCCTTTAAATAGGCCTCAAACCCTGGAAATTAGGGTTTCATTAAACAGCATGGACTCACTGAGTCCACCCTTGGACTCGCCGAGTCCAGATGAGAACCCGCGTGCAAAAACCGCGACCCTACTCGGCGAGTTTAGACTCCAACTCGCCGAGTCTCCTCACAACACCCAAAAATAAAAGAATAAAAATAATACCTGGGAATCCGGATGTTATAGAGTGGAGGTGTCCAAGAGTTTACTACCGTAAACCATGGGGTTTACGGCCGTAAACTCCCAAGGAGTGGTCCTTGGACCGTAAACTCCAAGGGAGTACACTTTTGGAACCTTAAACACCCCTATAGCCTTGTATATTGCCTTAGAATCATTACTAAAACCACAAGAGGCTTAAAATCATTCACTTACACTCCTCCCATGAGTTTACGGCCGTAAACTCATGGGGGGTTTGGTATCTCAACCGTAAAGTCACTTAACGTGAGTTTTAGAAGAGTAAATTCCATGGTGAGGTCTTGTACTCTTTCCTTACAACCCATTAGCCTTCTAGCACTCACCCATAAGACCTTTAATCACATTAGGATGCCTATATGGGTATAATTAGAGTCTAAATCACTAATTACTTGTAAACATATGTATTCATATGTTACTAGGGTCATAAAGGGTGTATAAGTCTCTACTTGACACCAAACGCTCATCCGACACTTCCACCTGATCTACTCCTTGCAGGTGAGTTCATACCGCTTAATGAACCTTTTTAAATGTTTTTACATGTTTTAGGGGGGGGGGATGCAAGTAAAATTCTACAAGTTTTTATTATTAAATCATATGTGATTTACCAATTGTCATCAAAAAGGGATTTTCTACACTTTTAGCTGCTTACCAATAAAACTGTTTTAGTTGACTATCAAATGCATTTTTAAGATTTAAATTGTTGTTAAAATATTTTCAAAACTATGTTTAAATTACTTTCCTTTTATTTTAATATATATATATATATATATATATATATATATATCTCTACACTAATATATTTATATAAGTAAGACTTGAAGGACTTAGGACCGATAGCTCGCCTTATTTCCTGTTCTTGTTTGATGTGGTCTTAGGGTATCTGTTGTCCGTCCGACTGTCGTTGATTTCTTAGTTATATATCATATATATTTGTGATAGATATGAAAGTCTTCATCTTACCCGCTACCTTTGCTATTCAAAGGCATGAAATCATACACTCTAGTTAACTATAATAGGTATAGTTAAGACTACTGCTCGTTACCTCTACTACTACTATACTCACTATAACTGCTATTATTACAAGTTAGTACACATATAAGAGAACACTCTATGAACTATACAAAAGACTACTATACTATAATACAAGAGAATACACTAATCCAGAGTATAACACACTATCCCTCTATAAGACACTCTACTGCGCTTACACCATGTGACCAGGGCTTTCCGGAAGGAAAGCAACACTACATGTATAGATCTATACGGGGCGGATACTATTACATCCCGACTGTTAACTACAGTCCGAGCCGACTAGGCCCAGGGGTGGCACTACATCACTACACTACGCATGACTGGGAAGGTCATCGGGTTCTCTATTATCATTCAGTCTGGTTACATGAGGGGTCGCACCTTTATCCAAATTAATACACTAAGACTTAAGTCTAAGCTAACATCCCGAAGTAAGTAAATATCTATTACTAATGGAAGTCTGCACCACTACTTCTGTTAACAGGCATAACTTCTCTTTATCTATGTTATTCATATGAGATTTATTACCGTACTTTTACAACTGAAGGTTTTCAATAATAATACTTACACACAACTCAAAGGATTTAACTTACAATGTACCTTTCTGGAAAATATAGGATTTTCTAGGGATTTCTACTACTTATAAACATAAATTTCAGTTTTTATACTATAAGATTTTAAATACTCTTATACAACAATGACACTAAATTCTTATGAACTCACCAGTTTTATGCTGATACTCGTTTTCAAAATAACTTGTATCCTCAGGTCAAAGATAGACAGGTATAGGTGTAGCTTTTGGAGAAGATGGAGCACATACAAGACCCATCTTTTATTTTTGTTACACTTTTGGTGTCTATTAAACTTTACAGTCAACGTTTGTAATTAAAATTACTATATAAATGCAATGGTTGTTGTCGCTTGTTTTTACTATTATGCAATTGTTATGATACTGTACATGACGTCCTCCACCCCAAAACGTATTTCGCCGTTATCGGTTTTGGGGTGTGACAGATTGGTATCAGAGCATTGTTTATAGTGAATCAAGTATATCAACCTATAAAAGATATACGAACTATAAACACGTCGGGACTAAAACACTCTGAACAAGAATATATACTTATAAATATTAAAATATTTCATCAAGTATATATATATATATATATATATATATATATATATATACATTCACCACTACAAAAAGGGTTAGTATCATACTAGAACAGAATAAAAGTATTAAGATTGTTGAACAGCACAATTAAGCTTAGAGACATATAGTCGCATCTGGGTAGATGTAGCCTGATCAACTATGTTTTTCCAGGAGTGACTAACATGTGCCTAAGGGTGATTGTGGTGTTGCAACAAGTCTAAAAACTTACCAACACTACCACAAGAACGTTAGAACAAGAATACTATATGATTATTCTGCATTCTACTAACTATGTATATGATAACTAAAGGGTCGTTACTGGTAGGACAATGGTTGCTAAGTGGATACAACACGGTTACATGTGACTAGGGTGTTATAGACTCAGAATATGTGACCTTTGCTTCATTTCCTGTTTTTGTTTGATTGGGGATCTGAAGTTAGGGTTGCTTATTCGAAGGACTATCTTGCTTCGGATACATGTAATTGGTATGCACTACGCAATGGATCGAAAGAGCCGAAGCTGTTTTCGAAATGTGCTCATGCCCTGAAGAAAGCAAAATCAAGTTCGTTGCTGCCACCTTCACTGAAAGGGCCCTAACATGGTGGAATGACCATGTCAGTTCACTCTCTCTAGTAACAGCTAATGCCATGGGCTGGGGCACACTGAAGGAACTGCTAAGAAAGGAGTACTTCTCTAGAGGAGAAGTACAGAAGCTTGAAGAGGAACTCTGGAACCTCAAAATGAAGGGAACAGACATAGTGGCTTATACGGCCAGGTTCTGCGACCTGGTAGCGATGTGCCCTAACATGATCCCTTCTGAGAGCAAGAAAATCGAGCGATACATCTGGGGTTTAGTGTCCCCGTATCAAGGAAATGTTTTATCCTCCCATCCTGCAACCTTTGATAGCGCCAAGGAGTTGGCCCACAGGTTGATTGATCATGAAACTCCTTCCACTCCAGCTACAGCAACCACAACTGCCACCACACCACCCAAATCAAACGACAAAAAGAGGAAGCTTTGGGATCGAAAGAAGAGCAAGAAAACTCAAACCCCCTCCAAAGACCAACAAATCGTGGCTGTCCATGCTGCCACCACTCCTGCTACCCCTGCACCAGCAAAAACTTATGTTGGGAACCTGCCCAAGTGTCCCAAGTGCCCATTCCATCACAATGGCCCCTGCCGTGAATTGCAATGCATCAACTGTGGCCGGAAGGGCCATACTGTTCGGTTTTTCAGATCCCAACCCAAACCTATCTCTCAAGTCCCCAGTTTGGGAGTAAGTCAGACCTGCTATGGCTGTGGTGAAGCGGGCCATTTCAAGAAAAACTGTCTGAAGGCTGGGAATGCGGGAGGAACAGGAAGACTACTCGCTATTGGCCACAACGAAGCAGTAGCAGATCCCGCAGTAGTCATGGGTACGTTCCTTCTCAACAACTCTTATGCCTATGTTTTATTCGATAGTGGTGCAGAAAGAAGCTTCATGAACCAAATCTTTAAACACTTACTTAAGCAATCCCCGCAACCACTAAAAGAAACATTCGTCGTAGAAATGGCTAACGGAAAGACCGAAAGCTCTAACAAAATTTACATAGGTTTTTGTTGGATTAGTGTCTAAGTCCATAACTATTTTGGTATGTACTTGACCCGATGGTGCATGGTCCTTTTGGGTTGCCTTCACCAAAGCAACTTGATAGGATGAATTATGGAGAGAAATGATTAAATATGATTTATTAATATATTATGAGAATAATATATTAAAGGAGAAATCATATTGTTTAATTAATATTAGTCAAGAATTAATTGATAATTAGTTTTGTGACTAAAAGAGATTAATTAAACTTAAGGGACTGGAATTGTAATTATAAGATAATTGCAATATGGGCTATGGATTGTCTTAAATTAAGGAGTGGACGAATTCTATGGGAAACCCATGGGGAAATCATCCAAGGCCTTAATTAAAGGAGTCCATGGGTTTCTTAGGGCTTAGGCATCCAAATTAGGGTTTCCTTGTTAGATAACCCTAATAGCCTCACTATAAATAGACCCCTTATGACCCAAAAACGTGGACATGACTTCTTCTAGGGTTAGAACACGTTTAGGGCAGCCTCCATCCTCTCTCCTCTTCATCCTCTTGCTTATGGTGTTTGTGAACCATTAGAGGAATGACACTTGTGACTCTAAGCCTTCCAAAGTCAATACAAGGAGATTTGGGATTGTTATTGCTACATAACAATCAAGGTAACATCTTAAACCTATTCTTATGTTAATATGATTACTTGTATGTTAGAATTAGGGTTTATAGTCTTGGATAACTTGCATGTACAATAGAGAAACCTAGATCCAAGCATTAGGGTTTGTATGAGCACATAGGATGTTCTTAGGACCAAAACCCATCAGTGGTATCAGAGCCTAGACTGGTTTCTCTTGTAATGATGCATCATATGATTGAAAAATTCGATTTTTGTGGTTCTGGAGGCTGGACTCGCCGAGTCCATAGATGAACTCGCCGAGTCCAAGGTGACTCGACGAGTCCATGTCTGACTCGGCGAGTCGACTCGTCAGAAGGAGGGAAAACCGGGATTTCTTGTTGTTTTTGCTTAAGGATAGTTTCCTTATCATATTAGATCAACATTAATCCGATTTTATGATATATTTGAATATATTCTTGATCTAATTGAAGATATTTATCAATTAATAAGATAATTGTTTCCTTATGTGATAATTGATTAATTATTTTGATTAAATTGGTAAATTGTTTGGCAAGAAATCATTAAATAAATCAAATATGGATAATTATGCGATTAAATGTTAATTCAGATTATTTGTTATTTGATCCTTGTTGTTATGAAAAGTTTCATATTTTCCCCTTTAGGTTTTATAGTTTAGATTTGAACCCAAAAGTTTTGTTGTTTAGAAATTTAAATAGTTAAAACCCTAATGTTTTGAAAAAGGTTTCAAAACTTGCCCTCAAGTTTTGGAATTTAAATTTTGATTAATTGTTTAATTTTGATGTATATTTAAATTCTAAACCCTAATGTTTTGAAATGTTTCAAAACTTGCCCTCAAGTTTTGGAATTTAAAAGTTGATTAAAATTTTAATTAGGAATGTTAAATTCTAAAACCCTAGTATTGTTTTGAAAAGTTCAAATCACACCCTTATGGTTTTATTAATTAATTAAGATGTATAATTAAAAGAGGATTAATAAATCCATCAAAAGTTTTGGTTTACAATTTAATTGAATTAAAAGTATAATTGTTAAATTTGACCACTTAATATTTTAAAAGTGTAAAATACACCCAATACTATATATAGCATTAAAAGTCTAACATTATATATATGTATGAGTAAAAGTCAGTCTTACCGTTAGTAGGCCTCATTCACGAAGCTGGTCTATAAGGGGTGTTTAAGGAAATTGCCTATAAAATGGCGATTGAATGGGTATCCACTCTTACCCACCGCACTCTTGACTAGTGGAGGGTCGTTAGCCGAACGGGTAGGATAGGACGAAACCTTCCATTATAAGTATGACGAAGTATAAAAGTAACTAAATGTTTTCATAAAATTCCCAATCTTAGTTACTTAGGCAAAAGTGAATTGATGTAATTCCATGAAATTACACTTTGTGCTCTTGCGAAGACGTTAGTGGAGCGTGTTTGGTTAACTGGCACACTAAATGGTTCTAAGCAAAGGTAGCAAAGGGTGAATCAATGTTTGTCATAGTTCGGTGGAGCGTGTGTGGTTTACCGGCACATCGAATAGGTGACTGTAACATGTGAGGGCACCATGTAAGTTTGCATGGTTATTCACACCCGCTTTGTGATCCTCGGCATCCCAGTCACAAACAAGAGGGGCATATCGAGATTTAAACATGCCATTGAAATGTTCAATGAATCTCAAAGGATCTAGGAGTTTTCGTAGATTTAAAACTTAAATTTCTTTTTTGTTTTTCATGGTGGAAATTAGTGAATCGTCATTCACTTACCTTCAAATGTTCTGCAATTTGGGTTACGGCATCCATCTCCCGAGTTGTAGAATATTGTGTTGGGTCCTAGCCTTAGTATTTCATTTGGGTGATTTACTAAGGACTCAATCAATCAACTAACTTGAATTTGTTTTCTCCCGTTTTGTAGATGTCAAAGTTCGACAACTATGGTCTTCCCAAATCCCGTGGAACAAGCATTCCACATGAAGATGGTATTCCACGATTCGATCGAGGAACAAGAAATCATGCTTCACTTCCTCCACCTCCTCCAATTATTCTCCCTAACCCACAAGTTCAAAGGCTTGAAAAGTTCAAGATCACTCAAGCCCTTTTGGCAAGTAAACATAAAGAAGGAAAGTCGGTGTGTGCACACGTCCTAAGGATGAAGTCACACATTGATAGGTTAAGAATGTTGGGATCCGTTGTTTGTGAGGAAATGGCTGTTGATTGGGCTCTTCAGTCACTTCCTAACTCATATAGTGAGTTCGTAAGAGAGTACTATATGATGAACTGCGATGTGACCCTTATAGATCTCACCTATATGCTTATTGCTGCTGAATCAGCAATGATTTGGCGCAATAGAAAAGCAAAGTTGATTGGTGAATCTGCCTTCGAGACCTCTATGGATGTAGACAATGGCAACGAAAGGCAATGTCTGAAGTAGTTCCATGTCTTGTTCCGATAGAGTCAATTTGCTTTTATTGCCAATAGAAGGGGAATTAGAGACGAAGTTGCCCTATTTACCTAAGAGATCTAAGAGATGGGAGAGTCAAAACGTATGGCTTTGCTTTAGGTAAAATCCATTGACTAACTCTTTTAAGCTTCTATTCTAGATTCTTAATACATAATGTGATAAGATTACAATTGATGTTTTGTAGGATCGGAGAAAAGAAAGGAAGCTTAAGTGAAGAAGTGAGCAGAATCTAAACGTGAAGGAATGGATTTCGATCGCATTCTCGAAGATTAGATTCTTGAGCTACTACTTAAGAGTTAGAATTAGATTGCTAAGAAAGATGTATTAGCATAGTTTTTCAATGAATTGCATTGTAAGGACAAAATTTTTCCGCAATAAAATAAATTTTGATTTTATATTATTTATTTATCCTTGCAATGGCGTATATAAAAAATTGATGTTTGAATGTTTCTATTATTAGCAATAATGGATTTGTTTCTTATTATGTTATGGAAAGTCGAGAGTTTACCAAATAGGGAGAGTTTCTCATCGCCCAAGTTTCAATTGGACAGAAACTTGGAATCATGCAACTTGGTTGCACGATGAATGAGAAATTTCATATTTGGAAATTAGACTAATTCATTGACAAAGTGTCAAGTGAAGGACTAGGAGATCGAGCACACAAAGTTGCGTGTTAATCAAGTCCACCATAAGAGTAACAATGATATTCGTCATGATTTACTAAAGGTTTAGTAAATATGATTATACTTACAAGATTAAGTGTAATTATGAATTGATTGAAAAATTTTAAATCAATAGTAGAACGAATAAGAAGAATCAAGTAGGCAGAAAGATAAAAATTTCTCCATTCTAAGAAGAAAGGGAGAGTACCTTTTATGCTTTATGATAGATCTTAATGATTAAGAACCATATCTCAATTGATCCTCTAAGTGAGTCTTAATACAATTGTATGTTTAAGAAGAGGAATCAAGAATTGAAGAAATGGTTAAATCAAGAAGTAAATCATACTTCGTTCCAAAACAAGTCTTAGTGTTAAGATTGTGAAATTGAGTGATAAGTATTAAGAAGGTTTATAGCATTCATCAAATATGGAAAGTCGTGATGTCTTGGATAAGACAAAGACCAACTAGGACCAATTTATGAAATGTTTTGATAAAAGCTACACTAACTCTTGAATATTTTTTTGTCAAGAAATGTTTGTTGACAAGAGAATCTTATATGTCAAGGAGTCAGTGGGAGTCTTAATGGTCTTGAAAGGTTTCAAGAACAAATCAAATAAACCTTATTGATCAACACTAGCACACGAGTTAAGGTTTACAACCTATCGTGTTGACATTATTTTGTTTCTGTGCCATTCCAATTGAGTTAATTATGCATGTGAGTTCTATGAGTTCTCATTTTGAACGCATAAAAGGCAAGGCACCTTAATCAATGAAAGGTACATTGATAGGAAAGGGTGAGCTGCTTAACTACTTGGAAGACGTGGTGGGCAGCTGTGCTACCATAAGGCAAGAAATCGAGATTAAGAAAGTTCGATCCATATGAGTTTAAATTTGTCGTAAACTTTGGTTTTGACAAATTCACATGGATAGGAACAAATACATCGTTTAAATCTAAGTGTTATAATATTTCCTCCTTCATGAAAATGATTGTGAGGAAATGCTTTCACTAAGAAAGGTTTTAAGAAGATAGTGATTGTAAAATTGCATTCTCGAATTCGATCATGGTTACGGTATCCCTTTCCATGATTTGAATTGTGAGATTTGACAATTAGTCTTAATTGTTTAGACACACATATGAGTTATCTAAGGCAAAAGTGTATAAGTTTAAGAGGCCTTGTTAAAAGATTATCAAAGCATTAAGTATTAGAAACATGGACTTAAGAAATTCAATAGGTATTGTTTTTCTGAAAGTTAAGATGTTTATGAATACATGTCGAAGCTAGTGGGAGCATAAGTGTTATGTTTTATAATAATCATCATGATAGTGGGAGCATAAATGTTATGATTGTATGATTATTAAGGAACGTATTGCAAGTTGGCAATATTAATTATAGAAAACAAGAGTTATACCTTTCAAAGTCGAAAGGGTTGTAAAGTTGTTTTGCTATAATTAAGGGAGAGAATATTATGCTTCATTTCAAATCTAAAGGCTTAGGTTGTGGAATGTTAATAAAATTTAGTCAAATGTACATAGTGTGTTCTTAAAATTTCAATTATGATTACGGCATTCCTCTTCACTATTCGATTTTGAGAACATAGCAAATAAAACATTATGTGTCGTGTCCCATACGCTTCGAGTATAGGATCGATTGCAAATGCTTTAATGTTTGACCATTCTAAAATTATCCAAATGTCTAGCGCATTTAGAGGGAAAAGGGACTAGAATCGGTTTTGAATAAAATAATTAAACAACTATCAAAGGACAATCCAAAGTTCGACGAGGATTGGTTGCTTGTGAGTAGTTGGAAGCATGGTATTGAATGGACCATATCGACATTATTATGAATAGAAAAGATTCTATTAAGAATAAGTGGTCATATGGAAAATATGGAAATGTTTCCATATTGGATGGACCATATCGACATTATTATGAATAGAAAAGATTCTATTAAGAATAAGTGGTCATATGGAAAATATGGAAATGTTTCCATATTGGATGGACCATATCGACATTATTATGAATAGATAAGATTCTATTAAGAATAAGTTGTCATATGGAAAATATGGAAGCGTGTCCATATTGGGAATTGAATATTAAAAATCTATGACTAGATTAGAAACTTTTATGCAAAAGGATGTTCAAAGGAATGTACTTTGAGTGAGAGACATCATATCTAAGGAATTGTCTTGTAACAATCTCCGATAGAGGACTTTGTAATATCATTGGCAATAGTCTTTGTGACTTTGGTGCAGTGACATTACGAAAGTATCATTGCATAAAAATGTTAGAATCTAGCATATTCTATAAGTAGCAAGAATTTGATATTCTTTCACTTATAAAAAGGATTTGGAGTTGTGAAATGAGAATGATTGGAAATGTGTTCAATTTGATCTATTTCACAAAGTAAGAACCATAGGTAAACATTGTGTGCATGCTAAGAGCATGGGACAAGTGTAATAATTCAAGTAAGAATATGATTACCCGAAACGACAAATAATGAGTAATCGATATGGTGATAAATAAAAGGTGTTTTATTTATACTCAAAGGTTTGAGGCCATATGGGATTAGTATTATTCTTGTGTTTCACATTTACATGTTTTGACTTCCTGAATAATTTAATTGGTTAAGAACAGTCAAATTATTCGAACGGACCACAGTCGTTCATATGTTGGAAGTAGGTATGAATGAAGATTGTCATGTATTGGTGTGTGGATTGTCTAAAGAGCATTAGACATAAGCAAATGTTTGCTGCAACATTCATGAGTGCTTATGAATATGAATTTGAGCATTGGATTAAACCCACGCTCACTTGGATCACTCCATGAAAGTGTATCACGAGTGATTGGTGAGACGATAACATCTTATATTCTTGAAACCGAGATGTGTGAGTTGTATCTTGCGAATCGGTTGCACATTGATAAGATGTAAACGCACCAGTAACTTGGTGTCATAAAACATATTGTTGTGTGTAATTTGGTGAGTGAGTACAAGCAAGCATTGTATCAAAGTTTATCCGTTCCTTTTATCCAAAGTAGGATAAAAGCGATATCTTTGGGCCGCTCGATGATTTAGTGATGACAAACGTAAATGCTCGGCCGGGCTAGGGCTAATTTGATTTGTTCAATTAGTCAGTCGTCATAAATCGGAATCGAGGTATAGTACAAAGAGAATGATTTGAAATCATATCTCATATGATATCTAGAATGGAGGAATATATGATCCCTTATCTTAAGGACACACGTATCTGATAGGATCGGAGTTGACAGCGGCTTTAGAAAGCTTCGATTGCAGATCAGGATCTGAAGTCATACGCAAAATAGTTATTAGACTTATCCAAGTGGGAGACTGTTGGATTAGTGTCTAAGTCCATAACTATTTTGGTATGTACTTGACCCGATGGTGCATGGTCCTTTTGGGTTGCCTTCACCAAAGCAACTTGATAGGATGAATTATGGAGAGAAATGATTAAATATGATTTATTAATATATTATGAGAATAATATATTAAAGGAGAAATCATATTGTTTAATTAATATTAGTCAAGAATTAATTGATAATTAGTTTTGTGACTAAAAGAGATTAATTAAACTTAAGGGACTAGAATTGTAATTATAAGATAATTGCAATATAGGCTATGGATTGTCTTAAATTAAGGAGTGGACGAATTCTATGGGAAACCCATGGGGAAATCGTCCAAGGCCTTAATTAAAGGAGTCCATGGGTTGCTTAGGGCTTAAGCATCCAAATTAGGGTTTCCTTGTTAGATAACCCTAATAGCCTCACTTTAAATAGACCCCTTATGACCCAAAAACGTGGACATGACTTCTTCTAGGGTTAGAACACGTTTAGGGCAGCCTCCATCCTCTCTCCTCTTCATCCTCTTGCTTATGGTGTTTGTGAACCATTAGAGGAGTGACACTTGTGACTCTAAGCCTTCCAAAGTCAATACAAGGAGATTTGGGATTGTTATTGCTACATAACAATCAAGGTAACATCTTAAACCTATTCTTATGTTAATATGATTACTTGTATGTTAGAATTAGGGTTTATAGTCTTGGATAACTTACATGTACAATAGAGAAACCTAGATCCAAGCATTAGGGTTTGTATGAGCACATAGGATGTTCTTAGGACCAAAACCCATCAGTTTTACCCTCACGTTAGACGATCATTCATTCCCAATCGATCTCATACCAGTCTCGATCAAGAGTTTCGATGTCATTGTTGGCATGGACTGGTTGAGTCTTTATCGCGCTGATATTCTATGCTTCGACAAAGCCATTCGCTTAAATCCACCGAATCACGAAACTCTGTTAATCTACGGAGACGAACCCGGTACGAGCCTTCGTATCATCTCAAGTATTCAATCCCATAAATACTTGCGTAAGGAATACCGCGCCTTTCTTGCACACATCGTCGACACAAACCAGAAAGCGAGAGATCCAAAAGACATCCCTGTTGTATGCGATTTCCCTGACGTCTTCCCAGAGGACCTTCCAGGTTTACCTCCCAAACGTCAGGTTGAGTTCAGAATCAACCTAGTCCCAGGAGCTACCCCCGTAGCTAAGTCGCCCTATCGTTTAGCGCCTGTAGAGATGCAAGAACTATCCGGCCAACTTAACGAGCTGCTCAGCAAGGGCTTTATAAGACCGAGCTTCTCACCCTGGGGAGCTCCAGTCTTGTTCGTAAAGAAGAAGGACGGATCATTCCATATGTGCATCGATTATAGGGAACTCAACAAACTCACGGTCAAATATCGCTACCCTCTTCCTCATATAGATGACCTATTCGACCAACTACAAGGGGCGAGTTACTTCTCCAAGATTGATCTTAGGTCCGGGTATCACCAGTTACGTGTGCTTGAGGAGGATGTTCCGAAGACAGCCTTATGAACTCGTTATGGGTACTACGAGTTCGTAGTGATGCCCTTTGGACTGACTAATGCACCCGCATTGTTTATGGACTTGATGAATAGGGTGTGTCGTCCATACTTAGATTAGTTTGTCATCGTCTTTATTGATGATACACTCGTCTACTCCCAGAGCGAAGAAGAACATAGAAATCATCTACGACGAGTCCTAGAAACCCTGCGATCGGAGAAGTTATACGCGAAGTTCTCTAAGTGCGAATTTTGGATCCGAAGAGTTGAATTCTTAGGACACGTGGTTAGTGAGGAAGGAATCCATGTGGACCCATCCAAGATTAAAGCTATTGAGAACTGGTCAGCACCGAAGATGCCTACAAAAATTCGTCAATTTCTAGGCCTCGCTAGCTACTACCGCAGATTCATTCAAAACTTCTCTCGGATTGAGAAACCTCTTACCACATTGACCCAGAAAGGCGTAACATTCGACTGGGAAGAGAAGCAGTAGAAGGCATTCCAGACCCTGAAGCGAGCTCTATGCACCGCACCGGTATTATCCCATCCCAAAGGGACAGAAGATTTTGTGGTATACTGCGATGCATCGAACCAAGGGCTCGGTTGTGTCCTGATGTAACGAGGTAAGGTCATCGCCTATGCCTCAAGATAGCTGAAGACACATGAGGTTAACTACACCACTCACGACCTCGAGTTAGGGGCGGTTGTATTCGCTCTAAAGATCTAGAGACATTACCTATATGGAACAAAGAGCATAATATACACTAATCATAAAAGCCTCCAACACATACTGAACCAGAAGGAGCTCAACATGAGACAATGACGGTGGGTCGAACTACTCAACGATTACGACTGCGAGATTCATTATCACCCGGGGAAAGCCAATGTGGTAGCAGACGCCCTAAGTAGAAAAGAGCATTTTGGTCGAAGAGTCAAGTCATTCACAATGACTATCCATTCGCATCTATCTGCACAGATTAAGGAGGCTCAGCTCGAAGCATTAAAGCCTGAGAATGTGGCGGGAGAATCCCTGCGTGGAATGGATAAGAACTTGGAGGTCAAGGGTGACGAAGCCTATTATCTCATGGACCGAATCTGGACCCCGCGCCATGATGGTTTCAGAGACTTGGTCATGAAAGAAGCACACAACACTCGATACTCCGTTCACCTAGGTTCAGATAAGATGTATCTGGATCTCAAAAAGCTATACTGGTGGCCTAACATGAAAGCAGAGATTGCTACCTTCGTGAGTAAGTGCCTTACTTGCGCAAAGGTCAAGGTCGAATACCAGAAGCCATCAGGTCTTCTCCAACAACTGGAGATACCAGAGTGGAAGTGGGAGCGGATCACCATGCATTTCATAACCAAGCTACCCAAGACAATGGGTGGGTTGGATACCATTTGGGTCATCGTCGACAGATTTACCAAGTCCACGCACTTCCTACCCATCAAAGAAACAGACAAGATGGAGAAACTCACAAGAACATACATTAAGGAGATAATACGATTGCATGGTGTCCCTGTATCTATTATCTCTGATAGAGATAGTAGGTTTACTTCGAGATTTTGGCAATCACTGCAAAAAGCATTAGGGATAAGGCTGGACATGAGTACAACCTACCATCCGCAGACTGACAGACAAAGTGAGAGGACGATCCAAACCTTAGAGGATATGCTGCAAGCCTGTGTGATTCACTTTGGTAAGGCGTGGGTTCATACTTACCCCTTGTGGAGTTTTCCTACAATAATAGTTATCATACGAGCATCAAGGCAGCTCCATTTGAAGCCCTCTACGGCCGGAAGTGCAGATCCCCTCTGTGTTGGGCTGAGGTGGGTGACACTCAGTTAGCTAAAGGACGAGTTCTTGACAGCGCTCTCACAGGTTCGGAGATCATTCGAGAAACGACCAAGAAGATTGTGAAGATTCGCGAACGATTAAAAGCCACCAGGGCTCGACAGAAAAGCTACGCAGGCAAACGAAGAAAACCTTTGGAATTCCAGGTGGGAGACCGAGTCCTTTTGAAATTCTCACCCTGGAAGGGCACGATACGCTTTGGAAAGCGTGGAGAGCTGAACCCAAGATACATAGGGCCTTTCGAGACTCTCGCTAGAATCGGCCCCATAGCCTACAAACTTAACCTACCCCGCAAACTAAGTAACATACATCATCCTACCTTCCATGTCTCAAACTTAAAGAAATGCCTGTCCGACGAGACTCTCGTTATCCCACTCGACGAGATCGAAGTCAACGAGAGCCTCAACTTCGTGGAAGAGCCTACAGAGATTATGGACCGGGAGGTCAAACGAATGAAACAAAGCCACATCCCAATTGTGAAGGTTCGATGGAACGCCAAGCGAGGACCGGAGTTCACTTAGGAGCGCGAGGATCAAATGAAACTCAAATATCCCCATCTCTTTGATTAGTAGTACTGTAATAACTTAACTGCTTGAATTCTAAATTTCGGGACGAAATTTCCTTAACGGGGGGATGATGTGACAACCCAAAATTTAGTGTGTCGTTATAACCCGTTTCCGTTAATAGAATATTCTATTTTATAAAAGTTCCGTTAAATTTGGGTCGACAAATAAATAAATGTTTTATTTATTTGTATTTTATGTTAATACCGTCGTAATAAAATAAATAAAAGCAAGTAAATTACATTTCCATTTAGTTGGAAAAAGTTTATTTTTATTACGACCATTTAACCGGGTAAAAAGTTTAAACCTCGTTGAACATAAGTATCGGGTAGTCGTATACCGGGTACAACACCCAAGCCTTATATAAAGGAGGGTGGACACTATTTAGAAACCTTTTACCACACTAGACCCACTTTCTCTCTCTACTCTCTCTCCTCAAGTTCGATTTCGCCTCAAAACCGCAAGTTTCCGCCTCCAAAACGTAAGATCCCTTACCCTAACTTGTTCTAGACATCATTTATTGTTGTTTTAACTCAAAAATCGTTCATGAAGGCTGAAAAAGAGGAGTTTACAGCCTAAGAACATCCTTAGGCCGTAAACCCCTAAAATGTTGTCAAAAGTGCCAAATTTCTTCCCTTTAAGCTTAGAAACTAGTTTTGGACTTAACCTAGAAGTGTTTGAACCTTGAATCAACAATTTTTAGGGCTTGAAAGAGGGTTTACGGTCCAAGCACATGCTTAGACCGTAAACACCCTCTAAGCTTGCAAATCAAGCCCAAAACACTTCCAAACCACATTTAAGCTTAAGATATGGCTTAGGGACTTGCTAATTCGGACTTGGAACACCTAAATCTTGTCATTTGAGGGGTAAACAAGAGTTTACGGCCCAAGAATATGCTTAGACCGTAAACTCCCCTAAAACATGCTAAATGAGAGTTTAAGCCCCCTAAAGAGCCTTAGACCCTCACTAGAACTTGTTAGGAATGAGCCAAGGACCTTGAAAGCAAAGAGTGGAGGTGTCCAAGAGTTTACTACCGTAAACCATAGGGTTTACGGCCGTAAACTCCTAAGGAGTGGTCCTTGGACCGTAAACTCCAAGGGAGTACACTTTTGGAACCTTAAACACCCTTATAGCTTTGTATATTGCCATAGAATCATTGCTAGAACCACAAGAGGCTTAAAATCACTCCCTTACACTCCTCCCATGAGTTTATGGCCGTAAACTCATGGGGGATGTGGTATCTCAACCGTAAACTCACTTAAGGTGAGTTTTAGAAGAGTAAACTCCATGGTGAGGTCTTGTACTCTTTCCTTACAACCCATTAGCATTCTAGCACTCAACCATAAGACCTTTAATCACATTAGGATGCCTATATGTGTATAATTAGAGTCTAAATCACTAATTACTTGTAAACATATGTATTCATATGTTACTAGGGTCATAAAGGGTGTACAAGTCTCTACTTGACACAAAACGCTCATCTGACACTTCCACCCGATCTACTCATTGCAGGTGAGTTCATACCCCTTAATGAACCTTTTTAAATGTTTTTACATGTTTTAGGGGGGGGATGCAAGTATGTTTTAGGGGGGGGGATGCAAGTTTTTATTATTAAATCATATGTGATTTACCAATTGTCATCAAAAAGGGATTTTCTACACTTTTAGCTGCTTACCAATAAAATTGTTTTAGTTGACTATCAAATGCATTTTTAAGATTTAAATTGTTGTTAAAATATTTTCAAAACTATGTTTAAATTACTTTCCTTTTCTTTTAAAATATATATATCTACACTAATATATTTATATAAGTAAGACTTGAAGGACTTAGGACCGATAGCTCGCCTTATTTCCTGTTCTTGTTTGATGTGGTCTTAGGGTATCTGTTGTCCGTCCGACTGTCGTTGATTTCTTAGTTATATATCATATATATTTGTGATAGATATGAAAGTCTTCATCTTACCCGCTACCTTTGCTATTCAAAGGCATGAAATCATACACTCTAGTTAAGTATAATAGGCATAATTAAGATTACTGCTCTGTGACATCCCAAGTTGTTCCGTTACATTTCCCCGTTACCGTTAACGGAATATTCCAGTTATAAAAGTTCTGTTAATTAGAGGTCGTCAATTTAATAAACATCCCAATTGTTTACATTTAAAATGCCGTTAAGTCGTGATAAAAGGAAATAAAAACACAGGACACACATTTCCATTCATTTGGAAAATGTTAAGTTTTATTGTTACGACCACTAAATCGGGTGTGACCAAAAGCCCCGTTTAACGGCAGTATCGGGTAAAATTCCACTGAACCCCGACTCGGAACCCTATATAAGGGTGAGTGGAGTCCATTGGAGACTTTTTACACTCTCTCTCTATACTCTCTCTCTAGACCCGTTTTCGCCCCGAATCCGCAACCAAACGCTTCCAAATTGTAAGTCCGCTTACCCTAGCCTGTTCTAAACATATTGATCCATGTTTATGGCCCAAAATTTGGACTTAGAAGAAATGGAAAAGGATTTCACAGCCTAAGATCCTCCTTAGGCCGTAAACACCCTATTTAAGGCCAAAATGACCCAAACTTGTCCCCAATGGCTTGGAAATAAATAGAGGAATTAGCCTAGGAGTGTTTGCACATTTAAAACAATCATTTTGAGGCTTAAAAGAGAGTTTACGACCCAAGCACTTGCTTAGGCCGTAAACACCTCTAAACTATGTCAAAATGCCTCCAAAACACTCCCAAACCACCCTAGGGCTTAACACATAAATTAGGGGCTTATTCTCTTGGGTTTAGATCACTTAAACATTAAGAATTGGAGGATTAATAGGAGTTTATGGCCCATACATGTGTCAAGGCCGTAAACTCCCCAAACCAAGCCAAAATGTTGGTTTTTGTTCCCCAAATGACCTTAGACTATTTCTATAAAATGCTAGGAAGGATTTAAGGGCTTAAACACAAGAAATGGAGGGATTAAAAGGAGTTTACGGCCCAAGAAAGTGTCTAGGCCGTAAACTCCCCAAAACACATCCAAATGATAGTTTTAATCCCCCAAAATAGCATCACACTTCATTATAAATTGCTAGCAAGGTATTAGGGACTTTAAACTTCACAAAACTCTAAGGATGAGAGTTTACGGCCGTAAACTCCCTTAGGAGTTGTTCCTAGGCCATAAACTCCAATATAAAGCCCTTAGAAGCCTTAAAACCACTCATGCCTTTTGGGAAAAGTACTTAGAATAATTCAATGAGCAAGTAGAAGCCCTAAAACACCCTAGAACCCATCACCATGAGTTTACGGCCGTAAACTCATGGTGAGATGTCCCTGGGCCGTAAACTATGTGATAAGGGTTTACTCTCGGATAGCAAGCTCCATTCCTTAGCCATACACACCTTTAGACGCTACCCGGGACACCCAAACACTTAACCAAAGTGTTTGCCGCTCCTGTGAGCGCGTATATTTGTTTAATTAGTATTAAATATACTAATTGTATGTGAACATATGTTATCATATGTTAAATAGGTCATTGTGTGCATTCAAGTCCTTGCGTGACACCGAACGCCCAAACGGCACCTTCGTCGGACCTACTTACACCAGGTGAGTTCATACCTCTGAATGAACCTTTTAAATGTTTTTACATGTTTTATAGGGGGGGAATACAAGTTAAACATGCCAGCTATCATATCAATCATATGTGATTGATAACCCGCATGCACAAGATTTTACCACACTGTATACTGTTTTACCAAGTAGGAGACTATAAATGGTTTTCTAAAAGGTTTTCACTTGTTCAAGTTCTTAATTTTACTGTTTTATCAAAGTTTCATTTCAAACTGGTTCATGAAAGATTTTCTAAGGTTTTCAAACATATTTTACAAAAGAATACAAATTGTGGTTTTCTCCGGATATAAAGGTTTTTCATCAAAGTTTCCCTTTTACGACGTATACTTTTACCTGTTAAATATTGCTGCTTCGCTTATACTTATTTTATACTCCTACTCTGTAACGCTTTCACTTATACTTGTAGTCGCTTATACCTGATGGACGTTCATATTTATTCACACTCTTACTTAGTGATATGATCCTACTTCACTTATACTTGATATCGACTCTATTTCACTTATACTTGATATCGACTCTACTTCACTTATACTTGATACGCTCTTACTTCACTTATTGTCGTCTCTACTTCGTGATACGCTTATACTTATTCGACACTTATACTTCACTTGCGACCGCTCCTACTTCACTTATTAGACACTCCTACTTCACAAAAATCACTTCTACTTGATGCATACTCAAGCGTAGTTAGACGTATGTCTATGCTTGTATAGATGCATATAAATAATGATTGAAGGACTTAAGAAGGCTTGTCTGCCCTATTTCCTTTTCTTCGTTGAGATGTGGTCTGGTGGGATCGGATGTCCATCCGAAGGTCGTTTGATTCATTAGTTATATATTATGTATACAAGCTTAGACATACGGGTTACTTCAGTCAATTCAGTTAAGAGTCTCTACCTCTAGTCTACACTTACATTAGAAACCCACTATTTAGAAGTCTCTACCCACTATTTGGGATGCATCTTCAGGACACGGCCTTCTCCGTCGTCTAGTTGGTAACCAGAGTCTCCTGTAGGGAGAGCGGACATTGTGTGTATAGATCTATACGGGATTGACAACCCCGCACCCAGACTGCTAGCTACAGTCCCGACCTACCAAGCCAATAGGTGACAAATGTCACATTTTAGACGTTTGTAGGGCGTCTGGTACTCTAGTCAGTATGGTTACGAGTATCTCGGGTTACCTTATAATTCATGGCTTTAAGGTAACGGTATTTCGCCAGCAATTTACACTGTATGCTGGTAACTCATTTTCAGAGTCACACTGTTTTGACCTTACAAGACGTATCTTTCATTTGATACTGCTAGGGTCTGTCTCCTCTGTTTTGACCTTACAAGACATATTCTTTCATTTGATGCTGTCTGGGGTCTGTATCCACTGTATTCACAGAATTCAATGTATTCACTGTGTTCACTGTTTTAGACCTTACTAGTTGGGCCTTTCATTTGGTACCTGTTGGGGTCTGTGTCTCCACTTGTTAGACTGAACCAGGTGTGTCGCTCGTTCGATACTTTCTTGGAGTCTATGGTTCCTTGCCTTAGTCAGCAGTCCTCACTGCTGAGGCATATGCTATTCCCTGATGTCATTTGCTTTCCTCAATAATCAAATTCAGTATTTTGATAATGATAGCAATTTAGGGAAAACTACTTTTTACCACATATCACTGACCAGTCTTGGTAGAAGGCTGCTTTTATTAAAGAAAATATAGGATTTTCTGGAAAGGACTCTAATACACTGAAATCTCTTAAACTACTACTTTTATTAAAGTTATTTGGATGAAAACGTCACTAAATGCTTATGAACTCACCAGCATTTGTAAAAATGCTGATACTCGCTTTTCAAATAACTTGTATTCTTAGGTTAGCATTAGACAGGTACACCTCGGAGCTGTTGATGAAGATAGCTTAGTGCCAGGCCGTACTTACTTATATTTACTTGTATTACTTTGATACCTTGTAATGTAACCATGTAAAATTATTCTATTAATGCAATGTTTTGTTGTACTTTGATTACTATAATGCATGTGTTGTGATACTTGACATGACGTCATCCACCCCATAACGTTTCCGCCGTTTCGGTTTTGGGGTGTGACAGATTGGTATCAGAGCATTGTTTATAGTGAGCTAAGTATATCAATTCATAAAAGATATACAACCTATAAACACAAAGGGATAAAACACTCTGACCAAGAATTATACTTTAAAATATAACCATATTTTACCAAAGTATAATAACATCTAGAATCTAAACACTCGAACAAAAGTATCACAAGAAGAACAATAATAAAAGTGTTCGGATGTTGAGCACTACATTCAAACCTGGGCAGTTATGTAATCGTAAACTGGGATAAATGTAACCTGATCAACTACATTTATCCGAGATGCGATGAACGTGTGCTTAGGAGTGATAGTGGTGTACAACAGGTCTGAAACTTACCAACTAGGATTGCTAGATCCAAACACAAAGTTAAAATACTATAGGAGTATTTTAGAACGCTAAAAGATTCACACTAATCCCAGAATGATACTCAGAAGATAAGAAACAAACAAGAATTAAAAGTACCATAGGGGTATTTTAGGAAACATAAACAACCTTGCATGAATAACTAAAAAGATCCTTATTGATATACCTACAACTACAGAGGGTATACTCCCAAGGTTATATATAATAAGGATCCCATAGGCTGAGAATGTGTGGTTTTGCTCTATTTCTTTTTCCTCGTTAGGATGTGGTTCTAGAGTAGTATCACATATTCGAAGGCCTATCGGATCTAAGCTATATATGATTTGTATACCCTGTGTAATCGTAGCAGGACTCGATATGGATCATACAGTGAAATGTTAATAATCTCTTAGGATTCTTTAGACATTTCCATTCTCGCGCGAACCCTGTAGGTAACCCTATCCACTCCAATACTCGGCAGAAGAGTTGAATTCGACCCCGAAGAGGTTCATTGAGAAGATTTCTTGTTCGGAAATAAATGAAGTGGGTCGAGACTATTGAATGCACCAAGTGCCCATATTCTTTTAGGGACAGTGGTGAGAGATTTGCCTAAACTTCCGAGATTCCAGTCATCCATCATGAAGCGGTGACACCCAGAGTCGGAAATCTTCTAGGTAATTGCTATACAACTCGCTATGCTAATGGGAAATCATCAATTGAAAAGTTTGTACATCTAGATTCCCTTAACCTAAAATTGTGGTAAGTAACGAACCAAACCAATAAAACAATGTTGCATACTCATCGGGAGTGTGTAAGGTCCTTGAACATGGATTAACGGGGCTTACGGACCTTGCGTTGTGGAGCCAAACACTCAAAAATGTCACACACAAAACCTCTCTCAATCGTTTTCACTCTATCTCTCTTTATCTAGAATCTCTCCCAAATCTCTCCACGTATGTGAAATCTCTCCCAAATCTCTCTAAGTATGAGAAATCTCTCCAAGTATGTGAAATCTCTCCCAAATCTCTCTAAGTATGAGAAATCTCTCCAAGTATGTGAAATCTCTCCTAAATCTCTCTAAGTATGAGAAATCTCTCCAAGTATGTGAAATCTCTCCCAAATCTCTCCACATATGTGAAATCTCTCCCAAATCTCTCTAAGTATGAGAAATCTCTCCAAGTATGTGAAATCTCTCCCAAATCTCTCTAAGTATGAGAAATCTCCCCAAGTATGTGAAATCTCTCCCAAATCTCTCTCGAAAGTTCCTTAAACTTTTTGTAGTCTTTCGGGCCATCCCGACCCTTAACCAAGTCAAAAACCGTTTGAAATGGGGTAAAAACGGATAAAATAAACTTAAGGACCCGAAACCCCTCTTAAGGAGCCGAACCCTCTTAAGGAGCCGAACCCTCTTAGGAACCGAACTTGTCAGAAGCGAAGGTGTCAGAAGCGAACTTGTCAGAAGCGAGGGTGTCAGAAGCGAACTTTTCAGAAGCGAAGGTGTCAGAAGCGAACTTATCAGAAGCGAAGGTGTTAGAAGCGAACTACCCTATCTCGGACCGAAGTTCAGCAGACCGAATCGAACCCTTCCTCTCGGGCCCGAACCTTGGACGAACCGAACTGACCAGCTTCGCTCCATTTCGCCTCTTGACTCACCCGCACCTTCGGTCCCAGCCTTCTAAGGACCAAACCTAGCCACCTTCGGCCCCCTTGCGAGAAGCCTCGCAGAAAGAGCATTTATTCCCGGTTTTCGACAACGATTTCATTTTAAACCCGTTTTTCATCATTTTAACGTGGCATTTTCATCCAAAACTTTATTTTAACATATAAGTCCCTACATTTATTAATTAATCACGTTTTTAGGGATAAAACCTTATCCATGAAGAGTGGGTGAAGTACAAAGGTGAGTGTTGACTTTCTTTGTATTATGACACAAGCAACCACCATACCCACTCCATGACTAACCCACACTCCTCCCCACCATCCCTAGTCACTTCCTTGTACCTTTCCATCAATCATCAGCCCCTCCCACGTTCTAAGAGCTGGAACAAATCAACCTCTCTCCTCATTTTCATTCATTCTCTCATTTTCCACCAAAAGATCAAACACTTTTCTCTCAACTCTTCTCTCCCAATTTCGAGATCTCCAAGGCATTTTCCAAGGCTTTCCTTCTCCATTTGGTAAGTATCTTCATCATTCCCATGATTATTTCACATCCTCCTACTCAGATCATTGATTTCTTACACAAACTCCATCATCATTGTGTTAGATCTTCGAACCTTCAAGACATCTTCTTAGTGTTCTTGAGTGGAACACTACCTTTCTCCATCATCCATCTACTGAAATCATATAAGGTGAGTTCATACCCCTATCTTTTCATGGTTTTTCTTAAGTCTTAAGGGGGGGGAATACAAGTTAAAACACCAAGAACACAACAAAACTCATTTAACAGCCTTCATCAGAAAAGTTCAACTCCATTCACGGACTGTTTTGGTCGACTTAAACATTTTTGTTTTCAAAATGGTATTAGATGCAACTAGTTCAGGTTTATACATTTAAAATGAATACTTGCACATCTCCATAAAATTTTTCTACGATTTATGGTGATTTTTACAAAACAGCCTATCATTTCAAGAACAAATTCGGACCAGTCTGTGAATATGGACATTTTAACACACGTTAAAGACTTCCAAAAATCATGATAAAAATTAAGAATAAACTATACACATTTTAGGAACTCTCAGAATTTACGGATTCAGTTTTCGACTTCGTATGATTTTTCTAAAACAGCGCAGAAAGGTTAAAAAAAACTAGTTAACAGCTTATAAGTTTCATAACACTTTGTATTATGTTGAGCAAAGTGTATAACAATAAGTTCTAAATATTGAATGTGTTTCCTTATTAGTTTATCATCATAAATGGAAATTTAGTCATTCATGATAAGATTCTTCATTCATTTAGAACACATAAATTAAGCTATAATAAGCATAGTTTATAGATTCATAGCACTAATGTGTTTTCATAAAAGAGTTCTTATACATTACAAAAGTTTAGGATAAACTATAATAGGTATAGTTTATGTATCATTTACTTTTCAAACTTATTTATCAAAGGTTTTCAGTTTAGTTCACGTAATCTATTAATGAATAAATTTGTGAGTCATTCGCTTCGGGTTACTTCCAAAGTAACAAAGTCAAAAAGTCCTGTAAATTATAACCAGAGTCTCTTGTAGGGAGAACGTGATAGTTGTGTATAGATCTATATTGGGTTTGACAAACCCACACCTGAGCTGCTTGCAACAGCTAGACCGGCATGTCTGTGGTGACAAGTGTCATTTAACGGCGACGCCTGAAGAACGTCGTATTACAAGGCCGTCTATGTCAAGTATGGTTATGATAGCTCACATTCAGCCCAGTGGTTAAAGCTTCCACCATTCGGGTCATTTTATCCCTAGCCGTTCTCAACAAATGGACCTTACACCAACTGGATGTTAACAATGCCTTTTTACATGGACAGCTTACGGAGTGTTTATTCATGGAGCAACCTCTTGGGTTTGTTGATCCTCAACGCCCAAATCATGTGTGCAAATTAAATAAAGCACTTTACGGCCTTAAACAAGCCCCACGTTCTTGGTTTCACCGCTTAAGCACATTTCTACTTTCTAACGGATTTTCTTGTAGCAGGGCTGATACTTCTCTATTTATCTATAAACGTGGCTCATGTATCATGTATTTGTTGGTGTATGTTGATGACTTACTTTTAACAGGTAATCATGACGGGATGATCAAGTCGTTCATCACTCTACTCCATAATCAATTTGCTATTAAAGACTTGGGAAAGCTTAATTACTTTCTTGGTCTTGAAATCTCATATGTCAACGATGGTTGTTCCTCAGCCAAACCAAATATGCAAAAGATGTTCTTGAACGTGCTAAGATGCTTGACGTAAAACCGGCGCCCACTCCCTTGTCGCCTACTGCTACCTTCTCGTCGTCAGGTGACCCATACTCGGATCCGACACAATACCGCTCGATTGTAAGGGCATTGCAATATCTCACAATAACGAGACCTGATATCTCGTATGCAGTCAATCAAGTTAGCCAGTTTCTCCATGCTCCAACCATTCAACACTTTCAAGATGTCAAACGCATCCTTCGATACATAAAGGGCACAGTAACATTTGGTTTGACGTTCTCTAAACCCGCCACAACTTCCCTTCTCGGATACTCCGATGCGGATTGGGCTAGGTGTGTTGAGACAAGAAGGTCAACCTATGGCTACTCGATTTTTTTGGGAGGCAAACTTATTTCTTGGAGTGCCAAGAAACAACCCACAGTTTCTCAATCCAGCTGTGAATCCGAATATTGGGTCATGGCCAATACCGCTGCTGAAATTATTTGGATAACTCATTTGCTTCGTGAGCTCCACACTCTTCCTGCAGTCCGACCTACTATCCTATGTGACAATCAGAGTGCTCTCTTCTTAACTCAAAATCCCATTGCTCACAAGAGAATGAAGCACATTGACTTAGATTATCACTTTGTCCGTGAACTCGTTGCTTCGGGAAAACTTCACACCAAGTTCATACCATCCAAACTTCAAGTTGCAGATATTTTCACTAAAAGTCTTCCTCGGTGTCAGTTTAAATTCTTCAGAGCCAAGCTTCGGGTCGGCCCTCCACCGCTCAGCTTGAGGGGGGATAACGACTCATCACCTTCTAGTAATTAATATGTGTAGGGGCTATTGTTGTATTTCTCTTATTTATTCATTCCTTTATTGTATCTTCTGTATCTATTTATAGATACCTTCTGATGTTATGCAATTCATTCGATTCATCTTACTGTCAGTCGTGATTATGTTAAAAACTTGACTTCTATACTACTATTGAATTTAGGTTCAAAATATGAGCTACAGTCGGGTTAAAACTTTAAATCAGGAGAAGTGTAGGGGTATATGAAGATTCGATCTGTAATTGAGAGGCATATGATTCTTTTATTTGGGGACATCAAAAGAAGAAACATTAAAAAAGGAGGCATTACTCTGTTACTTGGTAACAATAATTAACCCCCACAACGTGGGGGAATCTTTTCTAGTTTCATATTAGATTATATTTATTATTTGTTTTGTTTCTTCTTTTCGTTTTTTACCTTTACAATTAAGATGTTTGTGCTAATACCAACAATGGTGCTTCTGACAACTCTATGACGAGGTAAAAGATTGGGAAAACAATGAAGTAATTTATAACCTATTTCTTATGCTATGGAAGTCATTATAATTTGGTTTGTTCACGGTGAGTTTTTGTTTCCTTCTTTTTTGGTCTTATATAATGTAGATGGTAACTAAAACGTGTTGGAGTATGCTAATACATAGGGTGTATGTGTCTTTGTTTTATGTTAATTTATTTGCCTAGGAAATTTTTACACATAAGATTTGTAATGATTATTAATTAGGAGTTGTTAATAGTATCATTATCTCAAACTTATTTAGTATTTTTGGTTGGTTTTAATATATTACCTATCCCTCAAGTGTAAATGATTGTGTTTCTTTTGTGTTTGATCCCAACTTTCAATTGTACATCCATAACTTTAACCTTGCATTTTATAAGTATTTTACATCCAACTTATAACGACATAAATTATAATGTATGGTTTAAATTATCTAATTTTCTTATGATATGAAAATATTTAATACATACTATAATTATTGAAAATAATCGTCAAATTCTATCCTTGTTCCACCTCTAAGAGGAAAAAAAATTATAAGTGTTATGTTATTGGGATTAATGTACGTCAGAATAGGAAGCAAACCAAACACATGACAAGATATCATGTCATATCCTCAAACCAAGCTAAATCTCAAAGGAAACCTAATATAAATCTATCTTGACTTCTTAAAATGTAACGTGTCATCTCTGCGCATGACACTTTCTAAACCCTCACCAAATGATTTTCCCGCTCATATAACGAAGAATGCTAAATTGCAATTATATTATATTAAAATTTTCCGTTTTCCAATAATAAATCAATTCCTGATTTTTTTTTTTTTGGGTACATCTCAATCGCTGCAACAAGAAATTAGGAAATATTCTTTAAATTTGAATTGGGTCTACAAAATTACAATAGGTTAGTATCTCAACCGAGGCTCCTTTATGCATCTAATTTCCATCGCTTCTCCTTCCCACCATCTGTAACTCACCAAATCTAGTCGAGTTATTGGTCCCCATTACATAGTTGAGGTTACTACTCGACCTCACCCTGAAACCTGAAGACCCCTCTTTGGCCTTCTTATTATGTCTACTCATATTCAGCAGCGTATGTTTTTTTTTTCAAAATACATGTTTCAGATTCCTACCAGTGAAGTTTCTTTCAGTTATATGAGGGTATAGAAATAATAAAGGAGTCTTCTGATGCTTATTTGCTTATCCATATGTATTTTGGTCTCTTGATTTTTTAATCAGCAACTCTTTTTGCACTCTACCTGTTTGATAAAATGACTGAACCAAATTCTATAATCAGCAAACCATGTAAATGAAGTCGTGAGATTGATTTGTGTTTATGGTTGTGTAGAGTTTTCTATTTGAGTAAGTTTTAATGTTTGAAAGCTTAAATTTTCAAGGCTTTGAAATGTAATTATCATTTGAATTGCAATTTTTTGATTATAGGCAACGGTCTATTTAGTATTATTATCTAGGGTAAATGACACAAAAAACACTATTTTTACACAGAAATTCGATTTTGACACCGTGTTATTTTTTGTGTCAATTTTGACACTGTGTTTTCCAATTCGTTACAATTCTGACCACTTGACCGGTTAATCAGGTAACATGCTGACGTGGCATGATGACGTGTCAGTTTTGAAGACGTGGCATACTGACATGATATGCTGACTTGTCAAAATTGATTTTTTTTCCACAAAAAACACCAAGTTTTCACTTTTTTTTGATTTTGACACTAAGTTTAATTTTTTATTTCAATTTTGACACTATGTTTTTTTTGTTCCAATCGAACATCATTTATCGCATTTTGTTCAATTTTGTCTATTTTCCATTTGAAACCGTATAAATATATTTTTTTTATTACATTTTAAACCGTATAACATATTTTTTTTCATTTAAAAACCACATTTTTATTTAAATACAAGGTGTTTTTTTTCTTACATTCAAAGCATTAGTTATATCATGAGAATCAAACTAACCATAAGCTTCTAATAAGATGTAAAAATTTGATGTGTTGCAAACTTGATATCCAAATTTTGATCAACTACACGTCTATAAACCTTCAAACACATTTTAAAGTTGCATATTAATATAAAATACAATTTTTATATAGCTAATACATATTTATACATAAAAATATGGTTTGAGTGTAAAAAAAAATGTATTTATACAAAACTTTTGGTTTTTAAATGAAAAAAAAACATATTTATACGGTTTAAATGTATTAAAAAAAATATTTATACGGTTTCAAATAGAAAATTGTCAACATTGAACAAAATTGGAAAAAATGATGTTCGATTTGGAACAAAAAAACATAGTGTCAAAGTTGAAAGAAAAAATTAAACGTAGTGTCAAAATCGAAAAAAAAATGAAAACTTAGTGTTTTTTGTGAGAAAAAAATTCAATTTTGACACGTCAGCATATCATGTCAGCATGCCACGTCATCAAAACTGACACGTCATCATGCCACGTCAGCATGCAACCTGGTTAACCGGTCAAGTGGTCAGAATTGTAACAAATTGGAAAACACAGTGTCAAAATTGACACAAAAAAAAACACAGTGTCAAAATCGAATTTCTGTGTAAAAAGAGTGTTTTTTGTGTCATTTACCCTATTATCTATAGTTAACAAAGTACTTCCAAGGTCAAACCATATCATACTGTAATCTTTGTAAAAAAAAAGTCAAAAACCATAATTTACCATTTCAAGTTACAACTGTTGTGGTCAAATGGATTGTTATGAGTTGTGGAAATTGTTATGCCATCTGGTAGGTGGCCACGGAAAACCTTCGTGTACACCAACCCGGTGTTTCGTGGTCTTCCGTGTTCGTGGTCAATTGTGATGCACACAACGAATGGCAACGGCCAACAGGGAAAGAGGAGGAGACGGGTTCTGCACTTCAGAGGCAAAGAGATGATCAAAATTTTCTGAAATTGTTAGTTTCAGTCCCTAGATTTTCGTATATCAACAAAATTTACCCCATTTTTATTGTATTTTTGAATTTAAAAAAACAAAAAAAAAAAAAAAAAAAAAAAAAAAGATTTGGAGTGGAGTGGTAGTGGTGGGTATTTCATAGGTTTAGTGATAGCTAGTGGTGATGATGTGACACTCACCACTATATTGGTTTATGGTGGGTATAACGGATAGTCGTAGGGCAGAGGAATTTGTAAGTTACCATGGATTTTATGATCATGTTGTGTTTAAAAGTATATGAAATCCTCCTTATTGTGAGCAATTGATTGTCGATTGATTATAATATAATTGTTTGTTTTATAACAAACTTAAACATAGCACATTTGAAATGAAAACTTTATAATGACAACTATCAAATTTATTCTTACGAATCTAATTGAAGTACCCAAACAGATTCATTGATCATATTGTCATGTATATATAATTTAAACAAATAAGACTAAGATTCAAATTTATGCTATTTTAAAAAAATAATAATAATAAAAAGAGTTTTCTTGTTGAATTTTATTTATTTATTTATTTATTTTTATTTTTTTGAAATTTGTTTTAAAAAGGTCGAAAGTTGGGATTTATTAGTTTTGGTTTTATTTGGTTTTAACTATTTACTTTGCTATTTCTGTTGTAAGTCAACAGATTATTGGAACGGGGGTATTACAAGTCGCTTGGAGCTTAATTTATGTTTTCTTTGTACGGTTTTAGCAATATACTTTGGAGCTAGATTGGTGTTTTTGTTAAAACTTGGGCTTTCATGTTAAACAAAGATTTGCACATGTGAAGAAGAATGAGTATATGGCATTTTTGGTGCGAGTCTTGTGGTTAATTAAGATGTTTTCTTGGTGTTAATATATAGGTTTTTGGTTGGTATTTGGATTAATTATGAAATATATAATGTATTTTTTTGAATGTTCATTTTTCAATCTTCGTTCATGAAATACTTTTGAATGGACATAGACCACGACTCTTAACATGAGTTAGCTTTTAGTTTGCATGTACCTTTTTTTTTTTTTTAATAAATGTATGTTTATATGTAGAGATGAGAGCACGTTTGGAAGGACATCATATTTTGTCTCCATAGGAGTAAATTAGTTTTGATGATTTGGAGTATGTCATTATGTTTATTTCACTTTTCACATTAACTATGTATTAATTATCAATTGTATGATTAAATAATTCTTAATCTTATTACTCCACCGTGGTTTTTAAATTTATTATAACCTAGTAATAGTAATAGTTTCTTATTTCAACCTACTTTGTAAACAGACCATAAGTCAGCTTCCATTTCGAAAAATCTAAAAGAACAGATCATATGCACTTGAAAAATCTAAAAGAGGCCACGACTTCCATTTCGAAATAAAAACAACATTTATCTAGACAAAAAGAAAAAGGTCAACCACTTGTCAATAACCCCAAATTCATCGATCCAAAATATTGGCATTTACAAATAAAAACTAAAACTTTTTTAAGTTGAGATACTAACGAAAAAATCATAAGAATAACCTCAGTTTGTGTTTACTTAACCTTTTATTCGACATAAACTCTGCATTAAGTTTTGCATCCCAGCACAGCTGAACCAGTTTAGATGCTAAAGCCACATCATCCCCCAATATGCTCACCAACACTTGTGTTTTGCTCCCTCGAATAACCTACAAAACAAACAACTCCTTACAAAGATTAAAATATATAGAAAACCACTGTCGTTTTTATTTACCTGATTCTTAGCTTTTTGCTCTTCTTCCCAAACAAACACCAACTGCCGCCACGCGTTTTGTACCAAACATGCCTATGAGATTTGTCATAACGTCCACCACCACCAATTGAACCGACTTGTGTGGCGCCTTTGAATACGGCTTCAAATATGACTCCAGTGTAATAATCAAGGCCTCTTGCTAAACTCAAATCAAGAACCACTTTGTCGAGGGTTCTGTTGTCCAGGCATTCAAATAGTTTCCCCAAGTCTTTCAATGCTTCGTTTGACGCGACGTTTTCTAGAAATATACTTTCTTCTTTTTTGAGTTGTGATAATAATTTCAAAGGATGGTCTTTTAGACACACGTATTTACCAATTTTGTCCACTGTCTCGGCAGCTAACCCCTTCTCTTCAATCTAACAAGGAAAAAATAAGGTCAAACAATGTGCGACACGCTAGAAAGATTCAACAAGGATAAAGGATAATAGTAGTTTCTACCATTTCCTTTTTAATTTGGTCAAATGACTGTTTGTCTAATTTGTCAATACTTGAGCAAATAGTTGGCATTTTGTGAGATGGTACACCACATATCTCTAGCATTCCATCCAGTAACTTTCTATGGTTCAACTTTATCTGTGCATGGTGGAATGTCACTTAAGTATGTAGAAGAAAAGATAAGGAAATGAAAAAGTGACTAAAACACTTACCTCATAATCACCAATGTTTAGCTCATCTAGTAGTTCAACCAAGATCCTAACCACCTCAAAGTCAGCTGCTATTGTTTCATCACCAGCAATGTCAAAATCGCATTGATAAAATTCACGGTGTCTTGCTTTAGATGGGTTGTCTCTTCCACTTTTGCAATTTGGTACCTTCTGAAAGATGTAAGACCATTCATAGCAACATATCTCGCAAATGGAACCGTCAAGTCATACCGGAGGGAACAAATCTCCCCACCCTAAAAAAACAAACAAAAACTTTGCCCAATGGCTATCAAAGGATATAATATATCACTGCTTAAAAATAAAAAATAATAAAACAAAAATATATAACCTGGTCAGCTAGATCATAAATCAACTTTGAATCTTCACCGTATTTTCCTGTAAGAGTTTCCCTCAGTTCAAACACAGGAGTATCAAGTGCCATTGCACCGTGCCTCTTAAAGACATTGCCAATGATTGCAAATGCTTTCTCTCGTACAACCATTTGTTCTTTTGCAAAATCACGAGTCACCTGTAAAGTTTAAAAAGTAAGATGATTATATATATATATATATATATATATATATATATATATATATATATATATATATATATATATATATATATATATATATATATATATATATATATATCAATCAAGAAACAAATAAATATTTTATCAAAGATAAACATAAGCATGCATGGTATTATGACTAGACCTAGCAATGGGGCGGGTTTGGAGCGAATCGACCTTGATCCAAACCCTTTTAACAAATTCCAAAGCCCGATCCAAACCCGCTCCATAACCCGCAGGGTTTTGAATAATCAAACCCATACCCTTATCCACCGAATCAACATATTTCCAAACCCGCCCCGTAACCCGTAGGTTTTTTGAATAATCAAACACATTTTACTTAAATCATAAAATCACATTTGTTAAATAAAACAAATGTTGATTTAGAAAACACATTATGTACTTGAAGACTTTCGATTGGAATTAAAATCATTATTGTAGTTACATCCAATTGGTTTTTGACCATTGATTGCATTGATAGAGAATAACAATTACAAACTTTCTTCCAGTTCATAAATGAATTTATTGATTTATAAATGATATTGGTGTTTATATGATGAAATATAAATGAAATGACATCATGATTCTTGGAAGAAGACTGGAAGTCTAGAAGTTGAGTCCCCGAGTCCTATGTATAAATAGTTTAGTCTTTGGTCTTTTCTCTTCGGACTTTCGATTGAAATTTAAAGTAAAATTTAGGTAGTATAAAATATAAATGTATAATTCTAAAATTTATATGCGGCGGGTTATAAGTGGAGCGGATCGATGATGATCCATACCCGACCCTTTTAATAAAAGGGTTAGCGGGTACGGGTCGTTAACGGGTAAATGGATCAAAAACTATGCTCCAAACCCGTATAAATGTTAAGGGTTTGGATCGGATCAGGGTCAAAACCCGCTCCATTGCCAGGCCTAATTATTACTTTGACGAGCTTCGGAAGCCTTCTGCTTTCATTGCTTTCAACGACTTGTTTTACTTTCGGTAGTAGACTTTCAAAGTGGGAAAGAAAACATTGTGCCACTTTCTCCGGGAGAGTTGAGCATGAGCTGTCGGTTACATTGTTAGCCACAGACAGTAAATTATCTTTTATAAACTGCATCAAAAGAGTTGTGCCTTTTCCCATAACCTTCTTTTTCTTGTCGGGTTTCTCATCAATACCCTCTTCCCCTTTCATACTCCCCTCCAGTGATATAAACGAAATTGTGGCTTCCCAAGAAAGAATCTTTCTTACAGCCTTGGCCAAAATATAAATTTCATGCAATGATTCGACATACTTCTCTTCCAACTCAAACTTTGCAGCAGCCTTAATGGAGTTATTCAACCTGTCAAGACCAGGGCATCCAGCATTGAAACTATCAACCAAAGTAGGATATAAGTCATCGTTTTCGAAGCCCTTTAGACAAATATGTGCTCAGTGCCAACTACTCTTGCCAAGATTCTTAAGGGCACGAGCTAGAGAAGAGAAGAGTCCGCTCAAATCCTCTCCATTTCCATTTGCGAATGGGGTAGAAGAATTCACTGCAATTCGAGTTGAAGAGTGGACTGATTTGTAAAGAGACCTTAAACGACCATGAACTATAGGAATGTAACTTGGTCACACTGTAGATTACCACATAATTTTGAGCCATTAAGTAAAACCTTCATAACATTAGAAACATAAGTCACGTCTTTATCAGAACAGCCATCACCAGAGTCTGTGAAGCTGAAGGCAGTGGAAGTGTCGGCCTTCAAGGCCTCGCAAGACAAGGCAGCAACAGCATCAGCAACTGGTGCTAATGAGGAGGCGGTGTGGTCCAGGAGAGCACAGATGCCAATAAGAGTAATAAGCGGCCAGGAACCTCTTAACTTATTAATGTCCTCATTCCCTTGAAAATCAAGGTCAATCGTGAGGGTTTGAGTATCATTATTCAGGATATCCAATAGCTGAGAAACAGCAGTGGAGGAGGATGATGATGATCCACCAAGCAAGTGCTTGTACAGGAGAAGAAAGGAAGCTCTGGCCTCCTCAGGGCTTAGAAAATCAGGGACAGATAGCTGAATCCTGGATGGAGCTGGATTATGTTTATTATTCAAAGGAGACGAAGATGAATCAATAGAGGCTTTAAAGTAAGAACCTGGAGAGGGGGCTAGAAAATCAGGGGCAGGTAAATTCTGTTTATGATTGGAAGTAGGTGATGATAACGCAGAAGGATCGGTTTTGAGAATATGAGGAGGAGAAGCAATAGAGAATTCAAAGACAGAAGCTGGAGACAGGGATGAGCCTTTTCCTCCTAGCGTCAATACGCGTCTCTCGCATGCCATATCTGCACAAAACACGATTTATTATTTAATATTTTTTCTAGGGATCCAAGTATTATATTTCCTGTAACATGTAATCAGTTTTCATCAATATAATAATACTATTTAGGAATGCAGATAGGTTTCATTGGTGAAATCTTTTGTATATTCACATTCTTTCAGAAACAATACTAATAAATCTTCACAGTTATTCAAACCAAATCAAAATCTTGTTTTTCTGTAACAATTTCAAAGTTTGCTCAAACAAAATCAAAAACTTGCGTTTGAAACCCTAGAAACAAAAATATCTGTCAATACTCCGTTCACAAATCACGTAGAGACACTGAGGTCGTCGTTAATTGGAGGCGGTGTTGAGTGTGCTGTAATCGCGTATCGCGTGTCCGACGACGAGAAGGAAGAAGGCTTGCAAGAATGATAAACCCTGGCTAGGGGTTTTTAACTTATTTTATTACTTCGCAACTCATAAACCCTTTAATTGCAAAGGAAAGAACCGAATCGGAGAAAAACAAATAAGAAAAGAAATTTACTATTTAATGAACTCTTATTAAAATCGAATGGAATTACAGGTAGTGTTTGTTTTTTGTCTGCAGACCTGTGTAACCCTTTTTTGTTAGGGGTGAGCATGGTGTGGTTTGGTGCGGTTTTCAGACCAAACCGAACCGCAAACCACATGGTGCGCTTTTTGCATTCTTAAAACCGTTGGGTGCGGTTTTGCAATGGTTCAGTTTTTCGGTTTTTAAATGCGGTTTCGGTTTGTATCGGTGCGGTTTCGGTTTTTAAACCGTGTTAAGAATTTGGTGCAGTTTTTTTTATGTTTTTTGGTGCGGTTTTTTAAAACTGTAAGAACTGACAACCATGTGCATATAAGCTTGTATTGTGCTGTTTTTTTTAATACATTCATTTTCAACTCAAAACAAAACTACATCATCGAAAATTGTAAGTCGCTTAAAATACAACTTGTGACCACTCTCACAAACTAATTAATGATTGAAGGTTGATTGATTTTGACTTAATTTGTTACAAACTTATTACATGTAATCGATTAGTACGTTTGGCTAACAATAGAACATTTCTTTTGCACCCCATATAGTTTTATACAAACACAAAATAAACATATAATAAATATATTATCGTTTATAACTATTTTAAATAGCATGTATATATTATACATTGATTGGTTTATTACTATACACGCTTGCGGTGCGGTTCGGTTTTGGTGGACCGGTTTTTAGGATAGAAACCGCACTGCACCGTTGGCCTTCGGTTTTTGCAAAAATTAAATCCGCACCATTGGTTTTTGCATCGGTTTCGGTTTTTCGGTTGCGGTTTATTGCGGTTTTGTCGGTTTTTCTTTAGTCGGTTCAGTTTTTGCTCACCCCTACTTTTTGTCTGTGCCGTGTAGACATTAGCCTTTGCAGACTGTTTGTTTTTTAAAGACTGCATACATAAAAATGTATGCGTGCCCTCTTCTTGGCGCAGATGTGGACTGGAGTATTCTAACATCTTCAGACATCTTCTAGCTAAAACACACACACACACACACACACACATATATATATATATATATATATATATATATATATATATAGGGTTAGGTTATTTTGTTTTCACTATCTATTGTGTGCATGTATGATTGATTCTGGACCAATCATTTTAGTTATTTTAAGAAAGTAATTAATGCATATTATATGTTGAAGATATAATGGATATTAATTACATCTTCAGCATTTAATATGCATTAATTACTTTCTTAAAATAACTAAAATGATTGGTCTAGAATCAATCATACATGCACACAATAGATAGTAAAAACATTTAAACCTAAGTCTACATATATATATATATATATATATATATATATATATATATATATATATATATATATATATATATATATATATATATGAGTAGGATCAAATGAGAACACCTAAAAGGTTGAGAACGCGAGAACAAATCTGAACCATTTAAATACTTAGATCTAAGGTTATTATTAAATGGACTATTTATGAAAAATTCTAAAACTAATGGTATTAAAGTGTAACTTTGAAATGATCAGAAGGGCATAATAGGAATTGAAACTTTATCTATTTCCTATAATTTCTCACCCTCTCACCTATTTCCTCTCATCTTTCTCCTATTCCACCGTCTCTCTCGTCACTCTCTCTCTCTAGGGTTTTATAACAAATCCGCCTCCATCATAAAACTCACGCCATCATCGATCTGGGCATCACCCAGTATTACACCATCACAGACCAAAAAATCACAGACCCAAAAATCGAATCTATATAACTCTTCTTTCTCTTCGATCGACACCACGCACAAGAAAAAATCACAGGTAATGGTATCAATTATAAAACTCGAAATTGGACCTCTTCTCTTCTTTAATCGATCGTACCCTTCTTAAATTCTCTTCTTTCTTTCTTGAAATTGATCACAAGTTCTATTATATAGAGTGTAATAACAAGCCACTAGTTGACTTTTGGTCCTTGACTGATCACTGAAAAGGAAAAATAAAGGCAGAAGATTTTTGGCCTGGTGGTTCAGTGATGGCAGACCCTTACCATCGAACAAAAAAAGAAAGCGATCGAACAACCACAGTCAAGAAAGAAATATGAAGGCAAAAGGAAATCGGGTCCGGTGGTTGCTGATCTTTCGTCGAGAGATTCGTGATGTGGGAGGCGTCTCCGGGGTCGACGAGACCGAAGAACGAAGACGTGAAGAAGCAGCGAAGGTTCGATCGTTCTCATCCGGCTGTGTGGTGCGAAGGAAGGAGGTAGTACCCTCGACGTTTGGCCAGACCGAAGAAGAGAGAGGGAGAGACGGAAACAGGTAGATGGGGCAATCAATTTCCTGTGAGTCCCTTCTTCGTCGCCGGTAGTAGCGAACTAGAGAAAAATCAAGCAGTAACAGTCGCAATGAAGAGGGGGCTGTTTGGCTTGCTATTGTTCGATTCTTATAGGTGAATAACAGTGCATTCATGTGTGAATAACAGTGTATTCATTTGTGAATAGCAGTGCATTTATGTGTGAATAACAGTGAATGAATAGCAGTGCATTCATGTGTGAATAGTAGTGTATTCATTTGTGAATAACAGTAAATGAAAGTATTTATTTATGATTAGAGGTATTCATTTATTCAATTCTGAATAACAGTGTACTTATTTCTTAATAGCATTGTATTCATTTGTGAATAACAGTGTAAGCATGTGTTAATGAGTATATTTATTTATGATTAGAGGTATTCTTTTTATGAAGAAATGATAATTTTCACACTCTTTTTATTTTCAATTGATTAAAAAAAGAAATTGGATTACTTGTAAATTGATGTGTATTTATTTGTGATTGGAGTAGTATCAGATTTTTTGAAAAAAAAAATCATTTATGAATACAAATGTACTAATTTGGTGTTCGATTTCTATTCATTTTTTTAACAAAAAAAAAAAAAAAACATGAAATAGGAGAAAAAAATTGTTTTTTGTAAGAATTTTTTTTCAATTTTAAAATAAATTTTGGTAAAAATGATTTTTATATTCCATTAATAAGAAAAATAAAAAATTAAATATTTATTTCTTTTTTGGTAACTGATCCTAAATTTAAGGGAATTTGATTGAATTTTAGTTTATTTTAATATAATTAAAATATATATTTAATAGTATGCCCTTATATATTGATTGGTCCAAAATTGTTCTCGCGTTCACAACCTTTTAGGTGTTCTCATTTGATCCTCTCTCTCTCTCTCTCTCTCTCTATATATATATATATATATATATATATATATATATATATATATATATATATATATATATATATTCAAGTTTTTTTTTTAATTTATATTTTTTCCAACTTTATTAATGATAAACAATTTGAAAAAAAAATTACAAAACTTAAAAAAAATGTCTGACGATACAAACATGATATTTTTGATAAATTTATAAATAAAAACTTATTACAATAATAGTCGTTGAAGTTGTTTATATAAATATGAAAAAAATCTTAATATATCCTTATATTTTTTTGCCAAATTTTGTAAAACATTATTTAATACAGTATCGTCAATTTCTCGAGAAAATATTTATGGTACGTTTTTAATGGATTTAACTGAAAAAATCGAAATTTATTTCCATCCATTTATGTATCAAATTTTTTGATCACTAATTATAGTGTTTAGTTGTAATTTTACAACCAAAGTTGTTGATTTTTATCAAATATATACATTAATTCATACCATTTTATTTTTATTTTTTATACAATAATACATAAAAGTTGATTTAGATTCGTTAATTATTTTATAAAAAAAATCATAAAATATTAAAAAAATCAATTTATTTAGATTTTAATTTATTTTAGTAGCCCGCAGATGTTAAAAAAAAAAACAAACAGTCTTCTTTTTTTAGACTGCAGACGTTTGGTCCACCTATTCTACTGCAGGGGTCTACAGATATGGTCCACAGACTGCAGACATTTTGTCTCAGAAAAAACAAACAACACCTAATTTAGAAGACAAAAATAAAAGTATTAAACTTGAATAATAATAACTACTACTTAATCAATAAGTCAAAGATTTCTAATTTAACTCAAATTAAAATTTCCTTATTTTATCTTTGTTTCTAAAAATTCTGAATTATTTCTAACATTTTCTTTCCTAATTTAAAAATTTTGAACTACTCCTAATACCTTTTTCTTAAAAAACTTATTATTTGCTTCAATAACAAAATCTTTACAATAAGCTTTTCTTTTCTTTTGTTTTCTTTCTTCAATCTCCATTGAAAACTTTACACACATTTCATTTTGGTCATCAATCTAATATTCTTTCACTCATATATTGGCATCTAATTTAGGTTTTTTATCATCATCCATGAAATCTACTTCACAATGAGAAGGTGCTACATAATTTTGCTTTTGCATAACAAAGACAAGGTTTTCTAAATCAAAAAACTTTTTTCACTTCAACCACACAATCCTTATTAATAACTTTCTCAATATAAATGTCTAAGTCATCAACACGTGTTACTCTAGTTTTTATAAATGCATCTTTACTTACTGACATACCAGCTAAATTTTTCTCAATAGTAGCGCTCCCACCATCTAACCCTTTATTGAATTTATTATGATTTGTTACAAGTTACAACCACATAATCCTTATTACAACAGAACTTTCAAACCGTTCACTGCTTTCATCAGTAGACATAGAAATTTCTTGGCCCAAACAGAAATTTAGAATCTATATCATCCAGCAAGATTTTGTATAACATATTTTTAGATTGTTTTACCTTCGTTAGCAACTGGTCTCTTTTGTCATGTATCCACAAGAACATTCCATACATAATGATTTGATTGCAATTTTGTGCGAGTTTTCTCATGCTAATTATAACATCTTGGTTCGGAAAGTTTCTTATTTCGGGATTATGGGAAATAAATGGATCAAGTAAAGGTCGTGGGCTTCAAGGGAATAGGGTTTAGACCCTATGACATGTTGATAATATTGGTTATAAGATCCAAACCTTTGGTTTGTATTTTGGAGTCAAAGGATAAAATGGGAAATGTGATGTTTCAGACTTCCTTCATGAATTAAGGATTTTAGTTCATTATGCTTTAAGTCAAAGGTAATTAGATAAAACTGTGGGGATCTTCAGTACCTTTCTGTGCATATAAAGAACGCTGAAAACGGAGTTCGAGCACTTCATCGATCGTCCGAGCACAAGAGAACCATGATGACCGTGAGAGAGGAAGCACCGAGATCATGGTGTTAGTCGTGGAATAAGCTTGTGATGTGCGACTTATGGTGCGCGAAGATGTGCGGCTTATGCTACGCAACTTAGGAGAATTAGCTTGGACTTAGCAGCCAACGATCATGAAGATGTTACGTGGGAGAGCATCGAGCGGAATGGATCGGGTTTGGCTGCCTGCGATCGTAAGTACAACACGCGGGAAAGCATTGCGTGGATTCATATAGGCAAGTTGCGAGCCTTTGAGCCTCGTTGGCGGAGCATGCCGCTATAATGGAGTCGAGCTGAGAAGTCAGGCGACTCAAGGCAAGGGTGCTGAATCTTACATGTGGAGCGTGCCGCTTGAATGGAGTCGGGCTGAGAAGCCAGATGACTCAAGGCGAGGGTACTGAACCTCGTATGCGGAGCTTGCCACTATACTGGAGCCAGGCTTGGAAGCCAGACGACTCAAGGCGATGGTATTGAACCTCGTATGCGGAGCTTGCCGCTATAATGGAGTCGGACTGGGAAGTCGGACGAATCAAGGAGAGGGTACTAAACCTCGTATGCAGAGCTTTCCGCTATAATAGAGTCGAGCTGAGAAGTCAGGCGACTCAAGGCAAGGGTGTTGAATCTTGCATGCGGAGCGTGCCGCTAAAATGGAGTTGGGCTGAGAAGCCAGACGACTCAAGGTGAGGGTACTGAACCTCGTATGCATAGCTTGCTACTATAATGGAGTCGGGATGGGAAGCCAGACTACTCAAGGCGAGGTACTGAACCTCGTATGCGGAGCTTGCCGCTATAATGGAATCGGACTGGGAAGCCAGACGAATCAAGACGTGGGTATTGAACCTCGTATGCGGAGCTTGCCGCTATAATGGAGTCGGGCTGAGAAGCCAGGCGACTCGAGGTGAGGGTACTAAACCTCGCATGCGAAGCTCCACTATAATGGAGTCGAGCTGAGAAGCCAGGCGACTCGAGGCGAGGGTATTGAACCTCGCACGATTGGTGTAGTACCCTAAAATCTATGTGTCTAGCTCGTGTGGTTAGTCTAGGTTAAAGCGGAATGGTACCTCGGTGTCTTGGCTGTTTGCGGCGAGCTATATGGCAGTGCTACTTAGAGCATGATAGTGTAGCTACTGTTAGGATGTGCGCAGTGAAACTGTTGTCATTAACTGGTCAGCAGGGTCGTTGAGGCCCAGGCAACGAGCTACTAGCGATAGGTGAGTAACACGACTATTGAGAGTTGGACCACAATGTTGTTCTTTCAGCCCGGAATACCAATGTCACCTCGTGGATGCACCATCATGCATAGTGTCGGTTCTTCATGTACTTTAACTCTTCCCCTTGGGAATAAAAATCACTTCTTCATAGTATTGTACCAACCCTACCCTCCCCCCCTTCTTTCTTAGAGGAGGTGAGGAATGGAAACGATGGATGCATAATTGTAGGAACTTGGGCAACACAGCTACTGAGAAAAGCTAAGTGACCCATGTACTAACAAAAACTGGGCAGCGTGACTGGCACGACTGCTGGGAGTCAGACAACGTAACTGTTGATGACTAGGCTTTGTAGCTGCTGAGGTGGGTCGCATAGCTGGGCTGCGTGACTGCTGAGGGCTGGGCCGCGAGACTAGCAAGGGACGATCAACATGAATGGTGAGGGCGAGTAGCGAGACTGCTTGGAGTCGGTCAACATGGTTGTTGATTAGTCGGGCAGCATGGTTGATGAGGGTTATTTAGGAATACTTCACGAGTAGTAGTGATGTACTACTCTTCTCCCTCCCTTTTTTCTTTTTTTTTTCTTTTTTTTTCTTTTCTTTTTTTCTTTTCTTTTTTAAAATGGTGCGTGGTCCTGGCTGCAACGCATTTTGTTGAGCAAAGCTTGCGCTGTGCAAGTATTACATTGTTGATTTTTGTCTTGCAAGAGAGACTCATTTAATTGTTAAGATAGTCCAAATGGTCCAAAATGGAAGAAGCCCTAAATAAAATAAAATTGCAGCAACCCATTTGAATGAGCCCAAATGTCGAATCGTTAGCCCAAATCCTATTTTTTTTTCTTTTGAAGTGTCGAGTGGTGCCACAACTTGTCTTTTAAAAACATATTTTTGTTTTACTTTACTTTTTTTTCTGAAAATGTTGAGTGGTCAAGGCCGCAACGCGTATTTTCAATGCGTAATTTCAAATTTGTTGAACATGGTTTGCGGTATGCCTCTCGTTAAATTGCTGACTATTGTCTTGCAAGAGTGAACCACTTTAAATTTTGAGCTGCCCATTATCATAAAAAATACTGATTTGAGGAGCCCATTGTTGGAGCCCAAAATGTGATTGTTGAGTGTGATTCTAGGATTGTCGGCCCACTTATAAGTTTTAATCCCAATGTCTTTGTGTAACGTGTTAGGGCACTGATACGAGCTGTGGCTTCACAAAGACGCCAAGGGAAGCGAAACACCAGCCACATATATTCTTTCTTCTTCTTTCATTTTCAATTTTCTTTTGGCTCTCCTGTCAAGATTTGGAGGTTGCCCGCTGCATAAGTTAATCGAAGCAGCGTCAAGTTTGAGAATGGCCAGAGATGTCGATGGTCGGCAGTGTAACTCCGGTTGGTGGTTGCAGTTGTTCGGCAACGAGAGGTGGTACAACGGTGTTGATTTTGGCGATTCCCTGTTGGTGTTCATCATCTGTAGTTGGGGATCATAGATGCGATCTCGTAGGCATCGTCACTCTGCTGCGTGTTCCGACAGTGATGGTGATTCTCGAAGATGGAGCAACCGGCGATGGGGGAGCAAACCTCGCCGGCGGTGCATGCCTGTTTGGTGGCTCACTGAAGTTGTTTGGCGACAGGATATGGTACCGTGGAGATGATGGCGTTGACGCTGCCGTTGTAGGTCGACGAGTGACGTTGCAGTTCTGAGCAGAGATGACCGGTGATGACGACCAGGTTCTAGTCGTCGGAATCCGACGTGCCAGGTAGTGCTGCTGTTGTAGAAAGATCGAAGGGTTCCAGTTGCTGGTAGGGATATTGGAGGCGACCGTGTGCCATTAGGTGAAAGTGTCCGGTGACAGAGTCGTGTTCTGATTTCCAACGATTATGCTTGCTCGGGGGGCTAGAGGTCGCCGACCGACCAGCTAGAGGAAATAGTCGACTGGTGATGTTGCATCTCCGCTTCCCCAACGATGAATCAAGAAACAGGGACCGATGGTGTATTGCTTGGTCTGAGCTGGCGATCAGCTAGCTGGGAACGGCTAGAGCTGGGTTCCGGTCGATGATGACTAGAGGTGGTCCACTTGGTTGTTGCTGGTAAGATAAAGATGGGGTTTGAAGGATTCCGGCAGACTCTACTGTCGGGAGAGATTACATCTTGGAAGAGATGGCTTGGTGGGACTCACCTTCGTAGTCTTTTGTGTCATGTGGGTTTTTCAAGAGAAGTGGCCTGACGCTGCTCATGACACTGATGTTGAAAGAAAACATTCATATGGAATGCCATTATATATATATATATATATATATATATATATATATATATATATATATATATATATATATATATATATATATATATATATATATATATATATTCTGTGGTGCATATTGGACACATCATTTCTCCTTTTTTTTTTTTTTTTTTTTTTTTTTTTTTTTGAAAAATGTGACTCCTACTATCTTACAAGGTTTTTTAAATTTAAAAGGTCCCTTATTTTATTTTTTGGTTTTAGAAGGACATAAACTAATTTGGGATTATGATCCAATTCAACCGGTTTGCTTGCCATGTCATCATCCAAGTAACCTAAAGAGTCAACTCAGACGACTCGGTTTACACGTCATCGACTCACCACCGAGTTCACTTACTTGGGCACTAAGGGTGAGGTGGTCCCCTACTATATAAATGGATGGTCTCTTGGACAAAACACTTTGTTACCACTTCCGGCCAAACACAACCCGACAAACGAAAATAGAATACTCGTGTTCCCTTTCACTGTCTTCCATGGAGCCTACCCCACCACCATCACGCAAATACTATAAACTCCAACAACTCGATTAGCTCAAGAGACGGGCTATACTTGAACGATTTGCACACGATTTTCTCCGACTGTGGTGATAAAATAGCCGAGCAAAAAGGTGAGGTGGAGCGCATGAAGGAGGAGATGGGTCGCGATTACGTTCATTCCAGGGTTGACGTCCTGAACATGCAGCAAAGGTTCGACAAGGTTAAGAAGCAGATTAAAGCTATTGTGTTGTTGGTTGTGGGTCTTGTCGTGGTGATGCTCCTGCTAATGATTTTCATCATTCACTTGATAGTCAGCAAGTGATTCTCAAGGAGGTGAATAGTATTGGTAGGAAAATCTAGTGTTCGTCTTAATCGTCTATTATGTTTAAGGTTTTTATTGTAATATATGTTATTAGGATTGTGTGTGTTCGTTTGTGTTTGTGGTAATCGTCTATGATGTTTGTGGTAATCTAGTGGTGGTTGTTTACGGATGTTTTTTGAAGTCCTGGGAACATGTAACAGGCATTTTGATATTATCTTGATGAAATGTAAACACCTTGAATGCGTTTTGATTTGTTGGGATCAATGTTCTTGATTAAGACTAACGATTTGGACACTTGGTTGGCTTAATTAATGAAAATTAATTGTTGTTGGTACACCAACTGTGACAGATGTTAATGAGGTCAAACATTGGGGTAATTTCGTCAAGAGGTATTTTCGGAATTTATAATTTTTAAGAACCTACTTCCTTACTCGGCTGGGATATTTTCGTCATTTGCTTTTTATAAGTACTTTACCTCATTTACTCGGCAGTAGATCTCATTTCTTTGTACATGTTCTTGTTTGCATTTTGAAATTAGCAGCTCTCGGAAATAACGAAGCAAAAATGGTGAAATGCTCATGTGGATGTTTAGCCATAATCAGAATGTCTTCCACTCCATCAAACCCTGGAAGACCATTCTATGCTTGCCCCACTAAGGTTTGTTTGACTTTCTTTATCAGGACACTGTATCCCTAATTTATTTGTTTTTATCTTTGCATTCTACACTTCTAACTTCTAAATTGATTTTGTTAGGGACCTCATAATGGTTTTATTTGTTGGGTAGAAGAAGCAGACACTAAGAATATGAGTGCTGAAGCAGTTATGATTGCAGGATTAGCTAGGTCGAAAAAGAAGCTTGAATCAAAGATTTGGAAACTGAAGATGTATTTAGTTCTAAGTTGGATTATTTTCTTTGGCATAATTGTGTACAAGTTGTAATTCGTATGTAGCAGTTTTTTATGTCCTTGTCAAGGAAATTGTTATGGTTATTTACATTATCCTTGTAATGGCTTTCAATCACTAATGTCAATAATAGACATCAATGCCATGTTCACCTAGAGTAAATGAGACCATATATATCCAGCACTAATGTAAATAATGGACCCCAATACCATGCACGTCCATAAACACAACACACCATAAGCATAGTGACTACATAACACCACAGTGAGTACACAACATAAAATTGTTTAGCATAAGCATAGTGACTACATAACACCACAGTGAGTACATAACATAAAATTGAAACACTTAATCCAACATTGTTTAGCATTACCAAAGTGAGTAGAAAACATCAAATTAAAACACTTAACCCGAAATCAGTTGTCATAAACACATTGACTACATAACGACATTGACCACACTTAACCTATTCTAGTTCCATTGGCTTGTCAATAGTGTTGCCTTCCCCATTGTTACCCTCAACCCGTGTACCAAGTTTTTTCTTCAAAATTCTTTCCGACTTCTTTCTTGTCTTCCTACCATTGGTTCCTTCCCCAACTTTTCCATTACTGCCCTTTTTACCCCCCCCCCCCCCCCCTTTATCATCTATAACATCATTTGCCTTCTTACCAATGCTTCCTTCCCCAACTTTTCCATTAATGCCCTTATTACCCCTCCCTCCTTCCTCAACTGTCATACCTTTTGCCTTCTTAGCACTGCTTCCTTCCCCAACTTTCCCATTAATGCCCTTATTACCCCTCCCTCCTTCCTCATCTGTCATACCTTTTGCCTTCTTAGCACTGCTTCCTTCCCCAACTTTTCCATTAATGTCCTTATTACCCCTCCCTCCTTCCTCATCTGTCATACCTTTTGCCTTCTTAGCACTGCTTCCCTCCCTATCAATAACATCTGATCTCTTCCTTTTCCTTACCTCTAGTTTTGTTGGCTTTTCAGATTTAGAACATGTAACCTTGTTATGTCCTGCTTGTTTGCATACACTACACATAATCTTTTTCCCAACCTTTGACACAGTATGTCTAGCACCCCTTTCACTTGAATCTTTTCTTCTATTAACTTTAGGTCTACTTGGCATTTTTCTTTTCAATGGTGGCAAAGGTGGAATGAATTCAGTAGGTGGCCACATGTTGCTACCATTCATCCCACGCATAGGATACTTGTAGGTGGTCTTATAAATTGCTCCATAGTACATTGGATCCACATAATTACCAACATCACTGTTAAGGTATGAGATTGTTGCAACTGAATGCACACATCCATACCCATTTAGTTTCCAAACTCTACATGAACAAGTTCTCCTATCCATATCCACAACGTAAGACTCTGCCAAATTCTTTGTTTCAAACTGGTTTAAACTAGTAGGTAAAACCTGCCAATACCTGATGCAATGGTATAAAAGTTAGGGTGTATAGTGGAAAAACTAAATAAAGTATTAATAGAAAAGAAAAAACCTTTGAGCTCTTTTCAACTGATTCAATAGGATTGTAATGGATGGGCATGGTTTCAAATCAGGCCATGAACAACCTTTGATAGTGAGATTAAATTGCCTCTCCATAACATACAACCTAATTTCTTCTAACATTGTGATTATTGGTTTTTTCCTTGCATCTCTAATGATATTGTTGAAGCTTTCAGATAATCCATTTTCAACTGCATCACACATCCTCCCCTCTCTAAAGAAAGCTCTACTCCATGATTTTGGGTTCTTTTCCATAAGGTAGTCAAATACTGCAGGATTTAGTACTTGTATTTCCTTCATTGCTGCATTGAATAAAGGTTCAGTTGATGCTTTGCAAGCTTTCCAAAACATCCTCTCATAATGCACACCACTGAACCTTTTCCTAAAGTTGGCAACAATATGCCTTACACACTGTCTGTGTTCAACATTAGGCATTACTTCCTTCACAGCCTCCAATAGCCCCTATACAATTTAAATTTATATGTTAAGAAATGGAATTTTATTAACAAGAAATATGAAGTATAATAAGTGATATACCTTATGTTGATCTGACATCAGGGTGATACCACTACCATCATCAACTTGTAGATCATCTTGAAGATTCTCCAAAAACCATTTCCAATTTTCTTTATTTTCCACACACACAACTGCCCATGCTATTGGGAAAATATGGTTGTTAGTATCTCTTCCTACAGCACATATCAATTCTCCACTACATAATCCCTTTAAGAAACAACCATCCAGATTTATTACTCTTCTACAACTTCCTTTCCAACCTTGTTTCAGCCCCTCAAAGCATATGTAAAACTTACTAAAATATGTCTTCCCATCAGGCATACTGTTGACATCCAATTTGACAATTGATCCTGGATTAGATCTTCTTATCTCTTCACCATATGACCAAAGCTTGGCATAATGCTCAACTAGTGTACCTTCAATAAGTTCAATTGCATATTTCTTTGCTCTTCTACACTGTCCCATACTCACATCAATTCCAAATTTTTGTTTTACTTCTTCCTTTAGTAGCCTAACACTCATTTTTTGTTTTTGTAAAAATTTAGATGTGAAATGGCTACCAATCCATGCATAGCTTACAATTGACCCCATTTTAAAATTTCTAGCACAATTATGGTCATCTATAAGAGACTTAATCTGAAATGAATTTTCCTCACTCATCCATGAAGCCCACAATCTAAACTTGCATTGCCCTGAACAGCATTTAACTAAAAGCCTCCTACTATCATTTTTTTGTAGCACAATTGATATCCTTTAGCAACAACATAATTACACAATATATGTTTTAATTGTTTAGGGTTTTCAAATCTCATTCCTAACACATGTTTTTGTTTTTTTTCCAATGAACATTTTCATTAAAAGCTATTACCTCCTCATGAATTGGGTCGTGGTCATCCATCTGATCAAATGGATCTTCATGAGATGGATCCTCTTGAGGTGGAGTGTCTGGAGTTGGTTGCTCCTTGGGGCAGAGCTTGTTCAAAAATACATCATTCAAGGTCTTGTTCATGGGAATGCAATCTCCATCTTCAAAGTTGTTGTCCAAATCACCTTGCACTTGTACTTCATCTAGGTCAATGCCTCCTTCTGTCTCAACATGCAACTCTTCTACTACTTCATCTACACCAGAAAACTTGTCCTCGGGGGTGCATACTTCAGCCATCTCATCAACAATCCATTGATGAACATGAACACCAACATGATCCATGTACACAGAAATTACATAGCCAGAATCATACCCTACTTCGATAAACTCCTGGTAGTCTTTCTCAGTTGCTATTATCCTCAGTCCTTTAGGGAACTCGATATCGGGCATGCAAAAGTACACATCAACACACGTCTCGTTTGCGAATCTCTAAATGAACAATAGAAATTCGTTTTTGTCCATTCCAGCAAAATCCACATCCTCAAACCTTTGCTCCACTCCATCTGAGTAACTGATCATTGGATACCTCGTAAACAAACCAGCAAAATGAAGATCTATCTTCGTGTAGACGGCCATAGAAAAAATCCAGGTTTGATTTTTGGATGAACAGTAGAAGAAAAAGAAGATATTGGTAGATGAAACCGATTAAAGACGAAAATTACTTGGAGAGGAAGGGTTGGTGTCATTTACCGATACACTAACACGTGGCATATGATTTAGTTTAATGACCTGGCTTTCTTTTAATGACATGTCCAAGAAATAATGCTGATTGGGATTAGGGTCACCGGGTGACCCCTTCACTTTATAAAAAATGGCCAAATTAGCTGGTTAAATGTTAGTTTATGCCCTTCTAAAGCCAAAAAATAAAATAAGAGACATTTTAAACCAAAACTTGTAAGTTAGTGGGGGCTACAGTGGCATTTTCCCTTTTTTTTCTTTTTGAGATTGTGACAGGAGAGTTGTAAAGATTTTATTTTGTGAATATACATTTTTTTTATATGCTTATATTTTTTGAAAACCATTTATTGAAATGGTAATTAAAAAGTAGGGGTAACTTTAAAGTGGGTTAAAAATAAATACATGGTGGGTGAAAAGCATACGAAAATACTGTTATGAGATTTCTGGAAGTTTAAGAAGATAAAAAGTTCATTTATTTTTCCTTCAAGTTTTTAGATAACTTGAGTGAATTTGAAGACCATAAACTAAATGAGATCTTCAGAAACAATACATGGACTGAAAGTGGTGAGGACCCATCAAAACTTCTCACCCCTTCTCTTTTTCTTTATGAGGGTTTTATAAAATGTATAAGCCATATGGCTGAGTGGACAAATAGTTATTTCAAGGATTGAAGTTTTATACATAAGATGTAGATAAAAACCGTTTTTTTATAACATATAAACTAAAAATGAGGTAAAAACTTCTTTTCTTCTCAAGCTTGCTGAACAAACACAAGAATATAGACAAAAACGAATTTGAGAAGGACTTGTAAAACCTCTTTTTTTAGCTTGCTGAAGAAGCCAAAACACAGATGTGAGAAATTCGTTTTTCATCTCTATGCTTCTAAAGAAAGCAGCAAATAAACAACTTGAATGAAGTTTACTCATAAAATTGCAAACTAAGAGTGGTTTCTTTAATAAAATCAACCGGAGAAAAGGTAAATAACCATAACAATTTCTCTTCTTCTCAAATTATTTGATAAAACACCAAAATAATAACGAAAATGGGTTAAGAACTCATAAGAAATTCTTTCTTCACCGCTTTGCTGAAGAACCCATCAAGATATAGATGAACATTATATCTGAGAATGTGTTTTAAAGCTTGAGAGTTTTTAAGACGAAACATATCTACATATTTGAGCAAAAACTCAACAGATCTTCAGATCTGAACAAGAAAACTCAACAGATCAAGAGATCTAAGCGAAAAAATAGGCTCGTCAAAAGATTTATACGAAAAACTAAGCAGATCAATAGATTTGAACGAAAAACTCATAAAATTTTCTTTTCTCTTCATCCTACTCAAGAAACCCCCAGAATATGAACCAAAAACGATTATAAGAAGATTTTTGCAAACCTGGGGAGTGTTTGAGTGAAGGAAATCATATAGATCCATTGATCTGAACTTAAAAATGAAAATGGGTTAAGAACTCATAAGAAATTCTCTATTCCCTACTTGCTGAAGAACACATCAAAACATAGAAGAAAATGAGATCTGATAAAGTCTTTTAAAACTTGAGACTTGCTCAGCTGAACTAAAACAAAATATATCTTCACATCTGAGCAAAAACAAGGCAGATCTGAAGATCTAAGCGAGAAAACTTAAACATATCAAAGGATCTGAGCGAAAAAACAAGCAAATCAAAAAATTTGTGCATAAGACTAAGCAAATAAAGAGATCTGAATGATGGTTAGACAGATCTGAAGAGATCTTGGCAAAAATCAAGTCGATCTGAATAGATCTTGGTAGAATCCAAATGGATTTGAACCAAATGGTGCTAAACATGAACATATCTGAGCAAACCTGAGCTGAAGCACAACAGATCTGAACAGATCTAAGAGAAAAACAAGCTTGGAACCAACTGAGGCTTTTGCTACTTGCTCGAATCCAGGATGGCGCCAAATGATGCGACATCGGCTCTGACAACCTGCTCTGAGGATGTGCTTCTATGCCGGAGACGGATCTGCGAGGTCACAACAGACAAGGCTGTTAGAGCCGCCCCAGGGACTATGCCCCAGGATCGGACTCCGACGATCAAGTTAGATCAGCTGATAGATCTAAGATGGTCCTCCATAGCTGGAGAGAACCATCTTGGCGCTAGTGGTGGTGTATGGTAGCGGCGGGTGGTGGCTGAGCCACCCGACCGGAGTATAGTGTGGTGGCTGAACCTTAGGGGAAGAGTCCTTGGGAAAGGTCCAAAGGAAAGGTCCTAGGACCAAGGTCCTTGGGGGAGTCCCTTGGGAAAAGTCCTCCTTCATGGAGGAGGCACTATTCTATTTATAGGGGACAACTAGGTCAAGGAGAATTAGGCCAGGCCTTAGGCCAGCCCAATTCAGGCCCAACTAGCAAGGAGCTGGGCAAGGCCGCCCGGAGGCGCCGGGCAGGGCTGGCGGGCGTGCCTTAGGCAGGGCCGACGGTTGCGCACCAGGAAAGACCGACAAGGGGGCGTCAGGCCGGGCCAGGAGGAGAGTCCCCAGCAAGGCTGGCAAGGGAGCGTCAGGCTGGGCCGGCGGGAGAGTCCCCAACAAGGCTGGCAAGGGAACGTCGGGCAGGGTTGGCAGGAGCGCGCCAAGCCATGCTGGCGTGCTAGAGTAGTCTAGGCCATGCTAATGGACCATATATCATCACTATCTATGCTGGATGAACGATTTTATACATGTTTTAAATGTTTTAAACTGTATATGTATTTTATATATACAAAATATGTTGGGTAAAACATGGGTAGATAAAATATGAGTTGGATGATGAGATGAGAGGTGATATAGACCATGAGATAAGGGTGAGAGGTGAACCATGAGAGAAGCCTTTTACCCAAGTATTAGCCCCGTTATTCAGTAGAGTATGGATGACAACCACGGACTATTCTGGAAAGTCCAGTGGAACACTAGCAGACTCGCAACCTGTAGGTGTAGTGAATGAGATATTCACTCGTTGTACTCTAAAAACCCATTGACATGTATTGTGAGAGGAGTCTCGGAAACGAAACTGTCGATAAACGAGATTAACCCTGGCGACTATGCGAAGTAGTGCCTAGACACATTGACATGTATTACGAGAGGAGTCTCGGAAACGATACTGTCAATAAACGAGATTAACCCCAGCGACTATGAGACTTAGTGCCTAAACCCTGGCGATCATGCAGACTTGGTGCCTAAACCCTGGCGACTATGAGACTTAGTGCTTGTTGAGTAAACCATGGCAACGATGGACTTCGTGCCGATTCCTTAGGATAATCCTTAGGAATAAATGAACGAGGAATAGCTGATTCTTAGGGTAGAATAAAGAAGATAATGGGGATGGATAATTAGGTTGATTGTTTAATGATTACATATAATAATTATATTATTATGGGTTGAAAACCCTATGTACTCACCAGGTTTCCCAACCTGACCCACTCCAGCTTATTTATATCACAGGTGTCGATATGAAGCTACTTTACACTGAGATATTTAAAAGAGACGTAGATCACTGGTGTAAATGAATGTAAGTTCTGTTTATGCTTATGTTTATGTATTGACGATGACATCCCAAAGTTTTAAGAGGAATAAAATACATTTATTCGGAAATGCTTTGATAACGTATTTATCATGTTTTTCTTGGAACAAATTCCGCAACATTTTTATTAAAAGAAGTACTTTGATTTTTATAAAGCATAAACAAAATTGATATTTTCTGGCTGTGAAAATGGGGATGTCACATCTAGTACGGTCGTGATCCTCGTCTAAGCGACGAAGGCGAACTGTAGTGACCTCTGCGGTTGCACCTACCTTCAAAATCTGGTTGGCGGATGCCCTAGCTTGCTCATCCTGGTGAGCAATGTGATGAACTATGACAGGGAGAGCCCTGTCTGTCGAGCCTCCTCTGTTGAGGTTGTAGAAATCCCTGTCCATACCGTAAGGAGGGTGTTGGCCCTGTTATCGACTCCATAATCTTAAATTCACTGCCCATTGGGGTGTCGGGCCTTGGAAGTTTCGTCCAGGAGCGTGGGTAGGGAGTGGATCGTAGACCTCAGGCTCCTCGTCGGAGTCATCTTCCATTCCTTCTTCATCTTCTTCTTCTTCTTCAGGATCATCCTCGATTATTTCTTCAGGTTCTTCCTCCGCCCATCCCCCGTTCCCCTTGTTGGGGAAGTGGGGGTCTCTCGGTAAGTGAAATCCTACCATGACGTCTGTGCGAGAATAGGGGTGTAAGAGATACAAAATGAAACTAGAAGGTCATGTCATAGATTTATAAAATACTCCTATAGTATTTTAGACGTTATGTTTGGTTCTTAGTTGTTTTCTTATATGGGAAATTCTTAGACTTGTTGCTCACTATGAACATTCTCTGACATACATTAGTCACACCTCGGATAAATAGAGTTGATCATGCTATATTCATCCCAAGTCTGATTACATACCCCAAGGCATTACTCGTAATGTCCAACTTATCATTTTACTTTTGTATTGCCCTAGTTATGACACAGACCTAGTATGTATGCATGTACTTTTACTTTTTATGAAAATATTTCTATATTTAAAAGTATGTGTAACATCCCAAAAACCATATATAACAAAAAATTTCATTTCTAATATATCATTTATAGAAACATTTGTTTGAAAACATAGAAGTGTCAAGCCACGATCAAAACCATTGTATGAAATAACAACCATATCGTAAGAAAATAATGTCAGAGTACAATCCCAAGGAACATAAGTGCGGAAATCCTGGTGTGATGCGTTGCAGTCAAGCCGGCTCCTTTCCCCTCGAAGAGGAAGTAACTGAAACAAAGCTGAAAACTGTAAGCACGAAGCCTAGTGAGTTCCCCCATCATACAACATACCATACAATCACTTAGCATACATACTGTCGAACAACTATGGGGTACCTGACCTACCCTGTCCGGCCTTTCTGAGGTGTCGGCTTACCCTATCAAGCAGTTCTAGGGTGCTGACCTACCCATCTCAAGCAGTTCTGGGGTGCTGACCTACCCTTTGGTCCTAACAACCGAACTCGGGGACTATCCCCCTCCTACTACTACTATCACATATAACATATCATGCTAGCACATAAACATATCAGGTAGTAGCAAACCAGACAAATATCACAAAGACAATCATCACAGCTATAATCAACTATTAGTGGGCCGACCTTGGTGCCTTAAACCCACTCTTACTAGAAGATAACTCACCTCAATATCATGTAGTGTCTGTACTGCTTTCGGTATGGAGATCAACTCTTCTCAACTCCTCAATCCCTACACAACAACCTTTCTAATTACCATTTTATCCTCATAACCCTCACAAGGGTCAAAGTCAAAGTCAAGGTCTAAACCCTGGTCAAAGTCAACTTTGGTCAAGTCAACATCTGGTTGACTAGACTCGCCGAGTTGGTTCACCAACTCATCGAGTCCCCATGTTCCCAAAAAGCTACAACTTCGTCCCTACTCGTCGATTCTAGCAAGAGCTCGACGATTTTACCTTCAACAGAACATCGGGACCTTCTTCAGCGGACTCGCCGAGTTCATCCTTGAACTCGTTGAGTTCATCTTCATCCGTATGAAGGTGTTCAGTCTAAGACTCACCGAGTTCTCCTTGAACTCATCTAGTCCGTCTTCATGTGTTTGGGACATTTCCTTGAACTCGTCGAGTCTGTTCATCCACTCGCCGAGTCCTTCGATCTTCAAGTCCATGACAAACCCCTAACAGGCTGAGTGTTCCTTCCACTCAACCAAAGACCATTCCAGAAGACATTCGGGGGGAAATGCAACCCGACTCGCCAAGTCACTAAAGCGACTCGCCAAGTCCCTCTTTGTCCAAAACTATTCAGTCGATTAAAATGGGTCTTAATGCATCAAAAATATAGATCTGACCTCCTAAGGTCCATTTTATACGTAAAGTTCCAAACTTGACGTCCATGCATGGGGTTTTTGACTCAAAATGCCATAGAAAGAGGTATATAAGAAGCATGGGTCTCGCATGGCCATAAAGTTGGCACCTTTATGCTATGGGAACCCCCAATGGTTCCAGATCTGAATTGTAACCCCAAGCATACTCAAAAAATCCGATTATAACTTCATATGCTCATAAAAGGGGTAGAAAATAGCCCCAAAACAAGATCTAAGAGATAGATGGTCAAGGTTCAAGCTTTCTACCTTGAATGAACTGAGAATGAAGCAAAACCTATGGATCCACTAGCTTCCACTTGAACTCCCAAGCTTTCTTCTTCTCTTCCAACTTCAAATGCAAATAAAAATCACCAAAAAGCTCAAGATCACTCAAAAGAGGCTTAGCGTTCGATTTAGGGTTTTCTCTGGACTAGGAGGAACAATGGGGGTTGGGTTGAGGCAGAATAAGACATTTAAATAGGGTGTAAACCCTAACATTAGGGTTTCATCCAGATAGCTCCTACTCTTCGAGTAGGTCACTAAACCTTCGAGTCAAAATCGAGTCTACTCGATGAGTTGGGCCTCCAACTCGCTGAGTCCCAGGGAAAAACATGAAAAATACTTTAATTTAAATACATACCAGGAACCAGGTGTTACAATATGCTTGTACCAAAAAATGTATTTGTCAGAGAGTTGTAGTCCCATTGCATTTATAGTTGTATATTTTATATAGTTTGATATACCTAGTTCACTATAAACAATGTTTTGATTCCAATCTGTCACACCCCCACACCAGGATGGCAGAAACGTCCGGGGATGGGTTGATTTCATGTACAATATCATAACAACGAGTATAATAGTGACCAAAGCAAACACAACCATCATAAATATAATTGAAAAAGTTACACCATAGTATGAGTTACATGTTTCAAAATCAATTACATTATGAAGACCAAAAATGAAATATTTGACGTCTTAGCGTCCCATTCTTAAAAGCTGTTGGTTACCTGTTTTATGGATTACCTGAGATTACAAGTAATTTTGAAAGAGTGTCAACAATTAAGGTGGTGAGTTCATAAGTTTTTGTATATAGAGTTGACATCCTTGCTTTGTAAAAGTAGTGTTTGTTCCAGAAAATCCAATATTTTCCTTTTGAAATGAGTTGTAGTCTTAAACCCAAAGATCGAAATGTACAAGTATTTTCCATACTTATAATAGTATATGCAGATTTTAAACAGACATAAATTCGTTTAAATGAAAGAAATCCCCATAAACTTTATGTATCGCTATTTCCCTATGTGAGTTATTACAACCGTGTTAATGATAGAGATGGCCTGCTACGACATTCTTCAGGCGTCGGAATGTTTTGACATTTGTAACCCCAGACCTGCCGGTCTAGCTGTTGCATGCAACTTAGGTGCGGGATTGTCAATCCCAATATAGATTTACACACAAGTATCACGCTCTCCCTACAAGAGACTTTGGTTATAATATAGGACTTGGTGGGTACACTCATGTATACTCGAAGACTTACCTCACAATTTGTGACAACCTGAAATTTATTTCGTCATTTTTAAACCTCCTTCAGTTAACAAGCCTCACTTTAATTATTCGTCCGTTAACCTTTTGGAAGAGGTTAATTAAATTAGGACTTTTATAATGACTTGGTAAGGGTTGAAACAAGTTAGAAACACCCCAAAATTTTCCTTTGAAAAATTTTAGTTTCAACCAAGTCAAAATACGACCACTAAATCGGGTGCGACCAAAAACCCCGTTTAACGGCAGTTTCGGGTAGATTTCCACTGAGCCCCAACTCCAACCCCTATATAAGGGAGAATAAACTCCATTTCCACCTTTTACTCTCTCTCTCTACACTCTTTCTCTACAACTTATTTTTCGAGCCAAAAATCGTCCGTTTCAAGCCCCAAACGAGTAAGCCATCTACCCTAACTTGTTGTATAGCTTATCTAGCATGAAAATTAGTGTTTAAAACATCAAATAGGGGTAGATTCATGTGTTTACGGCCCAAGAACACTCTTGGACCGTGAACACCATTTAATGGGGTTTTAAAGCCCCAAAACCCCTCCAAATTGCCCCTAAGGCTTAGATATGACTTGTAGGCTTATGGAATCGGACTTAGAACACCTTGAACTAGCATTTTGGGGAGTAAACTTGATTTTACTGCCCAAGAACTTGCTTGGGCCGTAAACTCCCCTTCATGGGGAGTAAACTCAATTCCATGTGTTAGAAATGCCACCAAACACCTCCTATGGCCTTGGAAAAATGTCTTGAAGCAATTCCATTGTTGTAAAGGCTTTAAACTTCAATAAAACCAAGGGAATAGGAGTTTACGGCCGTGAACTCCCATAGAATTGGTTCATGGGCTGTAAACTCCCATTAAGTGCCCAAATGGTGCCCTAAACTCCCCATTTGACTTAGAAAAATGCATAGGATTTTATTCTCTACCATTTAAGACCTGAAAACACCAAAAGAATGAGTGTATAGGAGCTTACGGCTGTAAACTCCTAGTTTAGGGCCGTAAACTCCTCAAATCGTCCATTTGATGCCTTAAATCCATTCATACACTTTGTATTTGGACCTAGCCTAATTCCACAATTGATATAAGATCATTTAGCATCCTAGAACACTCCCACCATGAGTTTACGGCCGTAAACTCATGGGGACATGGTCTTAGGGCCGTGAACTCTATAAAGAGTTTACTCTTGAAGAGTAAACTCCCTATCTAGGCCATACACACCCTTAGATGTTACCCGGGACACCCCTAACACTTAATCAAAGTGTTTTCCGCACTTTAGGATGCGTATACTTGTTTAATTGGTATTATATGTACTAATTGTATGTAAACATATGTTATCATATGTTAATAGGTCACTAAGTGTGTTCAAGTCTTTACTTGACACGAGCACCCAACCGGCACCTTCGTCAGATCCACTTACATCAGGTGAGTTCATACCCTTGAATGAACCTTTTAAATGTTTTTACATGATTTTATAGGGGGGGGGGGGGAATACAAGTTAAACATGCCAGTTATCATATCAATCACATGTGATTGATAACCCGCATGCACAAGGAATTACTACACTGTTAACTGTTTTACCGAGAATGATACTGTAAATGGTTTTCTAAAACATCGTTACTTGCTCAACTTTTACTTATAATGTTTTATCAAAGTTTCGTTTAAAACTTGTTTATGAAATGGTCCCAAAGGATTTCTAAAGGTTTTCAAACTTATTTACAAAAGAATACCAAGTTGTGACTTTGTTAAGTATAAAGGTTTTCCAAAGTTTTCATCAAGGTTTTCTTCCATGTTTTTATACTCTTACTTATTAACGTTTTTACTTCACTTATACTTATCCACGCTTTTACTTCACTTTTACTTGTTAATACTCCTACTTCACGATATGCTTATACATCACGATACGCTTATACATCATGATACGCTTATACATCACGATACGCTTATACTTCACGATACGATTCTACCTCATGATACACTTCTACTTGTTAAACACTTAAACATAGTTAGATGTATGCATGTGCTTGTATACATGCATATAAATAATGTTTGAAGGACTTAGGAAGGCTTGTTCGCCCTATTTCCTTTTCTTCGTTGAGATGTGGTCTGGTGGGATCGGATGTCCGTCCGAAGGTCGTTTGATCATTAGTTATATATTATGTATACAAGCATAGACATATAGGTTTTACATTTGTCAGTTCAGTTGTGAGTCTCTATCATTAGTCTAGTATTTTACATCAAATCTCACTACACGAGATACATCTTCAGTACACGGCCTTCTCCGTTGTCAAGTTGGTAACCAGAGTCTCTTGTAGGGAGAGCGGACATTGTGTGTATAGATCTATACGGGATTGACACCCCCGCACCCTGACTGCTAGCTACAGTCCACGGCCTACCAAGCCAAGGGGTGACAAATGTCACATTCATACCGACGCTTGCAGGGCGTCAAGTTCTCTAGTGTCTATCAGTATGGTTACGAGTATCTCGGGGTTACCTTATAATTCATGGATTTAAGGTAACAGGTTTTATACACTGTATTCACTGTGTTCACTGTATTCACTGTGTTCACTGTACTCACTGTATTCACTGTGTTCACTATATTCACTGTTTTTAGATCTTGCTAGACATATCATTCATTTGATACTGGCTGGGGTCTGTATTCACTGTTTTTAGACCTTGCTAGACGTATCATTCATTTGATACTGGCTGGGGTCTATATTCATTGTTTTTAGACCTTGCTAGACGTATCATTCATTTGATACTGGCTGGGGTCTGTATTCACTATTTTTAGACCTTACTAGACGTATCTTTCATTTGATACCGTCTGGGGTCTGTGTCTCCCTTTTCTTAGACTGAGCCAGGCGTACCGTTCATTCGGTACTCTCCTGGAGTCTTTGATTTTATTTGCCATAGTCAGCAGTCTTCACTGCTGAGGCATATGTTATTTTCCCTTATATTCTCCTACTTTCATTAAAAATCAAACACCGTATTTTGATAATGATAGTGTTTAAGGGAAAACTACTTTTTACCACATAACTCTGACCAGTCTTGGTAGAAGACTGCTTTTAATTAGAAAATATAGGATTTTCTGGAAAGGACTCTATTTCACTGTATACTTGAAAACTACTACTTATATAAAGTTATTTGTATAAAATGACACTAAATACTTATGAACTCACCAACATTTGTAAAAATGCTGATACTCGCTTTTCAAATAACTTGTATTCTCAGGTCAGCATTAGACAGGTAAATTCCAGGAGCTTTTGATGAAGACAGTTTTGTACCAAGCTGCACCTATATTATTACTTGTATTACTTTGATGATTCTATACAATGTAAACTATGTAAAACTATTACTATTAATGCAATGGTTGTTGTGCTTTGATTACTATACTACATATGTTGTGATACTTGACATGACGTCATCCACCCCAGAACGTTTCCGCCATTCCGGTTTTGGGGTGTGACACAATTAGATTTAAAGAGTTTACGTGTAATGAAAAATGAAAACCCTTTTTGGAATGAGTTTGTAGTGCAAATAAATCATAAACTATACCTATTATAGTTTATCTTTAATGTTTGTTGTAAAGAAAACCCTTGTGAGTAGGGTGTTTACTTTCTCATGAAGGTGAAATAACATGAAATACAATCAACATGCAATTTATATAATAACACACTTTGATCAACATGTTACAAAGTGTTAATGAAATTGTTAACCATTTTTCTAGTTTTAACTTTTATGTTACTGTTCTTAGAAAATTTTTAGAAAAATCATCGAAGCTCGAAATCAGGATCCGTAAACTCTGAGAGTTTATAAAATGAGTCTACTTTGTTCATAATTTTTATTATGATTTTTAGTGTTCTCTAACTTGTGTGAAAATGTTCATCTTCACAGACTGGTCCGAAATCATTTCTGAAATGATAGGCAGTTTTGTAAAAATCGTCATAAACTGTAGAAAAATCGTATGAATGTGTGCAAGTAGTCCTTAGAAAGGTATAAACCTAGAGGTTTCCAAAGTTCAGAAAGCACACGATTGGTTGTCGTTGGGTATATAAAATCAAAACAAAGTCTAATGGATCAGTTGAGCGTTACAAAGCCAGACTTGTTGTGAAAGGGTACACGCAAAAGTATGATATGGATTAGGAAGAGACTTTTGCTCATGTTGCAAAAATGTCGATTGTTCGCACCTTGATTGTAGTTTTATTTCATTCGCCAATGGAAGACTTATCAAATGGATGTTAAGAATGCATTCTTGAATAGTGATCTTCATGAGGAAGTATACATATCTCCTCCCCCTAGTATTGCTCACCAACCAGGTGAAGTTTGTTGACTTCAGAAGGCACTATATGGCCTCAAATAATCCCCCCGTGCTTGGTTTGAGAAATTTTCTACGATGATTACTTCGCTTGATTTTTAACCAAGTAACCATGACCCGACTCTATTTGTCTGATGTAAGAGTGCAGCTTGGATTATTCTTTCCTTATATGTCGATGGCATGTGTAACACCCAAAATTTTCAAACAATTTTTCACATTTTCAAAAACATACTTTCATTCATAAATATTATAAAAATGTCATTGTATCACATATCATTCCATAAGACACAACCCAAGATCATAATGTATAAAAACTGTTGGGTTTTGAGCATTCTAACACTCCTAAGTGTACATGCAACCCTAAATACCTTTGATCTATGTTTTCTCTATTATACATGCAAATATGAACTTTCCAATGTGTTCATCCTAACTAGCATAATAACATTGATTCATATGAATAAATCAAGTTAGAATTACATGCATCTTTGATGTAGAATGTCTTCATGAAGCTTGAGTGCCTAGTGCCCCAAGTGTGACACCTCAAATGGTTCACACAACACCAAATACACTTGGAATAGATTAGAGAGAAATCCACACTTCATGAAAATCGGCTAGCCCTTTCACATATACACTAGTCGCCGATTTTGTCAATAATAATATGTTTATATAGTTAGTGACAATTAGGGTAAACCCTATTTGTCATGGCTTTCCATTTCCTTGGATCCATGGGTTCAAATATACCATGGAGCATCCATGGAGCATCTTATGGGTTTTAGCTGAACTTGATAATACATGGAGCATTAGCCCACTATACAATTATGGATGATTTACACAATCAACCCATATATCTAATTAGTCTTCTTTTGATCACTTAATTAATTCTAGATTAATTCTTGATCGATAATAATTAAATAATCTTATTAATATATTTGATCTTATAATATATTAATAAACCTTAAGTGTTATTTCTCTCATTTTAGTCTATCCAAATGCATGATGCCATGCAACCCAAATGGACCATGTCGGGTCGGTTCAAGTCTTACCAATTATAGTAATGGACTTAGACATTAATCCAACAAAAACTCATCATGTGTGTACGGATCATGCCGGCGCCTTTCCGCGATCCTCACTAGTACCTGAAACACATAACACAACACTGTAAGCATAAATGCTTAGTGAGTTCCCCAAAATACCACATATAACACATAATAGCCACTCGAGGCTATAACTCTGTGGACCCTCCGGTCCTAACTCTATGGACCCTCTGGTCCTAACTCTGTGAACCTTCCGGTTCTAACTCTGTGACCCTTCCGGTTCTAACTCTGTAACTCTGGAACATACACGGCATGAGTCACGTAGAAATAATGTGGTGCATCACAATCATATAAATAATATACAAGATACTCTATCATATAACTCTAATTACCACTCTAGGTAAAGTATAGTGAGAAGACTCACCTCGGGTAACTCAGTAATCTCGAAGTCGGTAAAATCTGGTCTAGCCTCCGCCTAATCACATGGAATAAGCACTCTAATCAATACAACTCTCAAGGCTAGACTATTCCCTCTCTTAGCACTCTCAGAAGGGTAAAAGACCATTTTACCCCTCTCATGGCTCAAACACCCTAACATTGACCAAACCCTAAAAGTCAACAAAAGTCAACTCTCCGAGTTACGCTGCGCGTACCAAACCTGTACGCTGGGCGTACCCGGCGACCTCACAGAAACGGGGAACGCGACCTCCTACGCCGCACGTACTGGGATTACGCCCCACATAACTCCCAGTTTCAGACTCCTTAGCTTTTGGGGTCTTAAACAGTTAAGACACACGTCCAACTTTCAGATCTGACCATCCCTAAGCCTCTTAATCCATAAAGTTGGTGACTTTAAGCCTTTGCATGGCTGTAAAAGTCACCAACACCCATAACATTCCCTTTTCAACCCTTGAAAAGCTCATAACTCAAACATGCTCCCATAACAACGACCAAGTTGGGATTTTTATGGATCTACAACACATATATCACTGAAATGGGACAGATTTAGGTCCATGGAGTCCCTTATGCTCATAAAGTCTCCACCTTTGGGACTTTAACCCTAGAAATGGTCCATGCAACACCAAACCAAAATAAAGAGGAAAGTTCTAAGCTTTTTACCTCTAAATGAAGCTCCTCCCTATGAATAACTCAGATCCAAACTTGAACTTCAAAACCTAGCCTCCACAAGCTCCTCTCCTCCTTCTTCACTAACACACAAAGGTACTTTTAGCTCAAAACACTCACACACAAGCTTTAGGATGAAGGAAATGCTCTCTTAGGGTTTCACTCTCTGATATGGTTGCTGAGGATATAGCCTTAGCATTCCTTATATAGTGCACAAGCCAAAAATTAGGGTTTGCAAATAGGCCCACTACGCCCAGCGTAACCCTAGGTACGCCAAGCGTACCTAGACTAGTCTGCGTCCAAATTAAGCGCATGAGTACGCGCAACATACTCTCCAGTATGCCCAGCGTACTCATTTGCTACAAATTTCACTCAAGGGCTAATCTTGACAACTTGACAAAAGAGAAAGGTTAAATAGTTGTACCTGAATTTTGGGATGTTACAATTCTCCCCCACTAGAACCAGAATTCGCCCTCGAAGTCTCATGATGTAAACAACTCCGGATGCTGCTACCGCATCTCTAACTCTGGATCCCAAGTCAGCTCGGACCCCCTCCGATGTTGCCACTGGACCTGAACCAGATGCACCTCCTTGTTCCTCAGAACCTTGATCTTCCGGTTCAAGATCGCGATCGGTCTCTCAACATAATTTAGACACGCGTCCACCTGAATATCCTCCAACGGCGCCACTGCTGACTCGTCGGCTATACACTTCCTCAGCTGAGGCACGTGGAAGGTATCATGAATCTGGCTTAATTCCGCAGGTAGCTCCAAACGATATGCTACCCTGCCCACCCTCGTGATCACTCTAAACGACCCAATATACTGGGGCCCCAGCTTACCCTTCTTCCTGAATTGAATCATTCCTTTCCAAGGAGACACTTTTAAGAGCACGAGGTCTCCCACCTGGAACTCAAGCTCGGATCGTCACATATCCGCATAACTCTTCTGGCGACTCTGAGCCATCAACAACCTCTGTCTAACCTGCTGTATCTGCTATGTCGTCTGAAGCACTATCTCAGTGCTGCCCATCACTCGCTGCCCTACCTCTCCCCAACAGATAGGAGTCTAACACCTCCTCCCATACAACAACTCGAAGGGAGGCATACCAATGCTCGAATGGTGACTGTTGTTATAGGAAAACTCAGCCAATGGCAAATACATGTCCCAACTCCCTCCGAAGTCCAACACACATGCCTGAAGCATGTCCTCGAGCGTCTGAATCGTCCGCTCACTCTGTCCGTCCGTCTGTGGGTGGTAAGCGGTACTGAAATGTAGCCTCGTACCCAACTCCTCATGGAACTTATTCCAGAGCATGGAAGTGAAATGCACATCTCGATCTGACACAATCGAGATCGGTACATCATGCCGCGATACCACTTCCCTCACATACACCTCCACCAGCCACTCTGCGGAAGAGCTCTCACTGATAGCAAGAAAATGAGCGCTCTTTGTCAGCCGGTCAACGATCACCCAAATTGCATCGACACCTCTCGCAGTCCTCGGCAATTTGGTGATAAAATCCATGGAAATCTGTTCCCACTTCCACTGGGGAACCTCAAGTGGCTGCAACTTTCCATGCGGACACTGGTGCTCGGCCATAACCCTGCGACAGGTCAAGCACCTCTCTACAAACCACTCCACATCCCTCTTCATACAGGGCCACCAATAGTCTCTCTTCAGGTCCAAATACATCTTAGTGGCCTCGGGATGGATCGAAAACCTCGACCTGGGCGCCTCCTCCATCAAAATGGTACGTGCCCCGCCCTCAAATGGCACCAAAATCCGGCCCTGGAAGGTCATAAGCCCTCAGCTATCGGCAAGGAAGTCAGATACTTTCCCGATCACTCGTTCTCTCTTGCGGTTCTCCAGTCTCATGGCCTCTACCTGGGCCTCCCGAATGGTGTCCAACACCGGAGTCATCATTGCTAACCTCATACAAACATCCCGTATCGGGGCACTCTCTACCCTACAACTTAAGGCATCGGCTACAACGTTAGCCTTGCCCGGGTGGTACAGGATCTCACACTAATAATCTTTTACCACATCTAACCATTTCCTCTAGTGCATGTTCAGGTTGGGCTGATCCATCGGATACTTCAAGCTCTTGTGGTCCGTGTATATGGTACACCGAACCCCATACAAATAGTGACGCCAGATCTTGAGGGCGAACACCACAGCCCCAACTCCAAATCGTGAGTAGGATACCTCGTCTCATGAGGCTTCAACTGCCTCGATGCGTATGCTATCACATGCCCTCTCTGCATTAGCACCGCACCCAATCCTGATATCGACGCGTCACAATATACCACAAAATCCTCCATCCCCTTCGGAAGGGCTAACATTGGGGCTTCGCATAATCTCTGGCGAAGTGTCTTGAATGAGGCCTGCTGCTCCGGGCCCCAACTGAAAGCCACGCCCTTCCGGGTCAGCCTGGTGAGAGGAACAGCTGTTGGAATAGTGTCTAAGGCTGTAACTATATCCGGTTGTGCATGGTCCTTTTGGGTTGCCTTCACCATAGCAACTTGATAGGATGATTTATTAAGAGAGAATAAATATTATTAATATATTATGAGAATAATATAATGAATAATATATTTGTTATTTGATTAATATAATTCATAGAATTAATTAGAATTAATTTGGTGACTTAAAGAGATTAATTAAATAAAGGGGTATAAACTGTCAATTGTTTGATAGTTAAGCTTTAGACTGTAAATCTATTTGGATATACTATGGACGGATTCTAAGAGGATTAGGATAGCTAAAATCGTCCATTAGAGTTATCTAGGAATGGATTTGGATAGCCTTAAGAGAAGATTATCTGATAGGGACTTATCTGTAATCCTTAAGGAGTCTACAAGTATAAATAGACCCCATGGCTGATGGAATTCGACACTTGACCTAAAGTAAGGAACCTCTGGTCGAAATTCCTCCCCTCTCCTCTCTCCCAAGTCATCCTCCTTGCTTTGGTGTTTGTAAGCCATTAGAGGAGTGACATTTGTGACTCTAGAAGCTCCAAGACCTCAAGATCAACAAGGAACTCAAAGGTATGATTCTAGATCTGTTTCAATGTTGTTATTTAGCCTAATTAGTCATTAGAAGACTTGGATTCAAAGCATGTTTATTAGAAAGCCTAGATCCAAGCATTAGGGTTTTGCATGCGCACATAGGAAAGTTCTTATGGCTAAAACCCATCAGTGGTATCAGAGCCTAGCTTGGTTTTCTGTAAATTGTTGCTTGATTAACTGAAACAAACCTGCAAAATTCAATTTTTTGGTTTCTGAGTCATGGACTCGGCGAGTCTCAAAGTGGACTCGGCGAGTAGGCCTGACTCGGCGAGTCCCTTTGTGCACTCGGCGAGTCCAGGCGTCAGGAATGGCCAGATTCGGGATTTCTTTGTGTTTATCTTATCTTAACTTACCATAAACTAATTAGATCAATATTAATTCGTTTTTCTGATAAATATAACTATTATCTTGATCTAGTTAAAGGTAATTATCAACTAATTAAATATTTAATTTCCTTATATGATAATTAATTGATTATTTTGATTATTTTGGTAATTATCTTAAAAAGAAATCTTGAATAAATCAAATATAGATAATTAGGATATTAATTGTTAATTGGAATTATTTGTTATTTGATCCTCCATGTTTTAAATGTTTAAAACCTACCCTTTTGTTTTGAAATTTACTTTTGTGATTAAAAGTTTTAATTTAGACAACTTAAATTTCAAAAACCCTAGATTTTAAAAGTTTTAAAATACAACCCTATACTAATATGATATTACTAGAATAATATATATATGTATAACTAAATGCTAGTCTTACCGTTAGTAGTCCTCATTCACGAAGCCGATCTATAAGGTGGGTATAAGGTTGCGGCCTATAAAATGGCGCTTAATAGGTGTACACTCACACCTACCGCTTGCTTGATTGGTGGAGGGTCGTTAGCCGAACGGGTAGGATAGGGCAACCTCATCCTCTCATTAAAAGTATAATAAGAAATATAAAGTAACTACACATTTTCTTAAAAAAAAAAAAAAATTCCCAATCCTAGTTACTTTAGGAAAAGTGAATTGATGCAATCCCATGAAATTACACTTTGCACCTTGCTAAGATGTTAGTGGAGCGCGTGTGGTTTACCGGCACACTAATTGGTTCTAAGCGAAGGTGGCAAAGGGTGATTCGTTGTTTATCATAGTTCGATGGAGCGTGTGTGGTTTACCGGCACATCGAATAGGTGATTGTTACAATGAAGGCGCCATGTGAATTTGCATGGTAATTCACACCCGCTTTGTGATCCTCGGCATCCCAGTCACAAACAAGAGGGGCATATCGAGATTTAAACATGCCATTGAATAGTTTCAATGAATCTCATCCGAACCTAGGAATTCTCAAAAACACTTAGGACTAATAGTTTAAGTTTCGTAATGGAGAATTAGTGAATCGTCATTCACTTACCTTCAATTTATTTGCATGTTAGATTACGGCATCCCTTTTCTAGTATGTAAATGTTGTTGTTGGATCCTAGCCCTAATTTTCTTATTGGGTGATAATTAGGGATTCTTATTCTAATCTATCTTTGTCCTTTTTCTAATTGTAGATGTCGAACGCAAACAACGCTGCTGCTAGTTCTTTCACATTGATGAGCCTTTGCCAAAAGGTCACCTTCGATGGAACGAACTTTAGCGAATGGATAAGATACATTCGCACCATTGCTCGCTATGAGGATAAGGAGTATGTCCTCGATGAGAAGCTCGAGAAAATCAACACTGAAATCGCTACTCCAGCCGAAATCACCGCCTTTGAAACTCATGAGCGAGATGCAACGAAGGTACATTGCATCATGATCGCCACCATGAACTCCGAATTCCAAAAGTCCTACGAGGACATGTACCCGTACGAGATGCACCAAGACTTATTGGAAAGGTACCACCAAAACGCGAGACAAGAGAGGTACGAGATTTTCACTAACATGATTTCTGCGAAGATGGGTCATGGAGAATCTCTTACCGTGCACTTGCAAAAGATGCAAAGGTATGTCGACCGCCTTCGCAAGTTAAATGTTGACTTCGGTGAGGATTTGGCGATCGACATGGTGCTTCACTCTTTGCCTCCGATGTACAATCAATTTAGGATGACCTACCACATGAACAAAGAATAGGTCACCCTAAGCAAGCTCCAAGGTCTCTTGAGGGTTGCTGAGAGCAACTTCAAAGACAAGTCTGTTGCACCTACTCCCAATCCGCCCGCTGCTCCTGTCTTGGCTATTGGACAAGGGAAGGGAAAGAAGAGGAAAGCTTCATCGAAGAACTATCGCAAGGTGAAAGCCCGAGATGGTGCCTCTTCTAGTGGGACCAAAGTTGATCCCGCCAAGCCCTGCTCTAACCCGAAGGAGGCAGAGTGCCACCACTGCCACAAGATAGGACATTGGAAGAGAAGCTGCCCGGATTACCTGCAAGCAATCAAAGAAGGAAAGATCAAGCCATCTTTCGCAGGTATATATACAATCAAATCTAACGATTCTAATCATGCTATTTCTTGGGTTCTTGATACCGGTTGTGGTTATCACATTTGTTCTAATGTGCAGGGACTAAGAAGAAGTAGGGATGTGGAGCAAGGAAGGATCAATCTAATCATGGGGAACAGAAGATCGTCGCCTGTGACCAAGATTGGAGTGTATTCCTTAGTGCTTAGGAATAGTTTAGTTTTAGATTTGAACAATTGTTGCTATTCGCCAGAAATGGCAAGAAACATCATTTCATTTCATGGTTTATATAGACAAGGATTTAGATTTTCTTTTAATAATGAGAATGGTTCTATTTTGGCTTATCTAAATGGTGTCTTTTACTTTGAAGCTATACCATGTAATGGAATATATGAAACTGTTATGATTGTTGATGACTTTGGAAATGATGTTTTGAATATTGATTCTTCCACTAGTATGGATAAAGCATCCTTGTGGCATTGTCGTCTTGGACATGTCAACAAGAAACGCATAGCCCAACTCCAAAAGGATGGAGTGTTGGAGTCATTCGACCTTAGGGAAGATGACACATGCGAGTCTTGTTTGCTTGGAAAGATGACTAAGTCGCCCTTCACGAGTACTTGTGAAAGGGGCGAGGGTCTATTGGACCTAATACATACCGATGTATGTGGACCGTTTAGATCAACCACGAAGGATGGGAACCGCTTCTATGTGACTTTTACCGATGACTATAGTAGATATGGGTATATCTACTTAATCAAGCAAAAGTCAGACACCTTTGAAAAGTTCAAAGAGTTCAAGAATGAAGTGGAGAATCAATTGGGCAGGAAAATCAAGATGCTTCGATCCGATCGAGGAGGAGAGTACCTAAGTCTTGAATTCCACGATTATCTCAAGGAGTGTGGAATAGTTTCGCAATTGACGCCTCCTAGGACACCGCAGTTGAATGGTGTGGTAGAAAGGCGTAATCGAACCTTATTGGATATGGTTCGCTCTATGATGAGTCGTGCTTCACTACCAATCTCTTTTTGGGGGTATGCCTTAGAGACTGCCGCCTATATCCTTAACCGAGTCCCTACTAAGAAGGTTGCCAAAACACCTCACGAGATGTGGACAGGGAAAGCTCCCTCGTTGGCACATATCAAGGTTTGGGGTTGCGAGGCTTTCGTAAGACGAGATACTCACGACAAGCTTGAACCTCGAAGTGAGCGATGTATTTTCATCGGCTACCCGCAGACATCCTTTGGATATCTCTTCTATAGACCGAAGGACAATGTTGTCTTCGTTGCGAGGAGAGGAGTTTTCCGAGAGCGAGAACTCATAAGCCAAGGAGACAGTGGGAGGCAAATCGAACTTGAAGAGATTCAAGAGTCGATGGATGAAGGAACCTCTACCGCTGGCACTCAACCCGAGGAGGAAACTCCGGTTGAACCAATTGACGAATCCTTACCTCTTAGACGTTCCGATAGAGTTAGAGTTCATCCCCAGTTTTATGGCTTTCATATTACTACCGAAGGGGACACGTATATTAGTGATGGTACACTAGTAAATCTTGATGAACCTAATAGCTACAAGGAAGCCATGGCAGGACCGGAGTCTGTAAAGTGGAAAGAGGCAATGGATAGCGAGATCCAATCCATGTATGATAACCAAGTTTGGAATTTGGTTGATTACGTGCCCGGACGTAAGACCGTTGGGTGCAAATGGATCTTCAAGAAGAAGACCGACGTGGATGGGAACGTACACATATATAAAGCGCGATTGGTCGCGAAGGGCTTTACTCAAACTCCCGGAGTTGACTATGATGAGACCTTCTCACCAGTTGCGAAGATTAAATCTATTAGAGTGATGTTAGCAATTGCCGCATTTCATGATTATGAGATTTGGCAAATGGATGTCAAGACCGCTTTCCTTAACGGAAAGTTGGCTGAGGATGTTTACATGGCTCAGCCAGAGGGGTTTGTGGATCCAAAGCATCCGGATAGAGTGTGTAAGCTTGAGAAGTCCATTTATGGACTTAAGCAAGCATCTCGCGGATGGAATCTTTGTTTCGATGAGAAAGTCAAAGAGTTTGGATTTGTACGAAGCGAAGACGAATCTTGTGTATATGTCAAAGCCAGTGGGAGTATAGTAAGCTTCCTCGTTCTATATGTCGATGACATATTACTCATAGGAAACGACATCCCGACTCTGCAGGAGGTAAAGTCCTGGCTCGGGAAGTGTTTCGCTATGAAGGACCTCGGAGAGGCTTCTTACATTTTGGGAATAAGAATAGTAAGAGAAAGAAGTAAGAGACTAATTGGACTTAGTCAGAATACTTACTTAAAGAAGGTACTAAAACGTTTTAGTATGGAAAACTCAAAGAAGGGAGAACTACCGATACAAAGTAATGCCAAGTTGAGTAAGACTCAAAGTCCAAGTACCGAAGCTGAGATAGCAGAAATGAGCCGAGTACCATACGCTTCCGCTGTTGGCTCAATCATGTACGCTATGACTTGTACTCGACCTGATGTAGCCTTCGCTTTGAGCATGGTTATCAGATATCAAGGGAATCCTGGCAAAGCACATTGGATTGCGGTGAAGAATATCCTTAAGTACCTTCGGAGGACGAAGGAATGGTTCTTAGTCCTCGGAGGAAGTGATGACTTGAAGGTACGAGGGTATAGTGACGCCAGTTTTCAAACCGACAGGGACAACTACCGTTCGCAGTCGGGCTGGGTCTTTACCCTAAATGGAGGAGCAGTGACATGGAAAAGTTCCAAGCAGGAAACCGTAGCTGATTCAACGTGCGAATCAGAGTACATTGCAGCGAGCGAAGCGTCGAAGGAGGCAATATGGCTAAAGAACTTCATCGGTGATCTTGGAGTCGTACCTTCCATAAAGGAGCCAATGGAGATTTTCTGTGATAACGAAGGTGCGGTTGCTTTAACCAAGGAACCGAGGGATCATGGTAGATCAAGACATATCGACAGAAAGTATCACTTCATTAGACATCGTGTAGAAGAAGGACAACTCGTGGTTAAGAGGATATCATCAGAAGATAACCCAGCAGATCCGCTTACGAAGGGACTGAGTAGGGTTAAGCACTTGCAGCATGCTAGGAGTATTGGGCTGAAGGATGATATTAGCATAGATTAGATAGTATTAGAAACGTGTAATAGATAAATGTAATTGACATTTGATGATTAAATAAAGGAGTTTTATTTATGAGTAATGTTACTATCTTATGTTAATTGTTTAGCTATTGTTTCACTTTGCATGTTTTGACTTCCAGAATAATTGAAATTATTAGGAATAATAGAATTGTTCAAATGGTCCACAATCGTTCATATATTGGAAGTAGATATGAAAGAAGATTGTCATGAATTGGTGTGTAGAATGTCTAAATGGTGTTAGACATAGCAAAGGATTGCTGCAACGTTCATGAGTGCTTATGAACTAGTTTTGAGCATTGGAATAAACCCGCGCTTGATGGAATCACCTTATGGAATAAGATATAAAAGGTGATCGCAAGACGATAATATCATATAGTCTTAAAACCTAGATATATGGTTTATTATTTGTTAATTGATTATACATTGATAATACGAAAACGCATCAGTAACTTGATGTTATAAAACGTATTGTTGTGTATAGTTGGTAAATGAATAAGTAAATGCATATAAGTCGAAGTTTATCTGTAACTTTTATCTAAGAAGGTAAAAGCGATATCTCGGCCGCTCGATGATTTGATTTGACTTATGTGTCGGGCCCGGCCAGAACTGAATTGATGTGTTCGATTAAGTTCTATGTCAAATAAATCAGAGATCGAGAAACCTAAATGCTTGACTAACCATTCCATAGGATTGTCAGCATGATATCTAACAGAGGACTGTACGTTCCCTTATCTAAAGGACAAGATTGATTAGATCAGAGTTGACAGCGTCTTTGAGAGCTACGATTGCAAACCGAATTGTACTTGTATAGTTACTAGACTTATCCAAGTGGGAGACTGTTGGAATAGTGTCTAAGGCTGTAACTATATCCGGTTGTGCATGGTCCTTTTGGGTTGCCTTCACCATAGCAACTTGATAGGATGATTTATTAAGAGAGAATAAATATTATTAATATATTATGAGAATAATATAATGAATAATATATTTGTTATTTGATTAATATAAGTCATAGAATTAATTAGAATTAATTTGGTGACTTAAAGAGATTAATTAAATAAAGGGGTATAAACTGTCAATTGTTTGATAGTTAAGCTTTAGACTGTAAATCTATTTGGATATACTATGGACGGATTCTAAGAGGATTAGGATAGCTAAAATCGTCCATTAGAGTTATCTAGGAATGGATTTGGATAGCCTTAAGAGAAGATTATCTGATAGGGACTTATCTGTAATCCTTAAGGAGTCTACAAGTATAAATAGACCCCATGGCTGATGGAATTCGACACTTGACCTAAAGTAAGGAACCTCTGGTCGAAATTCCTCCCCTCTCCTCTCTCCCAAATCATCCTCCTTGCTTTGGTGTTTGTAAGCCATTAGAGGAGTGACATTTGTGACTCTAGAAGCTCCAAGACCTCAAGATCAACAAGGAACTCAAAGGTATGATTCTAGATTTGTTTCAATGTTGTTATTTAGCCTAATTAGTCATTAGAAGACTTGGATTCAAAGCATGTTTATTAGAAAGCCTAGATCCAAGCATTAGGGTTTTGCATGCGCACATAGGAAAGTTCTTATGGCTAAAACCCATCAACAGCAATCCTGGAGAAATCCTTGATAAATCTCCGATAATAACCAGCCAACCCCAGAAAACTCCTGATCTTTGAAGGGGATCTCGGCACCTCCAAACTCATCACCTCCTCAATCTTGGCCAGATCGACCAATATTCCATTTTGGTTGACGAGGTGTCCTAGGAACTGGACCTCTCGTAACCAGAAATCGCACTTGGAGAATTTGGCGTAAAGCCTCTCCGATCTTAGAACTCCGAGGATCTCCCTCAAAGGCTCCTCATGCTGCTCTCTGGATCTCGAATACACCAATATATCATCAATGAACACGATCACCGAACGATCCAACATCGGCCTACACACCCTGTTCATGAGATCCATGAACGCCGCTGGTGCATTGGCGAGCCCGAAAGGCATAATCACGAACTTGTAATGCCCATAACGAGTCTTGAACGCGGTCTTCTGGATATCCTCATCACGCACTCTCATCTGATGATATCCAAACCTTAGATCAATCTTGGAGAACCAAGACGCTCCCTGCAACTGATCGAACAAATCGTCGATCCTCGGTAAGGGGTAACGGTTCTTGACCGTCATCTTGTTCGACTCCTGGTAATCAATGCACATCCGGTGTGAACCATCCTTCTTCTAGACAAAAAGGATCGACGCTCCCCACAACGAGCTACTCGGCCGAATAAACCCCTTCCCCAGCAGCTCCTGCAGCTGTGAGGATAACTCTTGCGTCTCTGGTGGCGCAAGGCGATAGGGCGCCTTGGCAATAGGCACTGCCCCCGGGACCAAATCGATATGGAACTCTACCTGCCTCTCGGGAGGCACTCCTGACAACTCCTCGGGAAAAACTTCCGAGACTCACGCACTATCGGGACCTCATCGAGCGACCTCGGTCTTTTTGCATCTACTCTCGTATCCACCCCATAAGCCACAAACCCGCTACAGCCCTGTTGTAGGCTTTGCCTCGCTCTAGCGGCCGAATAAAATGTTGACCCAGAACGGGTACCCTCGCCATAAACCGTAAGAACCCCCTTCCCTCACTAGGGTCTCGTATGGTCACCAACTGTCGCTCACAGTCGATAATCGCTCCAAACTTGCTCAACCAGTCCATGCCCACGATGACACAGACATCTCCCATCGCAATCGGGACCAAATCAATCGGAAACTCAACGCCGAAGATCTCGAGTACACATCGTCGAATCACATCAGTAGCATACACCGCTCTCTTGTCAGCTATGGAAACTCGCAAAGGTCGACTCAACGCCTCTCGACAGATACTGATGTGCTGACTAAAGGCTAACGACACAAAAGACCGACTCGCACCCGACTCAAATAACACCAAAGCAGGTACAGAACTCACAAGAAATGTACCTACGCATAACATAATATAAGCATAACACCACAACTCAAAATAAATAGATGAAAGAATACATACCAGCCACAACATCGGGCGTTGCGCGGACCTCCTCCGCTGTCAACTGGAAGGCTCTCCTGCGAGCCTTTGGAGCCTCGGCCTTCACTGGACGACTCTCCGTAGCTCGTACGGCAACAGGGGCAGACCCCTGTGATGCTCCCTGTGCTGACCCCCGCAACTACGGACACTCAGCCTTCCGGTGTCCGGTCTGGTTGCAGTTAAAACAGACTGTAAACCCCTTGGGGCAATCCTTGGCCATGTGCCCCTCCTTACCACACTTGTAGCAAGACCCTACTCTACAAACCCCCTCATGACTCTTGCCGCACTTGCCACAAGTGCGCCCCTTCTGGTTCCCTAATCTCGAATCGGCGGGCTTGGCCCGCTTGGATGCCGGCTGGGACTGTGCCGGTCGCCGATCCCTCCCCTGAGACTCCGCCTCCTCCCTGGCCTGGGTCTCGAGCTCAATCTCCTTCTTTCGGGCATTTTCCTGAAGCTCGGCAAATGTCCGGTACGACAAGTTCGCCACAAACTCACGGATGTCTCTCCTCAAGATGCTCAAATATCGACTCATGCGTGCCTGCTCGGAAGACACGTGCTCAGGTCAGAACATCTCTCTCATGGAACATCCTGGTGATCACTGTAGCAGACTCGGTACCCTGCTTGAGGGTCAAGAACTCCTGGTCTAAACGTTCCCTTTCCACCGGGGAACGTACTCATCACGAAACATAGCGGTGAACCTCTCCAGGTCACTGCGGCAAGCTCTATAGAAGAATAGTGCGCTGTCACAAACTTCCACCAGTCCTTCGCTCCCAAGTGAAGCTAGTTCAGCGCGAACCGAACTTTCAGATGCTCCGGACTTGAACACGTATAGAAGCATCCCTCAATATCAAAAATCCATCTCATCACAGCGATCGGATCCTGCGTCCCATCAAACTCCGGTGGCTTCGTGTTGTTGAACTCTCGGTACAGCAACGAGTCACCCCCCTATGGCCTTGCAGCAGCGACAACTGTAGTGGCCGCAACAAAAGCAACATCAGTAAGAGCAGCATAACGCTCGTCAAAAGTCTCTATCAGGGTGGTCTTGATAGACCTAAACATCTCTGGTATCTCAGCTCGGATGGCAGCAGCCACCTCCTCGTGAATCAACCTGCGGATCTCCTCATCACTAACATCACTGCTCTCAGGTGTGTGGCATGACCCAACCATAATGTCTCTTTGAAATACAACACAAAATATCAGAGATTCGCTTGAGTGTACACACACTCGATATCCCATTCCTACTCGATCACTGGTACCCTAAGGATTCTTACTTGGGCTGCACACTAATCCGGGTGCCTTCAGTAGTACGGACCCAATACTACCATCCACACCGCATCAGTCTTCACCCCAAGTCCTCCTCCTCGGATCCCAAGTCCCAAGTATTGTACTTTCTCTATGCATAGTCTACTCTCTAGCAGATCTCTCATAAGCTCCTCGATGCTATCTACTCACTCCCAAGCATCTCCTAGCAGCAAAACCCTTAGGCTAAGGCATCACAAATCAGGCCACTCTAGTCCTAATAAGAATACCTATCCTACTCTAGCATGCATAACATATTATCTTATAACACATAATATAAAGGTATTTTGGGAAATCACCGTTCGGGAGCTGGCTGATCGTACACACTGCTCTACTCTGCTCTTTTCAAAAACTTTTTACTCCTTGAGAAAATTTTGTGATTTTATTTTGCAAATCTCTCAAATCCTCAGTTTGAGTTCAGATGCGCCCGAAGGTGCACCCGAATCCCTCAAACCAAGGCTCTGATACCAACTTGTAACGCCCAAAATTTTCAAACAATTTTTCACATTTTCAAAAACATACTTTCATTCATAAATATTATAAAAATGTCATTGTATCGCATATCATTCCATAAGACACAGCCCAAGATCATAATGTATAAAAACTTCTCATGTGTGTATTGATCATGCTGACGCCTTCCCGCGATCCTCACTAGTACCTGAAACACATAACACAACACTGTAAGCATAAATGCTTAGTGAGTTCCCCAAAATACCACATATAACACATAATAGCCACTCGAGGCTATAACTCTATGGACCCTCCGGTCGTAACTCTGTGGACCCTCTGTTCCTAACTCTGTGAACCTTCCGGTTCTAACTCTGTAACTCTGGAACATACACTGCATGAGTCACGTAGAAATAACGCGGTGCATCACAATCATATAAATAACATACAAGATAATCTGGCATATAACTCTAAGTACCACTCTAGGTAAAGTATAGTGAGAAGACTCACCTCGAGTAACTCGGTAATCTCGAACTCGGTAAAATCTGGTCTTCCCTCTCTTAGCACTCTCTGAAGGGTAAAAGACCATTTTACCCCTCTTATGGCTCAAAGAACCTAACATTGACCAAACCCTAAAAGTCAACAAAAGTCAACTCTCCGGGTTACGCTGCGCGTACCAAACCTATACGCTGGGCGTACCTGGCGACCTCACAGAAACGGGGAACGCGACCCCCTACGCCGCACGTATTGGGATTACGCCCCGCGTAGCTCCTAGTTTCAGACTCCTTAGCTTTTGGGGTCTTAAACAGTTAAGACACATGTCCAACTTTCAGATCTGACCATCCCTAAGCCTCTTAATCCATAAAGTTGGTGACTTTAAGCCCTTGCATGGCTGTAAAAGTCACCAACACCCATAACATTCCCTTTTCAACCCTAGAAAAGCTCATAACTCAAGCATGACCCCCATAACAACGACCAAGTTGGGATTTTATGGATCTACAACACATATATCACTGAAATGGGACAGATCTAGGTCCATGGAGTCCCTTATGCTTATAAAGTCTCCACCTTTGGGACTTTAACCTTAGAAATGGTCCATGCAACACCAAACCAAAATAAAGAGGAAAGTTCTGAGCTTTTTACCTCTAAATGAAGCTCCTCCCTCTGATGAACTCAGATCCAAACTTGAACTTCAAAAGCTAGCCTCCACAAGCTCCCCTCATTCTTCTTCACTAACACACAAAGGCACTTTTATCTCAAAACACTCACACACAAGCTTTAGGACGAAGGAAATGCTCTCTTAGGCTTTCACTCTCTGATATGGTGGCTGAGGATAAAGCCTTAGCATTCCTTATATAGTGCACAAGCTAAAAATTAGGGTTTGCATTTAGGCCCGCTACGCCCAGTGTAACCCTGGGTACGCCCAGCGTACCTAGGCGAGTCCGCACCCAAATTAAGCGCATGAGTAAGCGCAGCGTACTCTCCAGTACGCCCAGTGTACTCATTTGCTACAAATTTCACTCAAGGGCTAATCTTGACAACTTGACAAAAGAGAAGGGTTAAATAGTTGTACCTGAATTTCGGGATGTTACAACATGCTTATTACCTGTTATGATCGTGATAGTCTAGTCTTTAAAGCGTGATTTCGCTCACTATTTTTCTATGAAAAACTTGGGTTTGCTACGTTATTTCTTGGGGATTGAAGTTGCTCAGTATCCAAAGGTTTATCTTTTATCTCAAACAAAGTATATTTCAGATTTGTTTGAACGCGCACGACTCACAGATAATCGGACAGTTGATACACCTATAAAGAGTAATGCAAAGTATTCTCGAACTGATGGTGTCCCCTTATCAGATCCAAGCCTTTATCATACCATTGTAGGGAGTTTGGTTTACCTAACTGTCACTAGATCGGATATTGCTCATGCAGTTCATGTGGTTAGCCAGTTTGTCACTGCCCCTACTACTGTTTAGTGGGGAACTGTTCTTCGTATTTTGAGATATCTTCGTGGTACTCAGTTCCGCACCCTTGTATTTCCATCTACATCCTCTCTTGAGTTGCGTGCCTAAAGTGATGCAAACTGAGATATCTTCGTGGTACTCAGTTCTGCACCCTTGTATTTCTATCTATATCCAATACTAGGTATTGTGTTTTTCTTGGAGATTCATTGATATCATGGAAGAGCAAGAAACAAGATGTTGTCTCTCAATTTTCTACAGAATCTGAGTATCGAGCCATGACTATCGCCACTTATGAGATTGTTTGGTTGAGATGGCTTCTTATAGATATGGACGTTTATATCTCTCATTCCACCCCTTTGTATTGTGACAACGAGAGTGCGATAATAATTGCCAATAATTCATTTTTTTATAAGCGCACAAAGCACATTGAGATTGATTGTCATTTCACACGACATCATCTCCAGAAGGGCACTATCTCCCTTCCTTATGTTCCTTCCACTTTGCAGATTGTTGATACTCTAACGATGTCATTGACTGCTCCTTGATTTCATTTTCTAACAAACTTTCAATGCTTATTGTTGTTGCATTGTGAGTTTGAGGGAGGATGTTAGCCTAATAAGATTTTGGTTTTATTTTGTATTGTGTTCCATGTTGGCCCAACTTGAAAACCCTAATTAACTAGTCTACATATTATGTCTTCTCTTGGTTATATCTTATACTTCTTATTTGACAATAATATAAAATTCTAGTCGTTTTGTTAGTTTTCAATGACCTAGTTCAAATTTGTCATGGCTTATATTTTCTAATAAAACCTGGTAGTGATGAAAATATCACATAAAATTACCAGTCTTAACAAAAAAAGATAATTATTATTCTAGCAGCTTGTGAGTTCAACCGTCACTAACAACACAAAATTGTTAGAAACTCGAGTAGAAATTTTATTCCGTTCGTTCAATGTACCTCCTACAAAAGGCTAAATTTAGAATGTTAAAATTGACAATAAATGAATGAAATTAAACATGGAAAAAACATAAATAAAAGAAATCATATATTCTACCATTAAAACCAAAAAAAAATTAATATGGGTGCAGACTAGGGATGAGATTTAGAACCGAAAAACCAGACCAGAACCGGAACCGTTAGAACCGGAATATGTAGAACCGGGTCCAGTTTCGGGTTTAAAAATTGGCTTTATCCAGGTTCCGGGTAATCCGGGTTTGGGGCCATTGGGTCCGGGTAAACCGGGTCTAATAACCGGAACCGGTTTTTGGAACCGGAACCACTTTTAGGGCCGGAACCGGTTTTTGTGAAATGTTTAAAAGACGCATATCGTATTCGTTTCAACTCCAATTGACATACAGTTTTTTCCAACATGTAGTTTAGAGTTTGTACATGATTTTAGACTATAAATTTGTCATTTTTAGTTTTATATTCATTGACTTACAGTCTTCCAAAGTCGAGATATCAAAGCTAGAAGTTTTTCGTTGTTTAGTTTTTTTGTATTCGGTGAAAGTTTTAAAACATGCATATCTAATTCGTTTGAAATCGGATTGACATGTGGTTTTTTCCAACTTCTAGTTTACAGTTTGTACATGAGTTTAGACTATAATTTTGTCATTTTTGGTTTAATGATTTACCGTCCTCCGAAGTCAGGATATCAAAACTGAAAATTTTCAACTTTTCAGCTAGGGGTACAAACGAGCCAAGCTACTCGTGAGCTACTCGGGATCGGATCGATAAAAGCTCGACTCGAAACCGATTTTAAACGATCCCGAGCCGAGCTCGAGCTTAATATTAAGCTCATTTATTAAACGAGCTCGAGCTGGAGTCTGTGTCACTAAGCTCGATTAGGCTCGCAAGCCTAAACGAGCCTTTATATAAAATAATTTATTAATATTTTTTTATATTAAAATAAAATATATTTACGGATTAGGGATTTAGGGTATTAGTAAACGAGCTTCTTAACGAGCTCGAGCCGAGTTTAAGCTTATTTAGGCACGTCAGACAAAAAACGAGCCAAGCCCGAGCCTAAATCGAGCTTGTATAATTATTTACGAGCTAGAGCCGAGCTCAGTACAAGAAGCTCGAATCGAGCCGAGCTCGAGCTCGAGCCTCACATAACTTAAACGAGCCCGAGCCGAGCCTGACCAGGCTCGGGCTCGGCTCGGCTCGTTTGCACCCCTATTTTCAGCTATTTGTTTTTGTACTTTATATTATCTGAAAATATTAACACAAGCATATCTCATTCGTTTAAAGTCAGATTGACATGCGGGTTTTTCCAGAGTGTATTTTAGAGTTTGTACATGATTTTAAACTCTAATTTTGTTAATTTTGGTTTCGTATTCAATGAGTTACAGTCCCCCAAAGTTGGGATATCAATATGAAAATTTTCAAAGTTCAACCCATTAAGTAGTAAGTAATTACCAAAAAATTCCGGTTTTTCCGGTACTAAACCTACTTTATCCGGTTCCAACCTACCCACTTTGATGTTTCCGGGTTTTCCGGTTCTAAACTCACTTTACCCGGAACCAAACCGGAACCGGTTCCTATATACCGGTCCGGTTTCCGGTTCTATAAAATCCCGTTAACCGGTTCCGGGTTTTCCGGGTCCAGGTCCATCCGGTCCAGGTTTGGACCCACTTTCATCCCTAGTGCAGACGGTGGATTAAGGAAATCATTAGTGATATGCCTAGAAGCACATAACATATTCAGTTAATAAGTCTGCTGAGAAAATGACATAAATGCTCTATAAACCATTTAGGGTTTACCCATTTAGTCTTTAAAGTTTTTATCGGGTTTTATGGGTCCCTAAACTAAAATATTAGTCTCTAAAATTTTTATCGAGTTTGATGAGTCCCTAAACTAAAATATGAACTGCTCTTCTAGTCCTATCAACATGTGCACAAACCAAAAAAAAACTTACTGTTGTAAAGCCAATATATATATATATATATATATATATATATATATATATATATATATATATATATATATATATATATATATATATATATATATATATATTCAATGATCAATTCACGGATTCCTGCTGAGAAAATGACATAAATGCTCTATAAACCATTTAGGGTTTACCCATTTAGTCTTTAAAGTTTTTATCGGGTTTTATGGGTCCCTAAACTAAAATATTAGTTTCTAAAATTTTTATCGGGTTTGATGAGTCCCTAAACTAAAATATGAACTGCTCTTCTAGTCCTATCAGCAGACCAAAAAAAACTCACAGCCCTGTAAAGCCAATATATATATATATATATATATATATATATATATATATATATATATATATATATATATATATATATATATATATATATATATATATATATATATATATATTCAATGATCAATTCAGGGATTTAGTTTATGCTTTTATTTAGATACGTAATGATTTTCGATTCTTGGGTTTAGATAGAGACTACGCCAACAGATAAGGTATCTGTTGGATTCTAATCGGTTGTTTCTTTGACATTTATGTTTTAGTTTTTGAAGACTTGAGAGAAATACCCACAAATCCACAAGATGAAGTAAAGAATCTCGCAAGCTCTGATTGGAAAGTTAAGCAAAGTGCTTCTTCATTTTGTTTCTATATACGGAGTCTGTAAAACTCTTGATCATGAGTTTTAATCCAACTGTTGAACAAGGATCGATGGCGCATTCTCGTTTCCGGTAATGGGTTGTGCTTTTTCATGTAATCGGTGATATATGTTTACCTAGAGATCCTAAAGTGAAAGAAACCGATAATGTGGGCACATTAGAAATCGCCGTGTTTTCACCCAAATATTCATACAAAGAAGACGATGGAGACGCAAATCAGAATCCCGAAGCAGGTATAACAAGGTTACGAAGGGTTTCAACAAAGTTTTCTACCACCAAATGGGTTTAGAATCGTTGTCATTCCAACAGGAAATTACAGGTTACAGTATTCGTATCTATCTCAAAGAGGCTACTACCCTCACGCCCTTGATAAAGCCAATCAAGAGAGTTTTTGCATTCACACGCCATTTGGATCAAACCCTAATGACCATTTCTTTGGGGTTTTTGATGGACATGGTGAATATGGTACTCAATGTTCTCAATTTGTGAAGCAAAAGTTATGTGAAAATCTCCTCAGAAACAGCCGATTTCATGTGGACCCTGTTGAAGCCTGTCATGCTACTTTTTTAACAACAAATTCTCAACTACACGCAGACAATAATGTAGATGATAGCATGAGTTCACAACAACCATTACTGTTTTAGTTCGTGGGAAGACACTTTATGTTGCTAATTCAGGCAATTCAAGAGCTATTATAGCTGAAAAAAGAGGGATAGAAATCGTGGCTGTTGATTTGTCAATATATCAAACTCCATTTAGAGAAGATGAGCTTGAAAGGGTTTAGATTATGTGGTGCAAGAGTTCTTACATTGAATCAGATTGAAGGGTTAAAGAATCCAGATGTGCAATGTTGGGACATCGAAGAAGTTGATGATGTTGATCCTCCTAGGTTATGGGTCCCAAATGGGATGTACCCTGGAACAGCTTTTCCAAGAAGTATTGGTGATTCGATTGTTGAAACAATTGGTGTTGTAGCAAATCCAGAAATTGTAGGAGAAAAAGAGTTTTGTTTGTACGAATTGATCCCTCAACTTAATTTTTTGGCTTTATGGGACACAATACGAGTTTTTTTTGTCTAAAATGTCACTGACCCGGCTATTACAAGCCGGGACTAAAAGAGCAAAGAACAGGTCATATCCTAGTTTAGGGACCCATAAAGCCCAACAAAAGCTTTAGGGACTAAATGAGTAAACCCTAAAAAATTTGTATGTCATTTTCCTTAAGTCTGCAAAAGGGTTTTAATATGTCTCAACTTGTTCACACTATATCATTTACATGATTTTTTTTCTTTTCTTCTAAATAGACGACAACTTTACATGATTTGGAAGCTCCTCTTATAGGCTATAATTAATAAACCTTTGTATTTTGTTTTGCTACTCTGAATCGCAACAAGTGCCTACAAAAACCCTAATAAACTCTTCAACATTCATCTTCACTACCATGATGATCGGACACTGTCCCTTCTGATGAAACCACCTCCTCCTGTAAGCTACTTTTACTTTCTGGTGGCAAAGATGGCGGATCTTGATCAGCAGGTGGTGGTGGTGGTGGTGGTGGTTGTAATGGTGCTGGTACATTGAGGTCTGGTTGGATACCTGAAGTAGAAGCAGCAGCATGTTCTTGTTCCTCGGGTTGATGGGTGGCATCTGGCAGCAATTGGCGGTGCTTCTTCTTCTTCTTCTTCTTGAACATCTGGCGGGGATCTTTAGGGCGGGAAGGCGGCAAACCGGGCGGAATAAATGGAGGAATGGTTGGCGGTTCATCTCCATATATCAACCTCACTGACTCTGCTATTGCAGAAACCGTTGGCGGCAGTTGAGGCTCTGGCGCCTGGGAAACACCTCCACCCCCAGTCCCAGTATCACCAACTGCATTACGAAGCCAATGTGGCAACTTGTTTTCCGGCAAGCCACTACCACTGCCACTGCCGCCAGCCCCATCAACATTTTCACCTTTCTGATTTGGCATTTTCAGATTCTGTTGCTGTAAAAAGTTGAGCGGAAACCTGTCAAGATTCCACGCTGGAATTTGCATGAAATGGTGGTTTTCCGGCAATCCCAGCTTCATTTGGGTGAGGTGGGGCTGTAAACCGGGCGGAGGAGGAGGAGGAGCAAACCGGATTTTATGCAAAGCCCGTTTCATCATTTCATCAGAGATCACAGGAAAACCAGAAGATTTTGAAGCTTTTGGCGGTGGAATATCCAAGATCTTGAGCTGTTCCTCCTCCCATCTTGCCGCCAGGTCTTCTGCCGTTCTAAATCTTGAAAATTTAAGGCGTGGGTCCCGAATCATGGCCTCCCAGCCACCTCGCCCATGTCTACGAACCCCAATCCACAAGAAATCAAGTTCCTCTTCTGACCAAAAATCTTTAACAAGTTTCCGTTTAACTGGATTACTTGATCCTGATCCCGTTCGCATCATTATGTTCTCGAGAACCCTGCGGTGGTTTTCCGGCAACATTGGGTGGTTTTCTGGGAACATGGTGGGAGGGGGAGGGGGAGGAGGGTGGTCCGTTTCTTGAAGGTTGTCTTTATGGAATCTGAAATTTGGAAACATTGGGATTGTGGGGAAAGAGGCACTTGATCTCCCCAAAGATAAACTGGCGAGAAAGTCCGTTTGGGGATGTGAAGAGAGGTTTTTGAGATGGGATTGGGATTGGGATTGGGAGGGTATATTGAAGGGTAATTTGGGCAATGCTGCTGCTGCTGCCATCATCATCTCATGATGAAGATATAAAGCATCTGCAGAGTTTTCTGAAGCCTGCACTCTTTTCCCTAGTGGTGGAACAAAGGTGTGCTACATTTTACCAGAATCCATCAATCATTAACAAAAGCGAAAAAGTAAAACCACTCAAAAAGACGTAGTTTTGAGTGGAAAGTAAATGAAGTGGTTGTTTTGTAGAGTTATTATACATACCGAAGTAAAGGGAGGTGTGTTTTGAGAGCAAGGTGCTAAGTGAAATGGGAAGTAGTCAAGGCCGGGGGGCCCCGGTGGTCTACTTGAACAAGACTCCATCAGCTTTGTGGGGGCATTTGGAGCACATAGCCCCAGAACCACAACACTTTGTTTTTCTTTTACCAACTCTTTTTCCTATAATAAAAAAACATTAAATAACAATATATATATATATATATATATATATATATATATATATATATATATCCGTACAACAACTGAAGGATGTACCTTTCCCGGATTTATATTTGGATGGGTGGGATCCAATGTCTTGTCTTGTTGGTGTTCTTCATTTTTTGCATCAATGGCTGTGGCTGGTCCCACACCATTCTTTTCTTGTGCAGGAGGAGGAATTGATTCTCTGAATATTTTCATCTGAGCCAGTCTTTGTTTTTGTCTGGCTCGAAGCTTACAACTGTAAAAAAAAAAACAATCCAAACCAAACAATTCATTATACCATAATGTATGAATAATCCCAATATAAAGATTTCAGATGTTTTTAATAATAATAATTTGTAAAAAAAAAAATGATATATTATTCAGTTTTAAAAGATAAACAACTCACTACTTAAGCTTTAGAGCTTTTCCTGCAGGTGTATACTCACGCTCTGGCTCTGGCTCTGGCTCTGGTTCGGGTTCCTCTTCCGCACCAGTCTGCAGATATAATAAAAATATTGAAATTATAAATCATAATATAGCAGGGTGAAGGTGTTCACTTCAAATCACTTTTGAAAAATAAGAGATAATTAATTCGGACATGAATGTCAACATGGTTATATATTAAATAAAGATATTATATGCCCAAAGATGGAATCATTTTTATCTTTTTGTTCAATATTCGTAGAATGTCATAGATACGATACAAACATAAATAAATAAATAATTAATAAAGAGAAAGTTAGGTAGGTAGGTACCTGATCTGTTGGGTGAAGGGGAGGATATGCTTCCCTATAGGAAACAGCTTTTCTTACCCTTTTCCCTCGACCAAGAGCTGCTTCCTCTTCACTCTGGTACTTCTCCCATCTAAACATCCACAATAATCACACTAACCAGTAACCACTAGATGCAAACAATACCAATACCGATGACAATGTACTAAACAAATGACATACCTGACTCTTAGAAGCCTATCCCATTCATTTTCATCAGTGGTAATATTATTATCCTCTTTCTTTTCTGAATTCTGGGGGGCAGTGCTACCATCAATAATTGTTGAAGGTGATTCCGTTCCTCCTTGTTCTTCTGTTGGTTCATCATTCCAATCCAGAGACTAATTGGAAATACAATCAAAACATAAGAAGAATTAACAAAATAATTTCATTACACATAACAATAATGCATTCTAAGTTTGTAGTAAGCATGTGGCCACAATAAAACCATGAGCGATCATATTTCCCAAACTTGGATATGATTCTTTTTTGTTTCTTTAACTAAATCCATTTTGTCATCTGCTACTCTTTTTTTTTATAAAGGTGTGTGTGTGTGTGTGTGTATATATATATATATATATATATATATATATATTAAGTTTGCATTATTGTGTAACAAATTAATTAACTAAAATTAATTATTTTGAGTAAGTGCCATTATTATTTTTTTCATAGTACTTGATACACATTTATCACAACTTAAACATATATACAATTTACCAAATAACTGCAACTATAATATTTGTTCATGAAAGATGATTAGAGCATCTATACTAAAAAGCAATAATGGAACAAAATTTCATACCAATGGAACCAATTGTGAAACTTGGTTACTAGTTACTGACTGCTATGCATCCAGTTCAGTCACATATTTTAGATAAGGGGTATTATGGGAATTCAGCAGAAATACGAAGCATCTTGTAAGTGGTGTGGGGGGTAGTTTGGGGATTTATGCTATTTAGTTTGTTACCACAATGACTTATAAAAGGGCAGAGGGAATGAGTGTAGGCCCTGAAATCTGGTCCAGTACCTTGGGAGAGAACTAGACCCTCAAAATTCTAGTAAAATCATTAGGGTTTGATTGTGTTGTTCTTTTGAGTATTTCAATACAGTAAACTTTTGTACTTTGTTCTTGTTTTGATTTCATTCTCTAAGTCAGTTCATAGCAGTGAAATGTTTCAACATATTCACAACATTGAAACAAAACTAAAACTTGGTTAACTACCCATTATAGCATTGTACTTTGAATTTGTTTCTTATTAGGACATTATATATACTTTTATTTATTTGTCTATTATAACATCTTACTTTTCTTCCTATTACAGCGTTTTGCTTTCAGCTTTTTTTCTTATTAATACAGTTTACTTTGAAAAATCTACCCAAATATAGCATTGTGCTCTCAACATTTTTCTTATTATAGCAGTCAAAAATTGGTTTGTATTAAGATGACACTGCTATAACTGGGTAGATTTTTCAAATTACAGCACTGTAACTAGAAGAGATGAAAGTAGGATCCTATGATAAACAAATCAAGTGAAGTACATTGCTATTTCTCGCATTTAACCTACCATTTTCTACTTATTCAAATCACAAGTAAGCATAATATATTTCAAATTTTGTACATACCTTCACCGAGCCAAGCATATCATTCTCCATATCTCCTTCCCCATTATCAGTCAAACTTGAGTCAACATTGGATCGATCAAGCAGCTTCAAAATAGCAGTTTCATCCCACACAATCTTATTACTCCCATCCCTGCACTTATCCTGGTACACATCACCCAAACCACCACTCCGCTTCTTATTCTTCTGCTCCAAATCCACACCACTGTTTTCACCATCAAAAAGCTCTTCAGTTCCCCATTTTATAATATCTTCAACCTCCTTTTGAGACCCCGACTTATTCACAAAAAGATGATCAAGCATCAGTTTCTTTTTAGCAAGCTGCAAGATTCTCTCCTCAACACTAGCCCGAACAAAAAGCCGATATACAAGAAGCCGATTTGATTGCCCGATTCTATGTGCCCGATTCATGGCTTGGATATCAGCATGTGGATTGAAATCAGAATCATAGATTATAACTGTGTCAGCAGTTGCCAAATTGATTCCCAGCCCACAAGAACGGGTTGATAACAAAAACACAAACCTACTTTTATCTTGATTAAATCTTGCAATCGCCATCTGTCGATCCGAAATCGATACCGACCCGTCGACCCGTTCGAATGTTTTCGGCCCGAATTCGATGTTCAAGTAATCTTCAAGAATATCCAAAAGTTTTGTCATTTGTGAAAATATAAGAACCCGGTGACCTTCTTTGTGCAAAATCTTGAGCATGGAATGAAGCAAACTTAGCTTTGCAGAAGCTTTGATCCGCATTTCGTGAAGAAACTCGATTGGCCCGGAATTCAATTCCGGTTCCGTCCCCGGAATCAGATACGGATGGTTACAAACTTTTCTCAATTGCATTACGATGTTCAACATCGATTGCTGTGGGCCCCGCGGAGCCCCGTTTCCGATGTTCCTCAAAACGTGATAATTTTTGGTTAAAATGGCGCGATAATATTCCGATTGAATAGACGATAATTCGACCGGAACCACCTGTTCGGTTTTCGGGGGAATATTTTGCATCACGTCCTTTTTAAGCCTTCGAAGCATATGAGGTGCAACAAGTTTCTTCAATTCGTTTACTTTTTCAGCCATTGTCAGATCACTAAACTTATCTTCAAATGAAGTTAAACACGGGAATGAATCCGGTTGCAGGAAATTTAACAAATTATACATCTCCCCGAGGTTGTTTTGAAGAGGGGTCCCGGTTAGAAGCACCCGATGTTGAAAAGAAAACGTATTTAGCAAACTAAAAAGCTTACTCTCCGAGTTTTTTAACCTATGCCCCTCATCCACCACAAGAGCTTCCCATGGGATCCCACGTAAATGAGTCGCATCTGCTAAAACCATTTCATAAGTTGTTAAAAGAACATTGAATTTATAACTATTTGTGTTCTTTTTCTTCCCATTTGGATCATTTCCATGCCATTCATACTCACGGATTAGGGTTCTTGCCCGGGCACACCCATGATACTCGATAACATTAAGATACGGGGCCCACAACGAGAATTCAGCCATCCAATTGGGCATTGTGGAAAGCGGGACCAAAACTAGGGATGGTAAACGGGCTTTAAATTCAAAGTATAAAGATGACAAAAAAGCAGACGCTGATATCGTTTTCCCGAGCCCCATCTCATCTGCAAGAATTACGTTTTTACCCTTTGACCAACACTTTCGCAACCAGTTTAATGCTTCGAGTTGATGAGGGAACAATGTCCCACCAAGCTCTTTCGGCTGCTCGATGAGACTCGCCACGTCACCATGGGTCGGTCCACGTGCGCGTGCGGGACCACCATCTTTTTCAGCCACTTGTTGCTCAAATTGGTTGAATAAATCGATAAGATGACGGGATTCTGTCATTATGGGCGAATCGGTCTTTTCCCATGTGCATTCATCGTAAGGAAGACCAGTCCATTTTATGAAAGCTTCAGGAGATTGATCTTTAGATGAACGAAGAGCAATCACCCGATGGGGTATTTTCCATTTTTCTTCACAAATGTTTATCAATGTTCTTCCATATTTTGCAGTGTAGTTGTCAAGTTTCCTTTTTGCCATAGCTTTTAACTCAGATTCAGGTACCCATGTATTATGTATATGAGACTTTCCAGCCCATTTGACTAGTAACTCATAAGAAATTGAGGGTAAAGATTCTTTTTTCTCATGGCTTTCAAAAGCTTCAATCTTTACATCAACCTTTCCCTCTACATCTTCAATTGGTTTTGGAATCTTTCCATCCATATCTTCAGTTGGTTTTGCTAAATCACTTGAAATGTTTACATCAATCTTTCCATCTACATCTTCGGTTGGTTTTGCTAAATCATTTGAAATCATTCCATCCACATCTTCTGTTGGTTTTGCTAAATCATTTGAAATCTTTCCATCTACATCTTCTGTTGGTTTTGCTAAATCATTTGAAGCATCTTTATTGGAATCATCCATGACTTGATTCATTGAATCTGTGACATTCTCTTCACTATTCTCAGTTATTTCAGTGCCCCCATTAGGTATGTCATTAGTTGAAGGATTTGTCTCATTGGCTTGAATTCGACAACCTAATACCCGTTCAACCTGCAAAATATATGAAAATATCTATATAGTAGTTACAAGAACATCTAAAAAGATATAAACTTAAAAAGGTAAAATATAAACTTAAAAAGGAAAACTATTTGCCTATTCGAACATATTACTGCTTCAAGAACATCTAAAAAGATCCAATAAATTCCAACAGGAAAAAGCAAATAAGTTTTAAGGAATTAATACCTCATCTTTAAATTTGATATCAAGATTTTCACTTCTTATGTTTTTTGACAAAGATTTGGCCTTTGCATGCTTAATTGCCTTGCTTTTGACTTGTTTGACTTGAGAACTGCTCGATTCCAAATGTTCTTTAGCTTCATGTTTTCGAGGCTTCTTTTTGACATCATCAGAAGGAACTTTCCACTTTCTTTTCAGGGATTTAGTGACACTTTCTACAGCAAGAACAACTTCCTTCTTTTGAGGGTGACCCTGATCCCCCTCATGTTTTTCATCATCTATCTGAGATACTTTATCGGTTTTTGCAGATTTAATTTTACTTTTTGATTTTTTACTTGTACTACCCTTTGTTTTTGCTCGCTTTAAGGTAGGATTGAGATTGTCTGTGGTCTCGAGTGAGTTGTCTTTTTGACAACAGGTTGGGCATTTCCACTTCCCTTCCGGTATTTGCTTAACCACAAATAGTTTCAAGAAAAAAGATATAAAGTAATTAATATCCACCCAACAACTGACATCATTAAATAAAAAAACATTACAAGAAATGCATGAATAAAGTAAATAGAAACCTTAAGAGGCGGATCCAAGCACTCAATATGATAGGTCCTGGGACAGCTGTCACAACAGAGCAAGTCGCCCCCAAGATCACATACAACACATTCATAATAGTACTGGTGGAAAAATGAAAATTCACGAATATTAATATAAATACAGACACACACACACATGTATAGATGTAGGGCTAAATGAAAGAACCAGGTACTTATGTTCATTTATTTGTGTATTATATAATCCTACTTTCATTTCATTCTGTTACAATACAACATTGTATCCGTCAACTTTTTTCTTATTATACTTTGAAAAGTCTACCCAATTAAAGAATTGAAAATGACACTGTTATAACTAGGTATATTTTGCAGAGTACAACGTTGCAATAGGAAGAAATGAAAGTAGAATGCTATAATTTAAAAAAAAAAAAAAAATCAATGAAAGTGTGTTGCTATTTCATGCATTTAGCCTAATGTATATGAAGGAGAACTGACCCCATCGTTTCCTTTTTCCTTGACAGGTGTTCGATCAGAAGAGGTGTCTGGTTTTAACTTCCCTTTGGATGAAGTAGTTGTGTGTGATTCCGATGCTAAAGAATCAGTTGTGTTGCCATTGGACTTCACTGACCCTGAAGAAGTCTTTTTCCTTTTTCGCTTCAAAACCCAGTTTCCATTGATGATGTCATCAGTTGGCAAATCGTTATTTTCCATTTTAGGATCCAGATCTTCCATTTTGTGTTGAGGGTGACACAAGGCATCAGCAGATCACTACTAAACCTCTCATTTACTACAAAATACATGAATAACATTGAATGAAAAAAAAAAAAAAAAAAGATCACATAAATGCAGTGAGAGCAATGCAATTGGATACAAGCTTTGAATGAAAAGTAATTTGATTTGGAGACCAAGGAACATCGACATAGAACAACACCAAATATTGGATTTAGTTATTCATCAAGCGCCCATGGCAGGAAGCAAACATTTCAACAAATTTCCTTATATACAAGTTGTGAATCAAAGTATCGGATATGATTTCAAAATGGAAACATTTTCATATCAGAGTTGAGAACTCACAAGGAAATCTGAAAACAAGTATCCTAATAAACTTGCCAGCAGCTCTCACGAATGGTCAAAGCCAATTTGAGTAGATCCTGTTTCTATATCAAGCACATACATTCAATAGTTTCATTACTAAACCCAAAACCCCAAATCAGTAAAAGCCTAATTAGGAAAACCCAGATGATTAAATTTAGGGACAAAAAACAGCATAATTCACTTCAATCAAGCAATAAACAGCTCATCTTGAACATATCACCAACCAAATAACAAAAAAACAAGTAAAGAACAACTTACGGTCTTTTAATTGATCGGAGAACAACAGGAAGTCGATGGATTCAAGAGAGAGAGGTTTGCGGGTGCGTATGGGTATGCTAGGGCACGAGACGAAAAGGGGGAAGAAGAGAATAAATAGAAAGAGAAAGAGCGTATGATACGGATTCGGCGGGGGTTGAGGTGGTCTTTATATCGCTCATCTCATACTCATTAATAGAGAAATGTGAATGAAAGTTTCGAATTAACACAACACCCAACACACACTCTCTCTGACATGGGTTTTTGTGTGTGTGTGTGTTTTGTTGTGAAGAGAGGGACTCCGGGGAAAGAGAAAAGGACTCCTCCTTTAACCAATCCCCTCCTGCCACGTGGGTCCGCCAGGACGATGTATCACTCCCCACCCCACCAGACTCATCTCTCTCTCTCTCTCTTCACGCGAGCCCACACACCCACTTCCCATTTTTCACGTTCATCGTCTTCTACTTCTTCCATGACTAGAGAGAGAAAGTGCGCCTGAATGCTTCTTCCTGTCATCATCACCACAAAGTCCATGTGTTGTGTTTGAGTTTTTGTATTCTGAAATTTGTTTTTCTTTTTAGGGATTGGATTAGGATTTGAAGTATATAGAATAGCCATAGGAGTGGGGTTACCTTCTTCTATCACCCTCGAATAGCTATTTCTGGTGTGATTTGGGACATGGATGATGGATTGGAATCGGATGGTAACCCATAGTTATCGAACTTGGTGTTTGAGATTTAGTTTACAACTAACTTCCTGTTTTGTCGATTTTGTCTCTAGGGTTTTTGTTTTTCTATTGCGGAATTTGATTTTTATATTGATATGATCAATATTTATATATTCTTTTTCAAAAAATTTACAACAGAAAACAAAAAGAGAAAAAAAAAAACATAAGAAAAAGAGATTTAGTCTTTTAAAGAAGATAAAGTGTTGTGATAATATGCTATACCAGCGCTATAGTGTTTTGCGGTATTACTGAATTGTCATTTTAAAATAAGGTTTGCGAATAGCGGTGATGCTATTATCGGCGTTATAATTTCATACACATTGAACTACTTTTATAAAGAAAAAACCGATTGTGGGCTATTTCAATATTAAATCTGTATTTTTTTAAATTGTTCATTATACTTTTGTTTTAATAAGTCCAAATAATAAATCTAATTAATTACAAACTACAAAGCAATAAATGAAACTGTCATTTTAAAATAAGGTTTGCGAATAGCGGTGATGCTATTATCGGCGTTACAATTTCATACACATTGAACTACTTTTATAAAGAAAAAACTGATTGTGGGCTATTTCAATATTAAATCTGTATTTTTTTAAATTGTTCATTATACTTTTGTTTTAATAAGTCCAAATAATAAATCTAATTAATTACAAACTACAAAGCAATAAATGAAACTGTCATTTTAAAATAAGGTTTGCGAATAGCGGTGATGCTATTATCGGCGTTACAATTTCATACACATTGAACTACTTTTATAAAGAAAAAACCGATTGTGGGCTATTTCAATATTAAATCTGTATTTTTTTAATTTGTCCATTATACTTTTGTTTTAATAAGTCCAAATAATAAATCTAATTAATTACAAACTACAAAGCAATAAATAAAACTGTCATTTTAAAATAAGGTTTGCGAATAGCGGTGATGCTATTATCGGCGTTACAATTTCATACACATTGAACTACTTTTATAAAGAAAAAACCGATTGTGGGCTATTTCAATATTAAATCTGTATTTTTTTAAATTGTTCATTATACTTTTGTTTTAATAAGTCCAAATAATAAATCTAATTAATTACAAACTACAAAGCAATAAATGAAACTGTCATTTTAAAATAAGGTTTGCGAATAGCGGTGATGCTATTATCGGCGTTACAATTTCATACACATTGAACTACTTTTATAAAGAAAAAACCGATTGTGGGCTATTTCAATATTAAATCTGTATTTTTTTAATTTGTCCATTATACTTTTGTTTTAATAAGTCCAAATAATAAATCTAATTAATTACAAACTACAAAGCAATAAATAAAACTGTCATTTTAAAATAAGGTTTGCGAATAGCGGTGATGCTATTATCGGCGTTACAATTTCATACACATTGAACTACTTTTATAAAGAAAAAACCGATTGTGGGCTATTTCAATATTAAATCTGTATTTTTTTAATTTGTCCATTATACTTTTGTTTTAATAAGTCCAAATAATAAATCTAATTAATTACAAACTACAAAGCAATAAATGACAACTTCTGTTTCTCAGTCTCTTTTTGTACTTAAAAACCACGAACGACTTGAGTTGCAATAACATTTTGACATTTTTTAGTTTTCATATTAATATATTAGAATATTATATATATATATATATATATATATATATATATATATATATATATATATATATATATATATATATGGTTTATGTGATGTTCTTATATGAATTCTATATAGTATTAATACTCTAATATATATAAACCTTGTATAAATATATATTATAAATTACACATAATATTAGAAAACCACTATATCACCGCTATACCACCATAATAACTGGGATTTCAAATAGTGACATGTGACCGCTATTGAAATTTCGACCGAGATAACTGTTTAGGTTATAATACACAAAATTTGAACAACGATATAATAAATATTTACATAAGAATTACACCTTCTAAAATTATAACGTTGGTTAAATCCAAAAAATAATAATTAATTTTCGTATTATAATATTACTTTATAGTTTATAGATGAAATTAATTGAGCATTGAATTTTGATAAGTCTATTTATTATAAAAATGATCCAAGAAAGTTACATTACACTAAATTCATCAATAATTTGATTGATTTTCACCATCGATTCTTTATATATACGAGAGATTTTCTACAATGCTCATTTGAAAAAATTCATGAGAGATTGTTCTTATAGAAATAAAGTTCTTTTTTAAAACTGCTTCTAAAATCAAGATTTTAAAGACAAATTTCGTGACTTTACAATATTACAAAGATAAAAATTTGAACTATGTAAATATGATATTCATTTTTATTTAAGATGCTAATATTTTTTAACTAAACAAACTAAAATTATTTACGCTTTGTACATAAAAAGTAAAAGGATGAGTTAAAACCAAAATTTTAACCTACCTTGTAGAAATCGAAAACATTTGAAATGTAAAAAATAGAACTAAATTTAAATTCATTAATGAAATAAGTGTTACACATAAAACACTTGCCCAACATTCAAAAGGGTCTCATGAGGAACATTAAAGATCACACTATGCTCCCTGCAAATCTTTCTCAAAAAAGCATAAATATAATCAATCGAAATCCTCTTATAAAACCTCGAACCCCGCCTAGCTGTCACCACCGTGTTCCCCATTATATGCACCACTCCGGCCGCCCTACAGCTCAACAAAAACTCCATCTCATCCACCTCCGTATGACTGCTCGTTCTCCCGGAAGACATCCCCGCCGCCATGTTTTCCGGCAAGATACAGTCACCAACCGATGAACACGTTTCATTTTCCGGCGAACACACGGTTTTCTGGCCACCGGAAAACACACTATACTCATCGGAATCCGAGCAACCTTCCATCATCGATTCAAGTCTTATAAACAAGAAAAGATTATCGAAAAGTTTCTTCTCAAATTCATCGTCTTTTTTATGCAAATCTTTGTATCCATACCTCGCTACACATCTAAAAATATGGAAATTTTTCGGCCCGATTCGTTTCACAAGGAACCGTTCATCTTCGGGGACCGTGTAAACCGGGAGATATTTCACGCAGACAAACACAACCACCGAATGGATGGCGGGTAAATTTGTTACCAAATGTGAGAAAATATGCGGGACCCCACTTGCGAGCTCGGTGTACACAAGCCCGACACCAGGGACACGGACTAGACCAAGGCTTGGGCCGAGACCGAGGATCCATGCCATTGAGATTTTACTATGCATTTCGAATTCGTATCTTTTAAGGGTTCCGTAATGCCAGATGTACATGATGAGAAGGAATACTCCGGCGATCACGAGTGGGACCCACCCGCCTTGGTTGATTTTGAAAAGGACGGATGAAAAGTAGGTGCATTCAACTATGAGAGAGAGTGCGGTGAATATGAATACGAGAATCCAATGACATCGCCACACAAGCAACATGATTAAGATCATGAGGAATGTTGTTACGAGCATCACCACGACAACTGCGGTGCCTATAATCACATGGAACATGTGAGCGGGCAATCGAAACAAGTTTAGTTTTCTAGGGCTATTTCGTTATGATGAAGATGACGAGGGCATTTATGTCTTTTGTACACACGGAAGAGCTCGTGTCCCACCTTTTTGGGTGGGACAAAAACTTGCAATTTTTACCCCATTGATATCAGTTTTGGTTCCAGTCTAATCTAATGCACGCCAAACACAGTACAACCTGTTTTGTCATGTCCTGCCATGTGTAGGACAAAACAGTCCTGTAGTGCGTTTAGAACCGATATCAATGGGAAAAAAATTGCAACCCAACAAGGTGCGACAAGAACTCGCTCTTGATCTCTCGTCTGTGCAAAAGACGTCTGAATATCCAAAATAACCCTAGAAAGCTTTTCCAAGTAGTTTCTCCATTTGTTACGCATACTCACCATAAGCATTGCCGATCTGGCTTTGATTTTTGAATCCAACGGTTACAACGATACAGAGAACCATAAGAATCCAATTGATATCAGGAACATAAATCTGCCCCAAAAATTTCTTTGATGTATGAACAACTTTGATTCGAGGAAAGCAGCCGAGTGCATTAGCCTGCTTAATTATAGAAAAAGTAGCAGATATAGTAGCTTGACTCGCAACTATAGCAGCCAGAGTTGCAATAACAAACATCGGCCAATATATTCCATCTGCACTATTACAAAAAACTTCTATTACAGTTTCAGTAAAAAAAAATAAAAAAATCAGCAACCCCTGAGCTGACCCACACTGCCCAGATGTAAATCAGGTACACAGGACCCCACTATTTCGCCAGTATTCACATTGGAACTAAAACTCCCACAATGTGGGTGGCTACATGGATAATTTAAGATTATTTATAGTAGAAAATTGGAAAAAAAATATGTATAACCTGGTATAGAGCGATAAAAGGCATCGTACACATGTTCTTTGTTCTTCATAAGGTAGGCTGCTTGTCCACAATAAGCAAGAAGAAGGCAAGGAAACACAACAACTGTAAATGCCAGCTGGATTGCTGAAACTGGAAAATGAGCAAGGTCTGCAAAAAGTGCCTCCGTCCCTACAATTTTTGGTTCGTAAGATTCCATGGAATTGGTTGGAACTGGAATGGAATACGATTCCATTCCGATCCCGAGTGAATAACTGAATACCTACCTGTGATGCTGAGCATGATTCCACCGAGGGAAATCCAACCATTTTTACCACGTCTTTTAAAGTAGTGGAATATATATACGGGTGAAAAAGCACGCAAAATTCCTTTATCATATTTGCAGATGTTGAAAATTCCAATTCCTCCGATTAAGAGAAACCAAAGCAACACGATTGGAGCAAAAAGCCATCCTACTTTGTCTGGACCATAATGTTGTAGGCTAAACAAGAATAATAATATGATAACAGAAACTAGTACTACAACATCTACAACAAAGAACAAAATGAAAACATAGAGATTTTTAGAAAGAAGAAAAAAAAAAGGTAACAAAAAATTCTTTCTATAAATAGAAGCAAAATATTGACCTACCGTTACTCATCCTAGGGTGGTCTATCTTGATACCTCCAGAAGCTGATAAAACTGGTGAAAATACATATTATGGTTAAAAACATTTCACAACTAATGAAAAAATAAGATACATAAGATCAAGAACTCCTATATCTACAGATCATCATTAAAAACAAATCAGAATTAAGAAAATTAAACCAGAAATAAAGATTCTTTTTAACCTACGCAAATATTTTATCTAGAAAAAAGGTGATATCATATATATGGAATAAAAAAACTAGATGGAAAATATTTGTGGAAAATTAATGCATATTTTAAGGATAAACCTATTAAATTCATAATAATAGTCTTCGTTTTTCATCTTCCAGATGACTCAATTCTCTTAAAGCAATTAAAATTGCAATTATTTTGTCAACTTTCAGCCAAAAATGAAAGCGTACCCTACAAAAATAATGTTGCATTAACTCTAATTAAGGTCAACTGCATCAAAAAGAAGCCGGATTTTAAAAGGTGATACAAACATTACGTATTAATAAATAGAAGTACTAGAAGAGAAGCAAAAATGTTTTACATGAAGATAAAAGTAAAAGCAAAATACTTTCCTTTTTGAAAATAATTAGTATGATGATAATGTTACCTGAAATAGCAGGAGTAAGAATTCCATCTCCAATAACCATACAAGTGCCAACAAGGACAAGTAAAAGAAGGGCATTCTTTCTAAATGTATGTGCTTCCAACCATCTTTTTGTTTTTGCAGCAAACGATTGCTTATGAATTGTGTTTCGACTATAAGTTGTCAACTCTTCATCAGTTCGATGTTGATTAGGAATTGTATTAACTTTTGCATGTCGACATAATAATGAGTAAAGAGCAAAAGTCCCCCCTACAAAATAATTAACAAATTCAGTGGTTGACTTGTCAAGACAACATGATCATAAAGGATAGTGTTTGTATTTCTTTAATCCATTTTGACTTTTTCCTTTTGTAACCCATACAGATCAGGACCCACATGTCTATTTTTCAGTATACAAAGCTGAAAAGTCAACTATGAAGGAAAACAAGTAGAATCCAACATGGAGATAAGGAGTGATGTTGAACTCTTCAACTTTGAAGACTTTATGATTATAAAATCAATGTAGTTGAAAGGGATGATTAAGATTTAGGAGGTGAGATACAGAATTACAGATACCTCTAGGAAGGAAGCATTATGACACCAAATCATTATAGTAAACAACTAGGTTATTTTCACAGCTCAAATCTAGCCTGCAAAAAGCATCACAGAAAGAGCCAATGAGGATAGATGTTGGAATGGAATTGAAAGAAATCACGGGATTAGACAAAGACAAAGACAAAGAAGGAATCTGTTAAGTGTTAAGTAAAGAACGGATAGAAATAGATTTCAGACTCATGAAATGAAAGAAATCACTTGGATTAGACAAAGACAACGAAGGAATCTGTTAGTGAATACCATTGATCCATCAAGATCAATGCAGATTGAAGATTTGAAGTCCAGAAAGTGGAAAGAAGCAGATTCAGTGAGAAATACACATACTTTCACACCCTCTTTTATGCAACAAATGAAAATATGATAAGGTATTTGTGGTTTTTGAGTCATAAAAACATCTCTACAAAACTGCTAAAAGGAAGATTGTGTGTAGGGTTACCCCCCTTTTACCACTAGGGCAAGCATGTGGGGACCACAACAAGGCCTTTTAACCAACAATATGATGTGGAACAATGTTATATGTCAATGTTCATTGTTACTATGCCTCATGAAAGTATACATAGCATGTCATAATGGTGCAATTCAAAGTTAAACAAACAATAGTGTTCAAATTTAAATTATTACATAAACCCAAAAATAATAAAAGATACATAAATAAGTAATAATAAAAAGTAGAGAAATAGGTACCTTGACCATTGTCATTTGCACGACAGACGATGAAAACATATTTAATGAGTGGCACAAGAGTAAGAGAATATATGATCAAGGAAAGTGCCCCAATAACATCCTCTGTATCATCAATTCCTTTAGGAAATGTATTGTAGAATACGTATAGAGGAGAAGTTCCCAAATCTCCATACACAACTCCAAGACTTTGAAATGCAAGTCGAAGAAGTAATATAACTGAGAATTTCTGCATTTGACACAATAGTTTATCATCAAAAACTACAACAAGAAACACAATCAAAGTCAAAAGTATGTGACCAGTTTTTTTAAAATAGTAGGGTATTTAACATATATGACCAATAGTGTAAACTACAATAATCATAGTGTTTCCCTTCAATGACTTTCTCAAGCTTAATAAAGAAAACCCATTTGATAATCAATTAATCTCAACGCCAATGAGTTTAAAGTTTAAGCTTCAAACCTCTGCCACGTGAATTTAAGGGGCATTATGATTAGGGAATCTAGCTTTTCTTTCATACAACACAAGCAGAAAAGAAAAGTTGAGTTGAATCCCTAATCAACCTGCTGACTACAAGAACAAGGAATGACGAAAACAGAAACAAGATTGACCCATATGGAAAAGAAAATTAAAAGAATCTACGAAAGCTGTATTCATGAGAGAGAGATTAACCCCCAAAAAGCAAAAGCATTGAGAAAAAGAAAGTGGCATAAAGTTACCTTTTCTCTGTACATATTCTTGAGCCTACCAGCCTCTTCGTCCATTGGCTGATCGATCTTCTGCTCCAAAGCCCATATGCCACCTTCGTTTTCGATCTCTTCAGTCAGATCCATTTCAATTCTCTGACCCAAGATTGAAGCAACACCAACAAAGAAATCGATGGACTTGAACACACTTCACCTAAATGGCTAAAATTGAGTTCAATTAAAACCACAAAATGAAATTCAGTCTTATCGCGTACTCTGTCTGTATATATACGTACTGAAGCAACTAAAAGGAGAAATACGAACTGAGAAATCGTTGGTTTAAATTGAAACCCAATTCAACTGAACTTTAATTCTCAATCTCTCAAATTAAACTAACCCTCAAAGTGACCCGCAATTTTATTGCCCACTTTCTCTCTAGCGAGTAACCTGAGCAGAAACATGGGTTCAGATTAACTTGATTATCAATGGATCAGACTCGAATTGAACAACCGACATGGCAAAACTCAAGTTTATCACTTCCTCTCAAGTGGGGTAAGCAGCTCTGACAAGAATATTGAATTATATCTCTTCGAGAAAACTAACCAAAAGAACTTGATTCAAATTTAGCGTCGATTTTCTTCTAGTCTTTTTTAGGTTCCGGGTTGGGCGTCCAGCATGGAATATGGACGACGAAAATGGAATAGAAAAAAAGGAAACCGCCTATGGCTATGCGGCAAAGGGAAAATAGTATCCGAAAACGAAGGTTGTGTGGTCATCCTAGATCACTGAATATCTTTTATTTGTTTATATAATAAACAAAAACTACACATAAATAGTATAAAATCTTTGCGATTTCTTAAGATTTGCATGTTTTGTATCTAATTTTTTCATTATACACATTATATATATTAAATACCAAAATGGATTTGTGAAGGAGATTTACCATTCATTGCAAATGTTATTTCCAGAACAAATTTTTTAAGTTCAAACTAAATTACAACTTTGACATCAAAAAATACCAGCTTTATATTTACTCTTTATTTGGAAATAGAAATTTTGTTTCTCACAATAACATATTTTCATATTTACTTTCTTTCCCCTCAATTAATTTTCATCAAACAGTTTTTAACCTTCATAATTTTTTGACAAAACTTCAAAAATGGTCCCTGTGGTTTTCGAAAATATCAAGTTTAGTCTCTAAGTTCAAAAAACCTCACAGATGGTCCCTGTGGTTTCAAAAATTTTAACATTTAGTCCTTCCGGCTAACTCCGTTACCATTTAGCCGTTAAGTCAGGGGCATTTTTGGCATTTCACTACACAATGACCATTTATGAGGTTTTCAATTACTTGTTTTTAAATAAATAAATAAATAAAATTTAATATGCAAGGGTCCCACCTCTCTCTCTCTATGTGTGTGTGTAAATACTCGCAAGAAAACACAGAGTAGCGACAGCCATGGCAGCCAACAAATTTGCAACCATGGTGCACATGAATACAAACAACATCACACTCATTCTCATTTATGTTGTTCTTGAATGGACGCTCATACTTCTCCTCCTCCTCAACTCTCTCTTATGTTTTTTCATCATCAAAATTTCCCAATTCTTTGCCCTAAAGCCACCTTGTTTGTGGTGTTCTACCCTCCATCGTTTCTTAGAACCCAAAAACAGCAATTCCCACCGCGATCTTCTCTACGAACTACATTCCAAAGAGGTTTCCATCTTGGGCTTCTGCCCAAATCACAAAAAATTGGCAGAAATCAAAGAATTATGTGAAGATTGTTTTTCATCTCATCTGGATTTCTAATGCCATGTGAAACAGAGTAACGGGGAAGATGAAAATGAACAGAACTTTAAGTGTTCTTGTTGTGGTTTGAAGTTTCATAAGAAAAGTTTTGATAGTTTTGTAGTGACTCGGAATTCTTATGATGTTTTGGAGCATACTAAGAGCGAAGGTTTGATTAAAAGTTCCAATGATAAATTTGGATCAGATTCGATGGAAGAAAAGCTTAAAATTTAGAGCAGAAAAGAGACTCAGATGAATTATGACGGGAAAGATATGTGGGATTCAAATACTTTTGAAATTGAAACAGAATTGAATCAACTTGAAAAGAAGGAAGATTCAACTTCTAATTTTCTCCCACAAGATCTCGAATTCTTCTTTGATCATAGTGGTAATCAGTTAGTACCTATTGAATTAGTTGATTCAACAACGGAGGAAAGTCAAAACGTTTCTGAAGCTGATGAAGACCACGCGTCTAGAGATTACAAAAAAGCTCTAGTAATCCAAAACCACCAGATGACAAGGCTTGAATCCACGGAGTTGAAAGAAACTGATAATTCTCTTGTTTTACATGCAAGAAACAGTGAAGTCATTTATGAAAAATCCGATATGTATTTGAGAAACCCCAAGTTTTTGCAGTCGAGATCCAGAAATGATAGGCTACAGATCAGAGACGGTAACTTGTGTAAGCATATCGAATTTTGAGGAAGAAGATAGAGAATATAGGTTGCTGGGTTTTTTTATGAGAGAGAGAGAGAGATAGAGAGATAGATGGGGTGGGACCCCTTGCATATTAAATATTATATATTTATTTATTTAAAAAAAAGTAATTAAAAACCTCATAAATGGTCCCTGTAGTGGAAAGTCAAAAATACCCCTGACTTAACGGCTAAATGGTAACGGAGTTAGCCGGAAGGACCAAATGTTAAAAATTTTGAAACCATAGGGACCATCTGTGAGGTTTTTTGAACTTAGGGACTAAACTTGTATTATATAATTTATTATTTAAGTCTCTTACTATATTTTAATAATACGTTTTTAGTCCCTTACATAACTTTTCTTTTATATCAGACTTATTTTTTTTTCTACTTCTTCCATACATAATTGTTTCAATCGAAACTTTACTTTTATATATCGTCGTGATCTTTAGTTACCTAGAAACAAATCAAATTAGAACTTTAGTGGCATATAATATAATATGTATAGTAAGAGGTTTTCTTTAAATAAATATTTGGAATCTGATCATAATACATTCTTATATTTATAATTTTTTACCTTTAATTTTTTTTATCTAACAAATTTCATCACACATAATTTTAAATTTAATTATTAGTATTTTATAATTTATGATTTTGGTACTATGTTATATTTTTTGTTCTTTACATAATTTCTTTTTATAGTTTTGTTTTTTAGTATTATTACCTTTTATTAAAACGTTATAAGTTTTTACCGTATTTATTGTGATATTAACCCACAAAATTTATAGGTTTTAACCATCATGTAGCACTTGGTTACTGTTACGTATTCATTGTAATTAATATTCTTTAAATAATGCATTTTTGCCTTGGACTCGGCGAGTTGAAGGACGAACTCGCCGAGTAGAAGCGGGATAAGACGCGGGTCTAAGCTTTGGACTCGGCGAGTCGGTTCCCGGACTCGGCAAGTAGACCCTATCTGGGCAAAAACTCTAACCCGGGTGTTTGCACCCTATTTAAACACTCTAACTCGGCCTCCCTTGCCCCTAACACTTCCAGAGAAGCTGAAGAACGAACCCTAGCCCCCCTTATTGTTCTTGTGAGTGATTTTGGCCTTGTGGAGGTAGTTTGAAGCTTAAGAGAAGAAGAATAAGGTGGAAGAGTGCAAGGAAAGGAAGTAGATCCGACATCTACCCTGCAAGAGGCTTCCATTTAGGTAGAAAAGTTCCTACCTTGATCACTAGTTCATTGGGATCCCTTTTTGTCCCTAATTGGTGGTTTTCAAGCCCTAAAACCCCAAACTCCATGTGTTTGTGCTCTATGATCTGAAAGGACTTCAGATCTGGACCTTAGGGGCATCTTAGAAGTATAAAGTCTTGGTGGTTGAAGTTATGGAGGTCCCCATTGAGTGTATGACCTCTTAAAGAGCTTGGATTTGCTTTTTGGAGCTTATATGTAACACCCCAAAATACGAGCCAAAATTTTCATTTTTGAAAACATATATTTAGCAAAACATTCGAATAAAACGTTTACTGGTCATAACATCTTATAAAGGTATCGCATGTCTGGAAAAAAACATTTCAATAACATAAAAATGTCAGAGTACAAATCCCCAGGAAGGTCTCATGATGCGGAATACGAAACATGTGTGTGATGGGCTGCTACCGCGCCAGCTCCTTCCCCTTCGAAGAAGAGGTACCTGAAACCAAAAATGAAAACTGTAAGCACGAAGCTTAGTGAGTTCCCCCATCGTACCGCATATCATACAATCACATATCATACATATTGTCGGGCATTTCTGGGGTGCTCGACCTACCCGGTACAACCATTCTGGGGTGCCGACCTACCCGTGTCAAGCCATTCTGGGGTGCTGACTACCCATGTCACGCCGTTCTGGGGTGCTGACTACCCTTCGGTCCTGACGACCGAACCTCGGGGACTATTTCACCCCTTACTGCTACTATCACATATATCATAACATAACATATTATCAGACATATCTGGGGTGCCTGAACTACCCTTTGGTCCTAACGACCGAACTCGGGGACTAGTCCCCTCCTACTACCTCTATCGCATATAACGTAAAAAGCCAGCATGCAAACATATCATCATATACTGTCAGACGTATCTGGGGTGTCTGACTACCCTTCAGTCCTAACAACCGAACTCTATTACTATCACATGTAACATATCATGCTAGCATATAACATATCAGGTAGTAGCAAACCTAGATGATATCACAAAGACAATCATCTATCATACATTTCCTATTGATGGGCCGGCATTGTGGCCTTAGACCCACCGCTACTGGAAGGTAACTCACCTCGAAGTAGCTGCTGATCTGTGTGGGAAAGGTCTGTATGTTGCTGCTGCTGCTTCGAAAATCCTCCGACTGTAATTCCCACCAAACACTTAATCAATTACTGCTAACCGCCCTCAGGGTAAATTGTCCATTTACCCTTAATAAGTCATGAGTCAAGTCACAGTCAACTGCCAGTTGACCAGACTCGCCGAGTTGGCTAGCCAACTCGCCGAGTCCCTTTCCTTTAGTCTGACCATAAGTCTGTCTCTACTCGTCGAGTTAAACGTAGACTCGATGAGTCTTCCTTCTATACCCAAGGCCAATAGTCCTTCATCCTACTCGCCGAGTTGTATGAACAACTCGCCAAGTTCATCTTCATCCGAAGAACACTCTAAGCTGTGACTCGTCGAGTTGTTCTTGAGACAAGGAGATTGTCGTGAACTCGCCAAGTCGTTGCAATGACTCGCCGAGTGACTTCATGAGTGAGTCTGGCTTCCAACCCACTGAGTCATACCCTATGACTCACCACTCCAACTCGCAACACAAAAAAAGGGGAACAACCCGGGGACTCGCGACCCGACTCGCCGAGTCTGCCTCATGCAAAAACTATACACGCGATTTTGCTTGAATCCGGTCCATGCCATTCGTAGATCTGGGTTCCTAGGGCCTGGTTTACACGTAAAGTTTCCAACTTTACGTGTAGATAATCACCAATGAAGGTTTTAGGGCTCAAAGTGCACCAAAAGGGGTAGATCTAGGACTTTCATGCAATATGACTCCATAAAGGCAATAGATCCAAGCTCCAGGGACTAAATCATGCCTAGATCTAAAGGCTAACAAATTATTACAACCCACCAAGCACAATCAAGCTTGAAGAATGGCTCAAAAAGGACTTTCATGAAGCTATTAAGGACTACAAGCTTGAAAACAGAGGGGAAACGAGCTATACCTCAAGGAAAACGTTGAGATGTCACAAAAATGCTTGGCCTCCTTCTCCTCTTCTTGATCTACTCCTCTTTCTCCTCAAAAAACTTCAAGAACACACCCAAAACACTTCAATCTCACAAGGAAAAGGGCAAAGACGATGTTGGGAGCTCTGAGGGTGAATGGGGGCGAGGTTGGGGCGGAAATGAGTGTTTAAATAGGGTGCAAACCCTTAAAATTTAGGGTTTCAACAAACAGCGGTGACTCGCCGAGTCCAGAATATGGACTCGCCGAGTCGCCAATGTGACAACCCTATATTTTTCCAAAAGCAGCGTAACGCTCAAATGTCAAATACAACGGAAACTATTTGGAATCAACTAAATTAACCTCAAAAAATAAAGTGTTCAAATATCTAAGTTGGGATGCATCAAATATTAGATATCGTGCCAAGGTTTCCAAAAACATAAAGAACGTTCAAAACCGGGTTATATTGAAGAAATTATAACCACTCGTATATTTACGACACACCGTTAAAACGCTATTTAACGTAAAAAGTGAAATTTTCAATAAAATGCATTTTTGCCTTAAGTATCTAAACAAAAGATGTAGAGTTCGTTAAACTGTAAACATACATAAAAAGATCGCCCAATTTGGACCTCGTATGAAGAAGTTACGAAATTCCAAAGTTTCGTAACAGTAGTAGAGGGCTAAAAACTCAAATTGAAGATCGAGTGTTATTTAGCTAACGCAACCTAAAGGAGAGTTGAAGATCTCCACAATAGGAGTAAAATGATAAAAAGACAAACGAAAACCGACGTCGAATAAAGAAACTATGAATTTTTAACGGACTTTAGGAGTCCCGGCCTATTAAAAGTATATCATTAAAAATAAAGTCAAAACTAGCCGACGGAGTCTAAATGAAAGTTGTAGAGCATAATCTCACCTACGCGTTGATATAAAGAACGCGAAAAACGGAGCCCGTACGCGAAAGTTACGGAATTTAGAAGATGGGAGACTGGAGGACGCCCAGCGTAATCTCAGATTACGCCCCGCGTACTAGACCCAGAGTCGAGTCCCATCGGCTGCAACTCTACGCTTAGCTAGACCGGAGTCGTAAGCCGTGACGTATTTTTACGCCCCGCGTAACCGAAGTACACCCCGCGTACCGCGTACGCCCAACGTACTCCGGTGGTACGCCCCGCGTACGCGATCCTCCAGCACTATAAATAGAGGGTTTGAGCTACGGGTTTTGCACACTTTCTCAAACACTCTCTCATACTTCCAAGCTCCAGAGACCATCCCGACGCCATCGGTTTCCGCACCCGAGCCCCCGACGAAAGATCTACGCTACCGAGACCCCCGAAGAGTCCGAAGGCGCAGCTTTCCGCAATCGAAGATCTACTCAACTCTAGCCTCTCTCTCTTCAAACCAAACGAGTGAGTTCATACCCATACCTTTCAATTCTTTTCATGTTTTAGGGGGGAAATACAAATACATTACAAGTCAAAGTATCGTTTTATAAACATAATTATAATATCTATCTTATAGACTATTGATACAAACATCTTTATGTTTAAAGGGCTATTATATCACCAAGTTATTCTTACTAAATGGAAACATGCTTTTTGAGAAACTATAATGAGTATAGTTAACAAGTTATTTATAAATTTTGCATATACATCTTGACAAACGAAATACTTTCAAATGAAGTAAAGTCTTTCTTATCGTAAATCTGTTTATACCAAGTAATGCGAGGTATTCAAACTTCAACGTACTCGTATGTATGCATTTCAAGTCCTGTATTATATACCATAATCTCTTGGAGGGAGAGCGTGATAATTGTGTATAGATCTATACGGGATTGACAACCCCGCACCTAAACTATTAGCTATAGTTAGACCGGCAGGTCTAGGGTGACAAATGTCATAACGCTACAACACCTGAAGAATGTTGTTACAGCCAGTCAGTGTCAATAGTATGGTTATAAAACTCACATAAAAGTATAAAAACAAGTTTGATTTACGAGATTCATATATGCATTCAATTTTCCACATTATTTTTAACACAAAGTTTATCATTATTATTCAAGTATGGAACATACTAACGCACTCCAACTCTGGAAATTTTTCAAACCATTTATAGAAAATATTGGATTTTCTGAAAACCTCGTTCATTGATTTACTACCAAAAGGACATACTTTTCAATGCAAAACACTTATGAACTCACCAACTTAATTGTTGACACTTTTTCAAAACCAATTGTATTTCTCAGGGAATCAGTAACAGCTTTTGAAGAAGGAACGCTAAGGACGTTTATCATTAAACATTTATATCATCATATTGTAATATTCTTTTGCAAATATGTAAAACGCAACAAGATACGTTTTTATTATATATATGATGGTTGTGTTACTTTTCTTTACAATATTCAATTGTTGTGATACTACGTGAAGTCATCCACCCCCGAATGTTTCCGCCATTCTGGTTTGGGGGTGTGACAGCCAACTTAAACGTGCCCCCGGACCGCATCCCTACTCGGCGAGTCGGACCTACGACTCGCCGAGTCCAAGGCTAAAATGACAATTACTAGGATAAATTTTACGTACCAGAAACCAGGTGCTACAAATCTCCCCCACTTATTTTAGAATTCGTCCTCGAAGTCTGCCACTCGATCCTGAAACTGCTCGGGGTAATGCTCCATCATTTCTTCCACCTGCTCCCAAGTCCATTCCGAACCCTTGCGGTGCTGCCATAGCACTTTCACTAGCTCCACCCTCTTGTTCCTTAGATCCTTCGACTTTTGGTCGAGAATTGTGACTGGGCGCTCAATGTAATTCAGGCTGTCATCAACCTGTATATCCTCTAATGGCACCACCGCTGAATCATCCACAAGACACTTCCACAGCTGGGAGACATGGAAGGTGCTGTGGATCTGGATGAGCTCGGCTGGCAGATCCAGCCTATATGCCACCTTGCCCACCCGGGCTACAACCCTGAACGGTCCAATGAATCTCGGGCCCAACTTGCCCCGCTTCCTGAATCGAATGACGCCTTTCCAAGGCGACACCTTCAGGAGAACCATATCCCCGACCTAGAACTCCAGGTTTGATTGACGCTTGTCGGCGTAGCTTTTCTGCCGACTCTGCGCAGTCTGAAGCCTGCTCCGAACCTATTGGATTCTCTCAGTCGTCTTGAGCACCACCTCGGTGCTCCCCATGACCCTTTGGCAAACTTCACCCCAACATATCGGGGTTTTTCACCTCCGACCGTACAACATCTCGAATGGGGGACGATCAATACTCGCGTGATAGCTGTTGTTGTACGAGAACTCAGCCAAAGGAAGATAGGTATCCCAGCTACCACCGAAATCTAACACGCACGCCCGCAACATATCCTCCAAGGTTTGGATGGTCCGCTCACTCTGACCATCCGTCTGTGGGTGAAAAGCGGTGCTAAAATGCAGACGAGTGCCCAACTCATCATGAAACCTCTTCCAAAACCTGGAAGTGAACCGCACATCTTAATATGATATCACTGACACTGGCACCCCGTGCCGCGCAACTATCTCCCTGATATAGATATCGGCCAACTTTTCGGCCGAGATACTCTCCGGAATCGGAATAAAATGGGTGCTCTTGGTCAACCAATCCACGATGACCCAAATCGAATCTACTCCCCGCGCCGTTCGTGGAAGCTTCGTGATAAAATCTATCGTAATATCCTCCCATTTCCACAACGGGATATCCAACGGTTGCATTTTGCCGTGCGGTCTCTGATGCTCGACCTTGACCTTCCTGCAGGTCAAACACCGCTCGACGTACCATGCCACATCTCGCTTCATGCAGGGCCACCAATAGTCCAGGCGAAGATCCCGATACATCTTCGTTGCCCCTGGATGAATAGAGAATCGGGATTTGTGCGCCTCCTCCATCAAGATCTGGCGCACGCCTCCATGATACGGCACCCACACCCTACGATGTAGTGTCAACAACCCCAGACTATCATAATCAAAGGAGGTGACTTGACCCACTATTCTCTCACTCTTTCGATGCTCCTCCTTCATAGCCTCCTGTCGAGCCTCCCGAATCTGCTCCAATAGGGGAGTCGCCACAATCATCCTCTGAAAACATCCCTGATCGGCGCCGCCTTGCGGCTAAGCGCATCGGCCACCACATTGCCCTTCCCCGGGTGGTAAAGGATCTCGCAATCATAATCCTTCACCACGTCCAACCACCGACGCTGCCTCATGTTCAGATTCGGCTGATCCATGAGGTACCTCAAACTCTCGTGGTCCGTGTAAATGGTACAACGAACCCCGTAAAGGTAATGCCGCCAAATCTTGAGGGCGAAGACCACCGCCCCCAACTCTAAATCGTGTGTCAGGTAGTTCGCCTCGTGAGGCTTTAGCTGCCTCAAGGCATAAGAAATGACATGCCCCCTCTTCATTAACACTGTGCCTAAACCTGAGATCGACACATCGCAATATACCACAAAATCCTCCACACCCTCGGGCAGGGCTAAGATCGGCGCCTCGCACAATCTCTGCCTCAGAGTCTCGAATGCTGCCTGCTGCTCAGGCCCCCACCGAAAGACCACGGCTTTCCTAGTCAACCGTGTCAGGGGTACGGCTATCTTGGAGAAATCCTGAATGAACCTCCGATAGTAGCCTACCAATCCTAGGAAACTCCAAATCTTGGATGGAGACTTCGGAACCTCCCACCTCATCACGGCCTCCACCTTGGCCGGGTCTACTGAAAAATCCCGTTCTGATTGACGAGGTGCCCAAGAAACTGCCCCTCGCGCAACCAAAACTCACATTTGGAGAACTTGGCGTACAAGCTCTCCCTCCTCAGGGTCTCCAATACCTCTCTCAGATGCTCCTCATGCTCCTTTTGAGTCTTGGAATAAACCAAGATGTCTTCAATGAAAACTATCACAGACCGATCCAACATCGGTCTGCACACGTGGTTCATGAGGTCCATGAACGCGGCAGGAGCATTGGTGAGCCCAAACGGCATCACCACGAACTCATAATGGCCATAACGCGTCCGAAACACGGTCTTCTGTATATCCTCCTCTCTAACTCTCATCCGATGATAGCCTGAACGCAAATGAATCTTGGAGAACCAAGATGCTCCCTGCAACTGATCAAAGAGATCATCAATCCTCGGGAGTGGGTAACGGTTCTTCACAGTTACCTTATTCAACTCCCGATAATCTATACACATCCGATGCGACCCATCCTTCTTCTTCACAAATAGGATCGGGGCTCCCCAGGGCGAACTGCTCGGACGAATAAATCCCTTGTCCAGTAGCTCCTACAGCTGCGTAGAAAACTCCTGCATCTCGGGAGGAGCCAACCGATAGGGTGCCTTGGCTATCGGAGCCACACCAGGAACCAGGTCGATCCTGAACTCTACCTGGCGCTCTGGAGGTATTCTAGGAAGCTCCTCCGGGAACACATGAGCGTAGTCTCGTACCACTGGAACCTCGCTCACCGTCGCCTTATCCGTCTCCCGGGTATCCATAACATACGCGACATACCCCGCGCATCCCTGCTGAAGGTAGCGCCTAGCTCTCGTTGCTAAACATACTATAAGTCCACGTTGTGGCCTCTCATCGTGGATCACCAACTCTCCCCCACTTGGGGTCCTGGCCCGCATTAGCTGCTGTGCGCAATCTATCACCGCCCCATTAGGGCTCAACCAATCCATGCCTATAATCACCTTGTTCCCCCGCAACGATATGGGAACCAAATCCACCAAATAACGCTCCTCCAATAACCTCAAAACACAATCCCTGAACACTGCTAATGCTCGCACCGATCGATCATCGGCAATCTCTACCTCTAAAGGGCAATCCAACATGCCCGAGGACTCAGTAAACCTCTTGCTAAGCGCAAGGGAAACAAATGATTGGGTGGCACCCGAGTTGAACAACACCTGAACCGGAATACCGTTCACATGGAACGATCCTAATGCATATACACAGAGCACAAATCAATAACATAACATCATAAAATAAAATAGAGAGAAAGAATCATACCCGTCACCACATCGGGTGCGGCGCGTGCCTCTTCTGCTGTCAGCTGAAACGCCCGACTCCTCACCACTGGAGCCTATGCCTTGCCCTGCAGGCCATCCGTAATCCGCAGGGTAGCTGGAGCTGGCGCCTTAACCGGCGCTGATGATGTCAACTGGGGGCAATTGGCCTTCTTGTGGCCCCTCTGGTTGCAGTGAAAACACAGCAACTCTGATGTCTGAATCACAGGTGCAGGGGTGGTACAATCCCTGCTGAAATGCCCCGTCTTGCCGCCCTTATAGCAACCCGACGATCCCAATCTACATGCCCCCTCATGAGGCCTGCCGCATTTCCTACAGTGGCTCGGTCCTGACTGGCCTTTCGGCCTACCATCTGGTCCCTTGGGCTTCTTCCCCGAAGCCCTTCCTGTCTGTCCCTCCTTAGTCTTCCTCTTCTGGACGTGCTCCAGATCTATCTCTCTCTCCCTCGCCCTGGCAATCATAGAGTCTAAGGTAGGGCAAGCTGAAAAACTGACATGCTCTCGAATATCAGCTCGGAGCATGTCATGGTAGCGGGTCCTCCTGATGTCCTCATCACCCACATACTGGGGCACTAATAATACCCTCTCCCGGAACTTGGCGGCGATCTCTGCCACAGTCTCCGTCGTCTGTCTCATATCTAGGAACTCCCTGGCCAGCTGCTGAAGCTCGACAGCCGGCGTAAACTCTGCCCTGAACCTGGTCACGAAGTCCGACCAGGTCATAGCCTCGACAGCCGAGGCTCCCAACGAGTCACCGACGGACTCCCACCAATCCCTAGCTCGATCTCTCAAACATCCTGCTGCAAATCTCACCTTCGACCCCTCAGGGCAGAAGCTAATCGTCTGTGCAGACTCAATGTCTGCAATCCATCGTCTGGCGGCTATGGGGTCCTTCGCCCCATGAAAATCCGGCGCACCACTGCCCCGAAAGTCCTTGAAGGACAGTGTGCGGGATCCTGACTGGCCAGATGCCATGTCACTCCTAAATGCCCGGAGGCGATTCTCCATCATCTCCAATATCCCTTCCTTGATCGACCCGAAGATAATGGGGGTCGACTCAAGGATGCCTCTGGTGATCTCTGACACGATGAACTCGCGTAGCCCCTCATCTACTGGCTCGGAACCTGATCCCGAACCCGATCCCTCTCCTGTACTGCCAACTGCTGGCCTCGAACGTAGTACCACCATTCTGAAATACAAAAGAAATAACAACTGTTAGTGATACGGATACCTCAGGAGGGATCACACCTACTACAAGTTCCCTGGTCTTATCTTGGCATTCCTCGATTCTGGTACGGATCCTCTGCTTTCAGTAGTACGGGCCCATACTACCTTCCACATCTATCCGTACCTTCTCCAAGGACTACCGTGACTCCACCAGGTCCCTTTCACTACCGCTAATCTCTGCTACTCTTATCCTAGGCTTACCCTAGGAAACCTCTGACTCCACCCAAAGCAGTCCTCAGCTGCTGAAGGCCTCTTGGTGATGCCAATTAGCTACCACCTGAATACAATCACATGTGACGAGGCTCGAATAATCCTTCGAGTGAGGGACTCATCCCTACCATGGTTAGGACTCAAACAAGAGCTACGCAATAGGGTCAAATCCAACACTATGATATTATTCAACCCTGGTCACATGTGACTTTAACGTATTCACCTAACAGCTAACTCCCATCACTTCAAAGCCCACATAGCACAAAGCAACAACATTTGGACATAAAGGAAACAATTTCAAGCGGCTCTTTCCTCGTAGAGAAAAACTGGACTAGTATACAATGATAAACTCGTACTATCAGGAATAACCTAAACAAGCTACCCTTTTGCTATCTACTCAATTCTAACATGCAACTTTTCATATACTGAAGCACAGAAAGCAGGCACATAAGGCATCACTCCTAGATCCTTAGTCCTATTCTATCATGTTGTTCTACAGAAACTGATAAACATATATAAACTTGTATGGGTACATTGGGGAATACTTACTTGAGCTCGGCCGGTCGCGCACATCACACACTTTGTTCTTTCTTAAAACCCTTTTACTTAGCCCTTTTAGAAAACATTTTCTCTTTCAAAAATCTTTTAATCCCTTGATTTGAGTTCAAACACCCCCGAAGGTGTGTCCGAATCCCTCAAACAGGGCTTTGATACCAACTTGTAACACCCCAAAATACGAGCCAAAAGTTTCATTTTTGAAAACATATATTTAGCAAAACATTCGAATAAAACGTTTACTGGTCATAACATCTTATAAAGATATCGCATGTCTGGAAAAACATTTCAATAACATAAAAATGTCAGAGTACAAATCCCCAGGAAGGTCTCATGATGCGGAATACGAAACATGTGTGTGATGCGCTACTACCGCGCCAGCTCCTTCCCCTTCGAAGAAGAGGTACCTGAAACAAAAAATGAAAACTGTAAGCACGAAGCTTAGTGAGTTCCCCCATCGTACCGCATATCATACAATCACATATCATACATATTGCCGGGCATTTCTGGGGTGCCCGACCTACCCGGTACGGCCATTCTGGGGTGCCGACCTACCCGTGTCAAGCCATTCTGGGGTGCTGACTACCCATGTCACGCCGTTCTGGGGTGCTGACTACCCTTCGGTCCTGACGACCGAACCTCGGGGACTATTTCACCCCTACTGCTACTATCACATATATCATAACATAACATATTATCAGACATATCTGGGGTGCCTGAACTACCCTTCGGTCCTAACGACCGAACTCGGGGACTAGTCCCCTCCTACAGCTGTTGCTGCTCCTTCGGAAATCCTCCGACTGTAATTCCCACCAAACACTTAATCAATTACTTCTAACCGCCCTCAGGGTAAATTGTCCATTTACCCTTAACAAGTCGTGAGTCAAGTCACAGTCACCTGCCAGTTGACCAGACTCGCCGAGTTGGCTAGCCAACTCGCCGAGTCCCTTTCCTTTAATCTGACCATAAGTCTGTCTCTACTCGTCGAGTTAAACGTAGACTCGACGAGTCTTCCTTCTATACCCAAGGCCAATAGTCCTTCATCCTACTCGCCGAGTTGTATGAACAACTCGCCGAGTTCATCTTCATCCGAAGAACACTCTAAGCTGTGACTCGCCGAGTTGTTCTTGTGACAAGGAGATTACCGTGAACTTGCCAAGTCATTGCAATGACTCGCCGAGTGACTTCATGAGTGAGTCTGGCTTCCAACCCACTGAGTCATACCCTATGACTCACCACTCCAACTCGCAACACAAAAAAGGGGAACAACCCGGGGACTCGCGACCCGACTCGCCGAGTCAGATGAACGACTCGCCGAGTCTGCCTCATGCAAAAACTATACACGCGATTTTGCTTGAATCCGGTCCATGCCATTCGTAGATCTGGGTTCCTAGGGCCTGGTTTACACGTAAAGTTTCCAACTTTACGTGTAGATAATCACCAATGAAGGTTTTAGGGCTCAAATTGCACCAAAAGGGGTAGATATAGGACTTTCATGCAATATGACTCCATAAAGGCAATAGATCCAAGCTCCAGGGACTAAATCATGCCTAGATCTAAAGGCTAACAACTTATTACAACCCACCAAGCACAATCAAGCTTGAAGAATGGCTCAAAAAGTACTTTCATGAAGCTATTAGGGACTACAAGCTTGAAAACAGAGGGGAAACAAGCTATAACTCAAGGAAAACGTTGAGATGTCACAAAAATGCTTGGCCTCCTTCTCCTCTTCTTGATCTACTCCACTTTCTCCTCAAAAAACTTCAAGAACACACCCAAAACACTTCAATCTCACAAGGAAAAGGGCAAAGACGATGTTGGGAGCTCTAAGGGTGAATGGGGGAGAGGTTGGGGCGGAAATGAGTGTTTAAATAGGGTGCAAACCCTTGAAATTTAGGGTTTCAACAGACAGCGGTGACTCGCCAAGTCCAGAATATGGACTCGCCGAGTCGCCAACTTAAACGTGCCCCCGGACCGCGTCCCTACTCGGCGAGTCGAACCTACGACTCGCCGAGTCCAAGGCTAAAATGACAATTAGTAGGATAAATTTTACGTACCAGGAACCAGGTGCTACATTATAGGGCCATGCATGCACGTAAAGTTTGCAACTTTACGTGATAATCATGCCCTAGGAACATAGATCTATGGTTTGGAAGTGTTGCATACCTCAGATGTGGTATGTATGGGAAGTGGGTCGAAGGGACTTGGTGAGTCCCAAAGTGGAACTCGACGAGTTCTATGAAGATGGCCTTAGACTCGGCGAGTTGGATGAACAACTCGGCGAGTCCTATGAAGATTGCCTGGAACTCAACGAGTTGTTCTTCAAACTCGGCGAGTCATATGAACTGTTACTGAGTAAGAGGGGTTTAAGTGTTGAAAGTCCAACCCTTCGTATCTGCACGCGGATTTAGCAATTTAACGTGTAGCAATAGTCCCAAAAAATCAAATCCTTATAAAGGATTCTCTGGTGAGGATTTGGAAGCGAGTAGGAGATTTGCTTGTGGGGACTCGACGAGGTATTCTCGGACTCGACGAGTCGGATCGCGAGTCGGTCCAATCGTCCCAAGTAGTGAGTTAAGGGTGACTCAGTGAGTGGGAAGTGGGACTTGACGAGTAGGACCGGGTTAGTAGGAGAGGGACCCGGCGAGTCTGTGCCATGACTCGGCGAGTCCAGTCAACTGGAAGTTGACTTTGACCAAGGAGTTGACCTTGGACCAGGGGTGGGTCAGTCATTTGACCTAAGGGTATTTAGAGTGACTAATCTATGTTCATGATTATAGCCGGAGGATTACCGGTTCAGCAGTCAGGCGCTTAGCAAGCAGATTGTCAGCAGCTACTTTTCGAGGTGAGTTACCTTCCAGTAGCAGTGGGTCTACGGCCACAATGCCAGCCCACCAGTAGGAGTTGTATGATTAGATGATCGTCTCTGTGATATTCATCTAGGGTTGCTACTACCTGTGATATGTTTATGTGCTAGTATGATATGATGCTATATGCTAGTGACAGTAGGGGAGATAGTCCCCAGATTACCGGTCGATAGGGCCGAAGGGGCAGTCATGCCCAACCATGTTAGATAGATTATATGATATATGTTATGTGGTAGTGGTAGGGTTGAAATAGTCCCCAACATCCGGTCGAGAGGATCAAAGGGTAGACCAACACCCAGATATGCTAGTCAGTATCCGGTCGAGAGGACCGAAGGGGAGGCCAACACCCAGATATGTTAGCCAATATCCGGTCGAGAGGACTGAAGGGGTAGGTCGGGCACCCAGATATGCCTGACAATATATGTATGTTATGTGGTTATATGGTATGTGGTACAGTGGGGGAACTCACTAAGCTTCGTGCTTACGGTTTTCAGTTGTTGTTTCAGGTACCTCTTCTGTTAAGGGGAAGGAGCCGACGCAGTAGCGACGCATCACACACACGCTCTTTGTTTTCCGCACTATGAGACATTCTGGGATTTGTACTCTGACATTATTATGTTTTACGTTTTGGTTTACAGACACGAGACATGTTTTATTATATGATATGGTTGAATGACATTTTGTTACAAACGTTTTGCAAATCATTAATTAAAAATGAAAATTTTGGCCCGTATTTTTGGGATGTTACACATCAACATCATTATTTAATATGTTTGTTTAATTAAATGTAGTTGATTCAAGATACGTTTTCAAATTTTATTTTGTACGCCTTATTCATATATAATTGTTTGCTTTGAAACCTTTGTAACATCCTGAAATTCAGGTAAAGCTATTTAACCCTAACTTCTTTTCCCAAGTTGTCAAATTAAGTCCCTTAAGTAAAATGTTAGGCTAGTGAGTACGTTGGGCGTACTGAGGAGTACGTTGCATGTACTCGCGCGCTTAATTTGGACGCGGACTCGCCTGGGTACGATGGGTGTACCCAGGGTTACGCTGGACGTCGCGAGCCTAGATGAAAACCCTAATTTGGGGCTTGTGCACTATAAAAGGAATGATATGGCCTTGACCTCAGCCACCATTCCAGAGAGTGAAACCCTAATAGAGAGTCCTCCTTCATTTCTAGCTAGTGTGTTGATGTTCTAAGCTTCAAAGTGTCATTTCAAGGTGGTGGAAGAGAAGAAGAGGCCATTTTGGAAGCTAGAAGATTGTGGGCAAGAGTAGATCCGAGCTTTTCAGAGGTTGGAGCTTCTTCCTGAGACGGGGGCTAGACCAGTGTGTTCGAGTGCGAGACTATCCAAGATACCCGAGGTGAGTCTTCTCACTATACTGTACCTGGAAGGGTACTTATGTGTGACCGGAAGGTCTTATATGTGCTATATATGCTGATATGTGATATGTATGTGTTATGTATGCTATGTATGAAAAGGAATGGAAGGTCAAGATTATATGGACCGGAAGGTCAAGAGGACATGGGCTGGAAGGTCAGGAGGTTACGGACCGGAAGGTCAATATGGGTAGAACCGGAAGGTCTACCGGGGTTTGGGACGAAATTCCCCTGAGACACTTGGACCGGAAGGTCCCACAGAGTTATGGCTTGGAAAGGCGTATGTGTTTGATGGGTTATGAGCATTCTAACACTTCCTAAGTGTACATGCAACCCTAATAACCTTGAATCTATGTTTTCTCTATATACATGCAAATTTCTTTTCAAGGTTATTTCCTAACTAGCATGGCATGGGGAATAAATAAAATATAAAACTAGTAGAAATACATACCTTGATGTTGCTTGGATTCCTTCAAGACTTTGTGAGCCTAGCACCCCAAATGTTGTGCCTCAAATGCTTCACACAACACCACAAAACTTGGAATAACTTGAGAGAATACTTCTAGCACTCAAAATCAGTTATGACCCCTCTAGTAACACTAGGTCACGATTTTGCTAGCCAAAGGGTTCCTTTTATAGTGGTGTCACAATTAGGGTTTCATTAAGAAGACCCATAATTGTCATGACTCTTCATTTCTCATGACCCATGGGTTTGTAACTCCCATGGACTATCCATGGAGCTCCAAGTGGTTACATCCATAACCCATAAACCATGGATCAT